>NC_063342.1:22389667-22468465 GCF_021869965.1 Rhincodon typus
AGGTGATAGGGGAAAGATTTAAAAGGGACCTAATGGACAACTTTTTCGTGCAGAGGGTAGTGTATGTATGGAATGAGCGGCCATAAGAAGTGGTAGAGGCTGGTATAATTAAAACATTTAAAAGGCATTCGGATGAGTATATGAATAGGAAGGGTTTAAGAGGGATATGGGCCAAATGCTAGCAAATGGGACTGGATTTATTTAGGATATCTGGTTGGCATGGAGGAGTTGGACCGAAGGGTTTGTTCCTGTGCTGTATATCTCTATGACTCTATGTCATGACAAACAGTGACTTGTAGGGGACCTTGCAGAAGTGGTGCATCAGCTGGCCTTGTCCTTCCGGAGGGCAGGGGTTGGAGCTTTAGAAGGTGCTGTACAAGCAACCTTAGTGAATTTATGCAGTGCATCTTCTAGATGATACATTTTGCTGCTACAATGCATTTGTGGTGTTGGAAGAGAATGTTTGAGGACGTAGCGCCAATCAAGAAAGCTGCTTTGCCCTGAATGTTGTTGAGGCTGCTCTTATCCAGCAAGTAGAGAATATTCTATCACAGCCCTGACTGATGCATTGTAGATGATGGACAGGCTTTGGGGACATCAGGTGTCGTGTTACACTTTGCAGGATTCTTAGCCTCTTACTCGCTTTTGTCGCTATAGTATTTATGTGGCTGGTCTAGAGCAAATTCTGCTCAATGGTACCCAGTGGAATGTTGATAGTGGAGTAATTCAGCAATGGGAATACTACTGGTTTAGATTTGCTCTTGTTAGAGATGCTGTAGTTAATTTCAGCTCCTCTGCACTAAAGAGTAAGATCGCAGCACAGTGGTATTGTCACTGAACAATTTGCCCAGAGGCCTAGGTGAATAGTCGGCAGACAACCACGTCAGCTGGGAGGATACAAACTCAATTAATGAAATATAGAATTCAAGTCAAGTATCAATAATGGTGAAAGAAGCTATCAATTATTATTAAACTCCATCTAGCTCACAAGTACTCTTTACGTAGGGAAATCTCCCAACTTTACATGGTCTGGGCTTCTTTCCACTGAAATTAGGAGAAAGGTGGGGTGAGTTAATTGAAGTTTATAAGATCCTGAATTGTCTTGATAACAGACTTGGAAGAAGTGCTTCCACTTGTAACTTCTCTAACCCTATCAAAGGCCAGAACCAGGGGTCACTGTTACAAAATTAGGTGCTGCTCTTTTAGGACAGAGACGAGAAGTTATTTCTGAGGTTTGAGAGAATTTGGAACACTCTGCCTTAAGGTGGGGGGGTTGTTAAATATTTTTAAGGCAGAGATAGATTGATTTCCTTGCCCAACAAGATTCTACAGTTATCAAAGGTAGATGGGAACATGGAATGCAAAACACTAACAGTTCAGGCATAAAACTTACTGAATGACAGAGGAGGCTTGAGACTGAATGGTTCGCTTCTACTCCTAATTTGTGTTTTTAGATGCCTGGCCTACAGACTCCAGATGCGGCTAACTCTAAACTGTCTTTTCAAGGGACCTAGCAAATCACTCATATCAGATGCACTGCAGCAGTTCAAGGTAGAGGCTCCTTAAGGGCAATTATGGATAGGCCACAAAATAACAAAAAGAAAGAAATTAACCAAAGTTCCCGATTTCCATTTTGTAACCCATGTTAAAAATATACAAGGGAAAATTCAGTGAGGATGGAATGATTCTTGCAGTGATGCCACAAAACCTGCCAGTATCCAAGCTCTGTGCAAACAGCAGCCACTTTAAGATACTTGGCCTAATGCCTGCGGAAGCATACTGCCTCACAGCAAGGAGGTTTATTTTTCTCCTTTGCAAAAGTAATTATGAAAAAATGAAACGTTTTGATGATAGTTTTTTTTGGAAAAGACTATGCTTTGAATCATTCAATTTAAATTCCAACATTCACAACAGCACTATATCAATAGGGAATTTAGTCGTTGAAGGCACTCGAGAAGCACTGACAGTAAAGTAGAACTCTTAGCATTTGATTATTACAGCACAAATCCTCAGATTAAGTAGTTATACATCAATGAAATGCAGCAAAGTACTAAAAGACAAAAAGATTCTACAAATAATTGACAAGAAATAGGTTTAATCAATTTTCAAATCTGTTAAAGATTACAGATAAAAATAATACTGAAATCAGTCACAATTATATTTCTAACTTTGCTCACCAAGATTCAACCTCAAAATTCCAAGAAGGCCATATGCATCTAGTAGCTTTGTGTACGTGTTTTTGATGGCTTCTTTCTCTGCTGATGCTGTATGAAACAAAACAAAGTCTTAATGTTGGGTAAAAAATGCCAATAATATGTTAAGTTCTAATACGCACAATTTCTCATCTATCACAACAAAAAGGCTATCAAGCAAAGGCAGGATCCAAGTTTTGGGAGGGAATTATGTTCCTCAAGGCTCCCTACTTAAATTTCAGGAATAAGCCTTAGCATTTATCTCCAACACGTTTGCATTAAATATAAATTTGAACAAAAGCAGATTATTCAGTCATTTTTATTATTATTAGTTGGGAAACCTTACTGAATGCAAGTTGACTGCCATATTTCTTACATTACAAAAGTAACTCCACGTCAAAAGTCTTCAATCAGCTTCAAATCTTATTGGAGCCTGCAAGCTACTTTTAAATTTTCCTGAAAATGTTTGGCAAAAGGAAAAATCTGCAGTTTTCTATCAGCATATTGGTTTATTGGTCACAGATTTCAGTTATCGTTCTAAAAATCCGCATTACTGAACATTGCATCAAATCAAATCTAACAAGCATGTCTTTTTTTCCCTGACAAACTGGTTCAGGCTGATCAGACTCCATACATTGCAGCACCTGGGCAAACATTTAATTATTTGTGGATGAACATGAAACAATTGGATAAAGCAAAATGCTGGAGATCTGAAATAAAAACAAAATACTGGAGAAACTCAGCAGGTCTGGCAGCATCTGTGGAAAGGGAAACAGTTCTCTTTTCAACTCTAATGACATTTTCAGAGCAGGTTGCGTTTGAAAACATTAAGAATGAACGTTCAGACAGCTTCCAGCAAATGCAAAACTGTACAGCAACTTCACAGGACCCATGTGTTACAGGATAAGAGAAGATAATAAAGCAATAACTTAAAAGATCCAACATCAGTAAGTTGCTTTATTTGTCTGCACAAGACAGAATAACACAAGTTAATTACATAAAAGAAGAAAGGAGTTACGTGAGACAGGTTAGAAAGATTGTTGAAATCAGCAAAAAAAAAGAAAGATTCATTCATATTCCCCACAATATTCTTTACAGATACTCAACCCTAATGCAGTATCACCCCCATCTTAACTCTTCAATTTCTGTTTTAACGTAATCTTTCCAGTTTTGGTGACCTAGAGACTTCTTTCCAACCCTGATAGCCTAAACCTCCCTTCAGTTCTGACAGCTTAAAATCTTCTATCCACTGAAATCTGCTGACATGAAATTGCATTTCAGAACTAAAACTCATGATTCTGAACTGAACCCAAACTACTTTTTCCATTTGGCAGGAAATTCAGCATGGCAATGACTTCATCAATTAACATCACAGACATCTGATTGAGACATTTAACTTAAAACGTGCTTTCTTTAAAATGATACCTTCAAAGTATGTAAATTAATGATTAATAGTTCCTGCTTTCTGACTATGTTAGCCGCTCCATTGCTGGCCTGCTGCCCATTTTATCCCAATAACTCAGCCTGACCTTAGGACAGAAAGATTTCGGCTCCCACTTAATGTAGCCCTCGCCCCCCACATCTCCTGCTCCCAAAGGTTACAAAGACCAGGAAAGAGCCTCAAAGCAGTTTACAAGAGCTGTTAAAAGGGATTACGAGAGGAAACTTGCCAGCGACATCAAAATCAATGAGAAGAAATTTTACAGTCACAAAGGGAAAGCAGATAGTCAAGACAAATGCTGGCCCACTAAGGACTGAAAGGGGAGATATTGCCAATAGCATGGGGAAATGGCAAACATAGTGAATAATTACTTTACCTCAGTATTTTCATTAGAAAAGGAGGACAGCATGCTGATAATCTTTAGAGACTAAACAGTGGACTGGGGTCAGGGACTGAAAAAAATTAATGCAAATAAAACATCAGTAATAAGGAAATTAATGGAATTAAAGATTGGCACATCCCTGAGACTTGGTGGCTTCCATCCGAGAGTGTTAAAGGAGGTAAGGGAGCACATAGAAAGATTATAGTTAGGGTATCTACAAAGTTCTCTGGGTACAGGAGTCATCCCTCTGGTTTGGAAAATTGCACGAAAGGCAAAAGAAGAAAACCAGGGAATTATAGACTATTAGTCTAAAACCTGTGGTAGGAAATTATTGGAGTCAATAATCAAGATGGGGTAACCAAACACCTTAAAAAAATTTCCATTAATCGGAGAAAGCCTGCATAGATTGATGACAAGTAAGTCATGCCTGACAAACCTCGTTGAATTGTTTGGAAGTGATATCTGAAGTAGTGGACAGAGAAATATTAATGGATGTTGCTTGTATGAACTTCCAGAAGGCATGTGATTAAGTCGCACTTAAGAGACTCAATCTTAAAAAGTGAGTGCAAATTACTGACATGGCTTGGAAATTAGTTGAGTAGCAGGTGACAGAAAGTAGGGATAACTGGTACGTGCTCAAATTGGCAGGATGTGACCAGTGATGTCTCAAAGGGATCACTGTTAGGGCCTTAACTATTTACTTATTCACATTAATATGTTATGTATTGGATAATAGCAGAGAAAATCATATCAAAATTTGATGACACAAAGTTAGGCGGCATTGTAGACAGTGTAAATCGGAGCATAATATTACAAAGAGATATTGATAGACTAAATGGGCAAGTCTGTGACAAATGGAGTTCAATATAGGCAAGTGAGAAGTATTTTGGACCAAAAAAAACATAGATCAGGGCACTTTCTAGATAGTATAAAGTTAAATTCAGTGGATGCCCAAAGAAACTCAGGATTAAGTACGAGAATTTTTTTAAATGTCACAGACAGAAAATAATCAAAAAAAAAATGGTGGCCTTTATAGATACAGTACTGGAATACAAGGATGCAGAAGTTATACTACAGTTGAACAAAACACTGGTTAGATGCCACTTAGAATACGAGGAGCAAATTGGGGCACCACACCCTAGGAAGGATATATTGGCCTTGGAGGGAGTATAATGATAACTTAATCCCTGAAGTCCGGGTATGAGAAGAGATTATGCTAATTAGGCAAGTTCTCTCCGGAATTTAGAAGGTTAAGGAGTGGTCTGATTGAAGTCTTCAAGATATTAACAAGAAAAGACAGCATAAGTAAAGATAAACTTTTCCACAGTTTGGGGATTCTAGAACTCAGGGGCATAATCTGAGAATTAAGGTCATATTGCACAAGGGAGATGTTGAGCAGCATTTCTACATGGCTGTAGACACTTGGAACTCTCTTCCATAAACAAAAGTGGATATTTTTTTAAATCATTAATTTAAGGCCAGCAATTATTGCCCATTCCTAATTGCTCAGAGGTCAGTTGAGAGTCAATCACATTGTTGTGGGTCTGGAGTCAAACATCGGCCAGGCCAGGTAAGGATGACGTTTCCTTCCCTAGAGAACTTTACTGAATCAGATGGGATATTTCTGACAATCGACAATGGTCATGGTCATCATTAGTCTCCTAGGTCCAGATTTTTATTGAATTTAAATTCTACCATATGCCAAAATGGGATTTGAATCCAGATCCCTAGAACAGTACTGGGCATCTGAGTTACTCATCTAATGATGGAATACAATTGCCATTGCCTCACCATTAAATGCTGCTGGATCAATTGTTTATTTTAGCTCTGGGAGATAGATAAATGTTTATTAGGTAAAAGTATTAAGGAATATGGGTCAAAGGCAGGTACATGGAGTTAGGCCTCAGATCAGCCATGATCTCACTGAATGGTGTAACAGCTCAAGAGGTTGAATGGCTTACTCCTGTTCCTATGTTTCCTATCATATCCACCCTTTTTGTTTTAACTGCCATACTGGTTAAAAGCAATGCCTGAAAATATATTCCACAAATCACCTTCCACATACAGAAATTGCTGCAGTGAACAATACAAGATCGAACTTGTTTGCCTTCTATTATACTTGCAGTCACATGACAGAATAGTGTTAATCGCCTTGATGCGTCAGCAATTCCATCAATTAGTTTTTCCAGAGGCCCAGGCACGACAGCAGGAAAATCCCCTACGACAGACAGCTTTGGGAGTCCAACGTCAGTCAAAAAAAAAAAATCACCTCTCTCTCCCGAGTGTATTACACTCACAATGCCCTCAAACTATTCACTGACATTATTCCATTATATATTTTCTGTAGGAGATTTACTGAATTACAACTTGAATATTTGAACACTTCCAGCTTTAATATTCACGATTTATCACTTGCTCAGTGAAATTTTTTTTTTTTTGGTCATCCAGCCCATCTCACATGGTGCTATTTTTTCTGGACAAAGTGAAACACTCAGCAGGTCTAGCAGCATCTATGGAGAGAAAGCAGAGTTAATGTTTCGGTTGAGTGACCCTTCTTCAGAACAGGAGAGATAAAAACGTGATGAATTTTATGCTAGTTGAGGGGGTGGCTTAAGAACAACATACCGTCCTGAAAACTTTAGTTGACTCAAAACATAAGCTTTAAGAGTGTAGCCCCTTCATCAGGTGAAGGGAGAGAGAAGCACACAGAACAGAATTTATGGGCAGAGAGAGATCAAGAGTAGACAGATCAAAAGGCCACACAAATGGTGTGAGTGCGGCACCAAATAAGTCCCTGCAGGTGATTCAAAGTGTTAGATGGTGTGAGTAAAGTGTCAAACAGCTAAATAACAAGTGAAGGGATGACCTATAATCCGATTAAATGAGGCAGAGATAACTACAAAAAATACTTATCGATCACAAGTTCCAATGTGCCACAGCACAAAATCATGACTTCCTCAGAAGACAGACACAGATATGGCTGATAAAACACCCTCTGTTGTCCAGTACGTCCCTAGAGTGAAGAGACTAGACCATGTTCTTCGCAGCCTTCAATGAGGACAAACATCTTGCCAAAATCATCCCCACACCTCCACATCTTGCCTTCAAACAACCGCCAAACCTTAAACAGACCATTGCTCACAGCAAACTACCCAGTCTTCAGGAGAAGATCGACCACAACACCACACAACCCTGCCATGGCAACCTCTGCAAGACATGTTAGATCATCGATATGGATACTACCATTACACACAGGTGTACCACCAGCCACGTACATGGCAGATACTCATGTGACTCAGACAATGCTGTCTATTTCATACACTGCAGGCAAGAATGCCCCGAGGCATAGTATATTGGCGAGACCACACAGACGCTACGACAACGGATTAATGGACACTGTGCAACAATTTCCAGGCAAGAAGGTTTCCTCCCAGTTGGGGAGCACTTCAGTGGTCAAGGACATTCAGCCTCCGATCTTTGGGTAAGCGTCCTCCGAGATACACAACAACGCAGAATCGCCAAGCAGGGATTGATGGCCAAGTTCCGTACTAATGAAGACGGCCTTAACCATGATCTTGGGTTCATGCTGCGCTACATGTGACCCCAGTACTGTTCTGTATTTGTAAAATTTTCCTTACTGTTCTGTTTTGTCACCATCACCTGAATAAATAGTTATGATCTCTCTACCTCAATTAGTTTGTACAGTTTTGGATTACTTAGGATTTTAGCTAGACCCTCAGGCTTATCATGTTATTCCAGTAATTTGGTTTGTCTCCAGCACCACCATACTTTTAATTTTTTGTAATTATCGCTCTGCCTCATTTAATCTGATTATAGGTCATCCCTTCGCTTGTTGTTCAGCTGGTGACACTTTACTCAATGCCTAACACTTCAGATCACCTCCACTCACACTACTTGTATGGTCGTTTGATCTCTCTGCCCTTAAATTCTGTATTCCGTGTGCTTCTCTCTCACTTCACCTGACGAAGGGTCTACGCTTCGAAAGCTTGTGATTTCAAGTAAACCTGTTAGTCCAGCCCAGTCCAACACTGGCAGCTCAACATCATTACTCAAAACATAACTTTGGTTCTCTCTCCACAGATGCTATCAGATCTGCGGAATTTCTCCAGCACTTTCTGTTTCACCAAAAAGCAAGGTCAGGGTTATGTTAGAAGGCAAGGAGAGATTAAATGAAAAGATGGTCATGGAACGAGAGAGAAAGAGTGGTAATGGCTGTAGCAAAAAAAAACAAAGCATTGGTCTGGAGTAAGTGTTAGTGTCAGAGCAAAAGGTAGGTCTCCCTTTCTTAAGCAGAGACACAAAAACAAAAGGGCCTAATCTGTACTGTATGATTCTGTGATGATGAGGCTTAGCCTTGTCGCAGACATTCTAGTTAACGGGAGGGTTGTGAAATATTAGATATGATAAATATGATGTGAGAAAAGTATTGGAGGGACTGACATCCTTAAAGGTAGTTAAATCATCAGGGCTGGATTGTTTCCCAGGCTGTTAATGAAGTCAAGGAGGAAATAACAGATGCTTCGAGAATCATTTTCCAATCAACATTAGATATAGGTGAAGTACCAGAGTATTGGAGGTCGAAGAATGTTTTACCATTGTTTAAAAGGGTGAGAAGTTATAAGACAAATAATTATAGGACTGTCAGTTTGTCTTCAATAATGGGCAAATAATTAAAATGAATTCTAAGACCTGGCAATGGCAAAAAAAAAAGTGATGACAGAGCTCATTGTCTGAAGTTGTTGAGCAAATGTCGAGACCAGCATGCTGTAAAGTGCCTAACTGGAAGAAAAGGTGCTGGTCCTTGAGCTTCTGTTTGCTCAACAATTGCAGCATGAAGAAATGTGAGCATGCTAGTAAGGTGCTGATTTAAAATGCCAAGCAACCAGAAAATCAGGGTAATGCTTGTAGATTGACAAAGTAGCGTTCGATAATGAAGGTATTTTTCAATTTATGTGTAGAACAATAAAGGAGATCACTTTGCAAATAAATCTAGCAATTAAAAAGTGGAACAGAAATTAGCTACTTGTACACGTGTTAAACCTATAATGCAACGAAACATCTCAGTCATTTCACAGATGTATTATGAAACAAAGTACGATGTTAAGAGATTAGGAGGACCAAAAGCTTGATCAAACAAACAGGTTTAAAAAGAGCGAAACACAAACAGAAATTGTTGGAGAAACTCAGCAAGTCTGGCAGCATCTGAGCTCTGCAAAATTCCATTAAACATTGCATCCCATTAGCTAAAACATCCACATACTACAGTCCCTTGTTTCCAATCCAAAACTGGCACAATGACAAACTCACCACATTCCACAACGATCCCATGAGCTTTTACTTCTGACCAGTCTACTGCATGAGATCTTGACAAACGCCTTGCTAAAATTCATGTTGACAACATCCACCACACTATCCTCATGAATCCTCATTGTTACTTCCTAAAAAAATTCAATTAAGTTGGTAAGACACAAACCTCCCTTGACAAAACCATGTTGACTATCCCGGATTAATCCACATCTATGCTATCCGGTCTTAGAATTCATTTTAATTATTTGCCCATCATTGAAGACAGACTGACAGTCCTATAATTATTTGCCTTATAACTTCTCACCCTTTTAAACAATGATAAAACATTCTTCGACCTCAAATACTCTGGTACTTCACCTATATCTAATGTTGATTGGAAATTGATTCTCAAAGCATCTGTTATTTCCTCCTTGACTTCATTAACAGCCTGGGAAACAATCCAGTCCTGATGATTTAACCACCTTTAAGGATGTCAGTCCCTCCAATACTTTTCTCACATCATATTTATCATATCTAATATTTCACAACCCTCCTCATTAACTAGAATGTCTGCGACAAGGCTAAGCCTCATCATCACAGAATCATACAGTACAGATGAGGCCCTTTGGTCCATTGTGTTACAGAGACTATAGGATTTGAGTTATAAAGAAGGGGCAGGATAGACTGGGACTTTTTACCCCTGGAGATTAGGAGGCCAAGGGGTGACCTTGTAGAGATTTATAAAATTAGCCATTTTCTAATCAATATGATCTGGAAGCAGACCTCCTGGCTCAGACGTAGGGACATTACCACTGTGCCACAAGAGCCCCATGGCCCCTGGTTATTGAGTCTTGAGCTAAGAGGAACAGCTGCTTTCTACTCCACCTGTCAGTGCCCCCCAATCTTATAACCTCTGTTGGGTCCCCCATCAACTTCCTGTACTCCAGGATAACCCAAGCTCATCCAGCCTATCAGACTCAGTCATACAGAATGGAAACAGACCCTTCAGTCCAATCAGTCCATGCTGACCACAGTCCCAAACTAAACCAGTCCTGCTTGCCTGTGCTTGGCCCATATCCCTCCAAACATTTCTTATTCATGTGCTTATCTAAATGTCTTTTAAGCATTGTAACTGTCCCTTTATCCACCACTTTCTCTGGAAGTTCATTCCACACATGAACCACTGCGTAAAAAGAAAAAAAAAAAAATTGTCCCTCATGTCTTTTGACAGCTAATGTGCTGCATCCCAGGCAACATTATGGTGAACCACCTCTGCACCCCCTCCAGTACAATCACATCTTTTCTATAGTGCAGAGACCAGAACTGTACACTGTACTCCAGCTGTGGCCTAAACAAAGTCCTGTCCAGCTCCAACATAACATCCCTGTTCTTATAATCTTTGCAATGACTAATAAAGGCAAGTGTCTCATATCTTAACTACCCTTGTAATCTGAGCCGTACCACTTTCAGGGATTTGTGGGGACAAGAACCCCAGGATTCTTATGCTCCTCTGAAATTCCTAGTATCCGGTCATTCATTGAGTACTCCCTTGCCTTATTTCTTCAAAAAGTGCATCAACTCACATTTAAAAGATTTACAATGATGTTACAGAGACTGTAGGATTTGTGTTATAAAGAAGGGGCAGGATAGACTGGGACATTTTACCCCTGGAGATTAGGAAGCTAAGGGGTGACCTTGTAGAGATTTATAAAATCTCAAGAGGCATAGATAAACTGAATAGACTACGTGTTTTCCCCTGGGTAGGGGAGTCCAAAACTAGACAGCATAGGTTTAAGGTGAGTGATGTAAAATTTAAAGGGACCTGAGGGGCAACTTTTTCACGCCGAGGGTGGCACATATATGGAACAAGGTGCTAGAAGAAGTGGTAGAGGTACAATTAAAACATTTAAAATCATTTGAACAGGTACAGGAAAAGGAAACGTTTAGAGGGATATAGACCAAATGTAGACATATAGAATACTTCAGTTTAGGAAGCCTGGAAGAGTTGGACCGAAGGGTCTGTTTCCATGCTATATGACTATAAATTGCATCTACCACTGATCTGCCCATCTGACCAATCCATTTATATCCTCCTGTAACTCAAGGCCTTCTTCCTCATCGGTACCACCTGGCCAATCTTTGTATCATTCGCAAACTTATCATCACCCCCACAACAAACCCTCAACAGTTTTCAACTATGTTGTCTATATATAGATCACATCATCTGCATTCACGCACAAGTCAACTTGTATATTTTTGATAGGCCCACCTTTAATTATCCTTTTGTTTCTCATGTCCTGATCAAACATGTTTGATTTTCCTTGATTTCAAATGTCAATATTTTTTCAGATTCTGTTTACTTTCCTGTTCTTTGTTCACTGCTATACATTCTACATGCCAAATGTTCAGCAGTATTTTTTGGGGGTGCTGTCGTAAGCTTTCAGTTTCTGCTTTATCTTGTCCTGTATTTTTCCAGATAACTAGAGCGCTCAAGATTTGGCACTGCCTTTCTTTTTCCTGTGTGGACATGTCTACACTGTTGATAAAATAGACAGAGATGGGCGAACAAGCATAGATTTTAAAATCGTTAGAAAGAATTTAAAATAGGACTTCCCAAATTTCTAGTTCTCATTGGACTAAGGTTTTCCCTCTACAGATGCTACTAGACCTGCTGAGTTTCTCCAGTAGTTTCTGCTTTCATTTCCCAAATTATGTGATTCCAAGGCAGGGACGGGGGCGGGTGGGTTCACAAGATGAGGAGATTAGCTGCAAGAGGAGAGACAGAGAGACGATGCCCAGCTCCTACAACCTGATAGGATCTTGCTGGATATGGGCCCCAGCATAATTAACATCCCAGGGAGCTAAATAAAACAAATTAAGAAAGACAGATACAGAAATATAATCAAAGGGAGAAAGGGTGACAAAGATGCATCTCCTAATGGGTTAGTTCTCATTTTCATTTATGCCTCCGTATTCTAGGTTCTCCCATGAGTGAAAGAATCTCTCTCTCCATCTATACTACTAATTCCTTTCAAAATCCTTAAAACCTAATCAGGTCCTCCCTTAACCTTCTAGTATACAGGAATACAAGCCTAATTTGTGCAATCACTCCTCATAAAACAGCCTTTGGAGCCCTGGTGCTATTCTGGTATCTGTACTGCAGTCTTTCCAGACTCAATATGCCCCTCCAAGCTACAGAACACAGAATAGCACATAGTACTCAGATGTGATCTAACTACAATTTTGTATAGCCACAGCAAAATATTCTCCTCCAAATATTTGAACCCTCTAGCAATAAAGCCAAATATTCCATTAGTTTTTACAGCATGTTTTGTATGGTTGTAAAGATAAGTTCATGAATAGCAAAGGTATGGAGGGATATGGGCCAAGCACAGGCAGGTGGCACTAATTTAGTTAGGAAACATGGTCAGTGTGGACTCATTGGATTGACGGGTCTGTTTCCGTGCTATATGACTCATATTTTAGGATTCAGAGCATTAAGACAGCAATGGCTACTGTGGTTTCCCTCAAACTGATTTCTGACAGCTGCAAAGCTTCTTTAAATCCTCTTTTTTTTTGTTGGTGAATGTGGCCTAATGGACTGCTCAGATTAGATTGCTGCTGCTGTGAAAAAAGGGACGTGCAACCCTAACTCTAATCCTATTGCACCAAAAAGGATTACAGTACAGTCCTAATACACTAATAATCAGGTTGCTATTACACACAACCAGAATATATTATCTGAGTCCCATTGCTACATTAACAAAGATACTATTTTGCTAATAGTCTGGTGCCCATTGTATCCACAACCAGGATCTCATTCCTTAAATCATCAACATTCTTTTACACGTGCAGGATCAAAATTACTTTTTCTTAACTGTTCCAGCGTTTTAGGAATTACCTGTCAATTGCTTCAATAATCAAATTACTGCAATTATCAGCATGCTAACAGATCATAACCAGAATTATTTCAATTACTAAGCATCTTTACTACATCAATAACATCAGGATCATTCACGACTCCCAGTTACTGAAAGGCTGTGTCCAAACTGAGCCCCAATACTGACAAATCGGCCACATATGGCAAGGTGGTGGTGTAGTAACAATCATAATGGACTACCAAAACAGAACTCAGGCCAGTGTTCTGGAAAAATGGGTTCGAATCCCACGGTGTAAGATGGTGGATTTTGAATTCAATAAAATGTGGAATATTCAGCCTGTCTAATGGCGACTTGCTCACTCACTATTGCCCTTATCTGGCCTGGCTTATATCTGATTCCAGATCTACAACAATGTGGCTTACTCTTAATTGTCCCTCTTAAAACTTAAATGCTGGCCTAGCCATGCCACATATCCCAGAAACGAATTTTTAAAAATTATCCACAACTAACCAAGTTTCTTAGTGATTGCTCATGCTTCTGGATTTTCTGGTACATATGGCAGGATTTCTTTGGTGTTTTCCTTATGCCTATCTTCCTGAATGGACTCTTGAGAAGCTGGGCATCACTCCAACTGATGAGGAATAACTTTAATAAACTTTCCTGAGATGTATTTCCCTTGAGGGTATTACTGGGGAATTTTATGTAATACTTGGAAAAACCAATCTATTCTAAATTAAATTGGAATAAATTTTTATAATACAAATATAACATATAACTTGTGGGGGGAAAAAAAAACAGCATTCTTTGAGGTGAACTACCAGTTACTTTTTACATTGAGGGAATAACATGGTCTGCACACGAGGAAAACTATGTTCTTTTTCAAATGGGAGAATCAGATGTCTTAGACTAACATCTCCTCAGTACTACAATCCTATATCAGCCAATATTATGTAGTCAGATCTCAACTTCAGTGTCTGGCTTGCAAGTAACCACAACAAACATCAACTGTTAGTACATATTTGACATTTCCTCCCACTTACTTCTACAGCAGGCAAAATTACCTATAGCCTGACATCAGTATTAAGAGTGAATTCAGATAAATTTGAAGGGCGCGATTGTTCTCAATAATGACATAAAAAGACTCTTCAAATATTAAGTGCTCAATCAATAAATGTGAATACCAACTTTCCTCAAAGTATTTTTGTCTGCTATCTGGATTCATGAAAGTGAAGATTCGAAAGATATTCAATTAAAGGAATTAAAAATCTACATTTAAAAGATTTGCATACACATTTACAGCATAGGAGGCCATTGGGTTAATCATGCTTACACCAGTCAAAGATCTGATCCCATACTCCAGATTTTGGCCCAAAGCCATGAAGGCTATGGCAATTTAAGTAAATACCCAACTACTGTTTAAATGTTACAAGAGTATCAGACTTGAGCACCCTTTCAGGCAGTGAGGTCTAGATGCTCACCAATCTCAAGCAAAAAATATTTTATACTATGGCTCAGCTACTACAGTCAAGTATCCCACAGGCATTCTTAACCACTATCTCCTACACTGCTAGCTTCAGGGATCTGTGGACATGCACACCAATATCCCTCTGATCGTCAGTACTTTCCAGGGTCCTACTATTAATAGTGTAATTCCCTGATTTATTAACACCCCTCCCCCCAAGTGGATTATCTGTGACTTGTCAGAGTTGAATTCCATTTGCCACTGCTCTGCCCTGGTATCCTATCCACTATTTACTGCCAAAGCAATTTTATGTCATCCACAAACGTCTTGATGATACGGTTTATGTTTAACATACACCACAAACAACAAGGACCCTAGCCTTGACCCCTGTGGAACACTAGAAACAAACCTTCAGTCACAAAAACATTCCTCTACCATCACCCTCTGCTTACTGCCCCTCAGAAAATTTTAGATCCAAATGTTCACTTTACCTGGATCCCATGGGCTCTTTGTTAATCAATCTGCCTGGAGGAGCCTTATTAAAAGCTTTGCTACCATCCATGTAGATCACATCAAATGCATTGCCTTCAACACACCTTGATGAATCCTCAAAAAAGACTGATCAAATTTATTGAACATGACCTTCCCTTAACATATCCTTACTGACTATCCCTGATTTTACCAGCATGCTGCCTGGTTCGAAGGGTATTATGAGGAGAGATTGGACAAACTTGGGCAACCTGTTAGAAATTTACAAAATTATGAGGGGTATGGATAGAATGGATAGTGAGAACCTTTCTCCCCAGGGTAGAAATGTCGATTATTAGGGGACAGGGGTTAAGGTGACAGGAGAAAAGTCTGAAAGAGATGTGAGGCAGAAGTTTTTTTTTTAAAAAATACAGGGTGGTAACTACTTAGAATGTCTTTCAATAGGAGGTAGTGGAAGCAGATGCAATAGCAACATTTAGGAGGCACCTTGACAGATATATGAATAGGCAGGGAAAAGAAGGATACGAACAGCATAGAGGCAAAAGATTTTTTGGTTTAGAAAGGCATCATTTTTAGCGCAGTCTAGGTGGGCCAAATGGTCTGTCCCGTGCTGTACTGTTCTTTGATTTAGCCCTCATTAATCAGTGCCTCTCCAAAAGCAGGTATACTCTGTCCGACAGAATTCTAGTGACTTTCCAACCATAGAAGTTAGACTTACAGGTCTGTAATTGGCTAGTCGATCGCTTCCACCTTTTTGTTTTTAAATAACATTGGCCACAAGTGAGGTGCTAGAAATATTTTAAAAATTACTGCCAGAGCACCCAAAATCTCTTCCCTTGCCTTTTTCAACAGCCTGGGATAAATCTGCAGGTCTGGATGTAATGTATCAACTTTTAAGGCTGCTATACTTGCTCATACCTCCTCTCTCCATGTTAAATTTCTTCACCTCGGTGTCCACATCAACACATCCTTTCTTACTGTGAAGACCAATGCAAAGTAATCATGGAGGACTGTTCCCACACCCTTTGGATCCACACATATTACCTCTATGGTTATTAATGGGCCCCCTTGTTTCTCTAGGTTGTTCTCTTGCTCTTTATATATTCAAAAAACCTTCAGAGTTTCTTTATTCTATCCACCAATGCTTTCTCATGCACTCCTTTCTCTAAATTTCCTTTAAGATTTCTTCTCTCCTCCTTCTATCCTGTTGAGGGATCTTGCCAGATTGAACCTTCTATCTGCCTGAAGCTTCTTTCTTTTGTAAAGCAAACTTATGTCCCTTGACATCCAGGGCTCTCATCCTTTGTCTTTACAGGAATATATTTTCTCTGTACTCTCTCCACTTCCTTTTTGAATACCTCACCCTTCTGACATAGTTTATCACCAAGTAGACGCTCTCAGTACACTTGAGCTAATCATATTTGCCTTCATAAAAGTTCGCCTTTCCCCAGTTTAGAAACTTTACCCCTGGCCTATTCATATCCTTCTCTATAGTTCAGTTAGTTTGAGGATTGTGATGGTTACCATCACCAAAATGCTCCCTAATTGATATACCCACCATCTGCCTGAGCTCATTTCCAAATGCTGGGTCCTGAACCGTCCCTAGCTAGCTGGACTACGTACTGGTGAAAAAAAGTTCTCCAAAATGCAATTTAAGAATTGTTCCATCCCTACCTTGCACACTAGAACTATCCCAGTTAATATTTGGGTAGCTAAAATCCTTACTGCCATATTATTCTTGACCTCTCCAAAATTTATGAGAATTTGACCACCTCTCCTGCTCACCCTGATTGTTGGAGACCTATGGTATGGTTGGCCTTATTGTGTGTTTTTACTTCTACCCATTTGGTCTCATTTTATGATCATTCAAAAATAGCCTTCCTCATAGCTATAATGCATTCTTGATCAATATTGTGACACTCTCTCTCTCTCACACACACACACGAGAAAAATATTCCATCACCTGGAATGCAGAGCTGCCAATCCTGCCATATTTCAGTCAAGTCTCAGTCACAGGCAGGTAATAGTATGAAATCAGAGCTATGTATGCCCTCAGCTCAGATTTGTTGTCCATTGGTTAGTCGAAAACTATTGGTACAAGGCAGTCAAAAGCTTTCTACAGCAGCATCGGCAGCCAGAATAAATGCTGAAGTTCAGCTCCAATCATTCTGCTCCTCCCAGGAGAGGGGGGAGACCCAAGAGCAGACAGAGGAGAATCTATGATCAGGAGAACCAGAGCAGTGTTTGAGACACATAATCTGAGAATGCAGCAGCAGGTTTGACTCTCCTGCATTTGCTGCTGCATCAATCATAACACTGCACTCGGTTTCCATTCTGACTGACGGCCAAGTTGCAATTATTTAAGTTCTACAAATTGAACTAGCCCAGAATGCCTGATTATATTTAAATTTCTGAAAGCAATACCCAAAAAAAAAAAAAAAAAATTCGACCAAACAGCAGGCATTTCTCATTTCTGAGACAGAGCTCATGCATTAGAAAGTCATTTTAAAAGAAAAATAAGTGCAAGGTATGTGACAGATGGACAGTCACATGTTGCATTCCTGAGTTTTGACATTAATTGTGGAAACTTTAAGATGTTATTATATTTCCAAGCTATTTTTATTCTTTCACAAGATATGGGCAGTACCAGCATTCGTCGCTCATCCTTAACTGTCCTTGAGATGGTAGTGGGAAGCAGACTTCTTGAACTGCTACAGTCCATATGGTGTGGGCGCACCCACCGTACTTTAGGAAGGTAGTTCCAGGTGTTCAACCCAGCAACACTGAAGGAACAATACATTTCCAAGTCAAGCTTTTAAAAGAACCTCAGAGTTGCTATAATGCATCTTGGTACATGATACATACTGCTGCTCCTATGCATCAGCAATGGGTAGAGTGAATGTTAAGAGTGCTGGATAAGGTGCCAGTCAAACAGCGTTGCATTGGATGGCACCAAGCTTCAAATGTTGTTGGAACTATATTTTTCCAGGCAAGTGAAGAATATTGTCTTGCTCAAGACGTGCCTTGCAGATGTTAAACAGGCTTTAAAGCAGTCAAGTTGAGAGTTACTTGCTATAGAATTTCAAGCCTCTGACCTGCTTTTGTAGCCTATTTATGTGGCTGAAGTAGTTTAATTCTTGATCAATGGTAATCTTCAGGATGTCGATAATAATGGGGAAGAGGGATGGGGTTTACAAGGATAATACTATTATTTTTAAATAATATTACAAATCTCTTTTATACCTGGGATTTGAAAAGTGGAATTATAATTCTGAGAATTGTGGAATATGTACAACTTTGGCATTGAGCACAATAATCCACGTTAGTACATTGTTGTTAAATAAAAAATGTCAAGGGCCATTGTGAATGGCTATATTCTTGTTAAAGTGATCTTAAAAGTCAAAGTAAGTATAAACACAAAGCTCATAGGTATCTGTCATTACCAAAAGAAATGCTAACTTACAAGCAGAACAGTGAATTTGCTAGAGGTGAAATATGCTTCTATACTATCAAATGTTTCAGCCAACTATATTCAATGTCTACATTCTTTTCAAACATTATATACATTTTAAAAATCATTGATCTTATTGTACATTAAACTTCTGCACACAGAAGGACTGTACAAAAAGAACAGTAAACATTTAACTTTGTACCAGTGTCAGCATAATGTACATTCAATCCTTGATAAGGCAAACAAAATCCTCCCTAAAACATTCAATGCTATCACAAATGTCTCTTTCTTTTGTAACTAACTAGCTTCAGAACTGAAGATGATAAATCTCTCCAAATTTTCACAGTTCCAGTAAAAAGATATGAGGTATGAAAAATAAAATGAATCTTGGCATTTGTTCTCCTCACTCTAGTAATTCAGCTGCATTACTACAAGCCTTCTGTAGAAATAAGATTGAGACATCTGACTCTGGAGGAGAGCAGGACGTCAAAAATCCAGAACTGCCATGAATGGCCAATCCACCTGCTTCATTACTCTGTGGAGGAGGATAGCAAGAACCTGCTGCATAGTAAAATGTTTCCAAGTCAAAAACATTTGCACATTAGCATGAACATCAATAGCTAGAATTCAAAACCACACAAGCTCTCAGATTAACTATGCTTAGACAAAGCCACATTTTGCTTCAGGTAGAAACAATGGCACAGTGAGCACCAGCAATAACCAGAGAGAAGTGATTATTTTTCTAGACATCACCATCTGGTTCACCACAGTTTCAATTCAAGCCAAAATATACTTCAAAAATACTCAATGATACTAGTGCAAGATATTTGGCCCACCATGTATGGGGCAGCTCTTGAAAGAACTATTCAATTAGTAGTACTTTTTTTAAACAATATTCCTCATTGTCCAGCAAATGTTTCCTTACCAAGCATTCATTCAATTCCCATGTGAAAGTTATTAATTACTCCCTATATTTTCAAATAGTGATCATAATTTGCAGCATAATAACAATTTGTCCCTACATGTAACCTCCGTCTCTTTCACCAATCTCTTTATAACTACGTTCCTTGATTACCGACTCTTCTGCCACTAGAAACTATTCCTCTTTACCTATTTTATCAAAACTCAAGATATTTACACCTCAATTAAAACCTCTGCTTAGTTGCACCTGCTATCAGGAGAACTGGCTACTTCTCCAGGGTCACCACTCCACTGAAGACTTTCATCTAGTACCCCATTCTAGTAAACTTCCTCCACAAACCTTTAATATCCTTCCCGGATTTTGATGCCTAAGATGGGCCATAATACTTCAGCTGCCGCCAACTGAGCATTTCATATTAAGGATTTAGCATAGCTACTTTAGTCCTGTGCTCCAGGCATCTGATTACAAAGCTGAGGACCCTGTCTGCCTTTTTAAACAGACTTATCAACTTATCCTGCATATATAATGGATTTGAGTACCTATACATCAAAGTCTGCTATTCCTGCAGCCCTCTTAAAGTTGTATCTTTTAGTGCAAATTGCATTTCCTCATTATTTGAGCCAAAACAAATCACTTCAAACTTTTTAAAAAAATGATTAAAATTTGCACATTTAAGTGGAAATACTCTACGTAATGCTGACACCAGTGCAACGCTTAAATAAAAACCTTGTTTGTACAACAACTATACTATGCTCAAGATATTCCTCACCTTGCTTTATCTCAAGTTACATTATGAACAGACATTAACTGGAAGACCACATTGCATAAACGAAACACCATTCTAACATCTCTGACTACCCAGTTACAAATCTCATTTCTATTACTCTACCACATCCAGGCTGAATCAGGAATGAGAGATAGTAGGATCTGCAGATGCTGGAGAATCCGAGACAACAAGGTGCAGGGCTGGATGAACACAGCAGGCCAAGCAGCATCATAGGAGCAGAAAGGCTGACATTTCGGGCCTAGACCCTTCATCAGAAAAGGCGGAGGGGAAGGGGGTTCTGAAATAAATAGGGAGAGAGGGGGAGGCGGATAGAAGATGGATAGAGGAGAGGAAACAAACAGGTCGAAGAGGCGGGGATGGGGCCAGTAAAGGTGAGTGTAGGTGGGGAGTTAGGGAGGGGATAGGTCAGTCCAGGGAGGACGGACAGGTCAAGGGGGCAGGATGAGGTTAGTCGGTAGGGGGGGGGGGGGGGTTTGGGGGGGGGGGGGGGGAATAGGTGGGAGGAAGAACAGGTTAGGGAGGCGGGGACGAGCTGGACTGGTTTTGGGATGCGGTAGGGGGAGGGGAGATTTTGAAGCTTGTGAAATCCACATTGATACCATTGGGCTGCAGGGTTCCCAAGCGGAATATGAGTTGCTGTTCCTGCAACCTTCCGGTGGCATTGTTGTGGCACTGCAGGAGGCCCAGAATGGGCATGTCGTCTGAGGAATGGGAGGGGGAGTTGAAATGGTTCGCGACTGGGAGGTGCAGTTGTTTATTGCAAACCGAGCATAGGTGCTCTGCAAAGCGGTCCCCGAGCCTCCGCTTGGTTCCCCGATGTAGAGGAAGCCACACCGGGTACAGCGGATGCAGTATACCACATTGGCAGATGTGCAGGTGAACATCTGCTTGATGTGGAAAGTCTTCTTGGGGCCTGGGATGGGGGTTAGGGAGGAGGTATGGGGGCAGGTGTAGCACTTCCTGCGGTTGCAGGGAAAAGTGCCGGGTGTGGTGGAGCTGGAGGGGAGTGTGGAGCGGACAAGGGAGTCACGGAGATGAGTTGATTGCTCTTTGCTGCTGCAGTGCCGTTCAAGATATGCTGACTATGGGATCAGTTGGTTTAAATTTCACTTGAATCCATTCCATTTCCGTCACAGTCATCCATTTCCCTGCACTTCCATCCAACTCAAGACTAAAGTGTCGGACTTAGTCAGTCAGTTTCAGTTCTGTTTTGTTCTATGTGAAACAAGTTATTTATGGTATTTGAATCATAGAATCCCTACAGTGTGGAAACAGGTCATTTGGTCCATTAAATCCACACCGATCCTCCTTAGAACATAAGGTGAAAAGCTTCAGCAGTTTTCAAATTCTGTAATGCAGACAATATTATTCTTTCATGTGTGGAGAGATCTGCATTAAAAGTCATGTCTGAAGTATAACTTATTTTATAGTTTCAGCAATTTGCCTATTAACAGCAAGAAAACTATACATAAGGAAGAGACGGTAAGACTGCAGATGCTGGAAGCTAGAGTCAATAAATGTGGCACTAGAAAAGCACAGCAGGTCAGACAGCACGAGGAGCAGGAAAGTCAACGTTTTGGGCCGAAACATTGACTTTCTGTCTCCTTGGATGCTGTCTAACCTGCTGTGCTTTCCAGCTCCACTTTTACTGTCTGCACATGAGGAAGACACAGGCTGCATGATCTGAACGAATTGATTAATTATTAATCAACCTACTGATGTTTAGGCAGACAAAGGCATCTTTAGTAATTATAAAGTTAGGCTCATGAAGTTCCAGATGACGACTTAAATGTTGTTAATCTCAATAGTAGTTACCAGGAAGTGACCAGTTATCAAGATATTGGTGAAATCTGTTTCTTGGGTATCAATCATTCACTAAAGTTTGAAATCACCAGAAATCGAAGAAAGCCGCATCTTTTACTTACTGAGAACAGCCACAGCCCTAGATTCAAACAGTAGACAATCCTCCCGGTTTCGGGTTTCTACTATCACGCTGTAAGGACTGGGTGGTGGATCCAGTTTGTGATAGATACGATATCCTTTACTGAATGCCATCTTCTTTAATACCCTGCCGGAGGAGATAAGACGCAGCTCATTTATCGGATCTGACTGACAATGACCCACGCACAGTGTTACACCACATCTCAGCTAAGGTCAAGTCTTCATTTATTTAAACAGCGTTCTAAGCTCTTATTTCGCAAAGGAAAAGGTGATTTTGAAACGGGTCACGTCTTGTCCTCTCGCCCCATTAAAATGTGGCACATTAAATATTAAAAGATTTGTTTTAAACACAATCAATAATCTTGAAGCAGGAGGACAAATGACTGCTGTCAATGCGATTAATAAAAAATGCTTTCGAAGGGGTAACTGTCAGCAGATAAAATCCAACAAACCAAATCCTGGGGGAGTGGGGTGGGCGGCTTAAAGAGCTTCCCTCGATTGCTCTTGCGGTCTTCGGCCTGTCAGGTCGAGGGAGAGGGAGAGACCGACAGGGCACGGCCGAGCAACCGCTGTGAAGCAGAGCAGATAATTTCCGGCGGTGAGGAGCTCCAGCCGCTGGGGAGGGCTCTTTTCCCCTCTCTTTCCTTATTTCGCTGGCTGGCTGCTTCCAGCATTTAAACGGCTCATTATCGAAACACAAACCTGCAACTTCAACGCCGCAACTGGCAGTTCGGCCCTTCCCTCAACTCCTCTCCCAGCGGCTGCGATGTTGAAGCAGCGGCTCCTAACCGTCCACTCTTTCTCCACCACCTGACGGCACTTCCTTGGAAACCAATCCGGCAGTCAATCACCGCGGTGGTCCCGCCTCCTCTCTGTGACGTCACATCCGGTGACGGGCGCCGTATCAGCTGGTGACTGCTTGTGGCAAACCAGTTACATTGTGTCCCCTGGCAGTGAAACTGACAATGAGGAGGGAACCCCAGTTAGCGTGACTCTTCATACTGCTTCACTTCCTATTATTCAGAGACGTGGAAGATGGCAATTTCTTTTGTTTTTGCGTGCCACGAAGGGGCATCCTTTTGTTTTCAAAGCTCATTTCAAAATCCAAATTCTGTCTCGATGCTGGTGATCTTAACAGAGCAGCAATTATCCAGATGAGAAAGAGAGCTAGCGTTTTAGGTTGTTGACCTTCTATCAGAATTCACTTGAACCTTAGACCACAAGACTGGGAGCAGAACTAGACCCTTCGGCCCATCGAGTCTGCTCTGCCGTTCAATGGGATCAGGGTTGATTTGATAATCCTCAGCTTCACAAGAACACAAGAACTAGGAGCAGGAGTAGGCCGTCTGGCCCTTCAAGCCTGCTCCGCCATTCAATAAGATCATGGCTGATCTTTTCGTGGACTCAGATCCACTTACCCACGTTCTCACTGTATCCCTTAATTCCTTTATTGTTCAAAAAAAATCTACCCTTGTTTTAAAAGCGTTTACTGAAGTAGCGTCAACTACTTCACTGGGCAAGGAATTCCATAGATTAACAACCCTCTGGGTGAAGAAATTCCTTCTCAGTTCAGTCCTAAATCTGCTCCCTCTAATCTTGAGGCTATGCCCTCTTGTCCTAGCTTCACCTGCCAGTGGAAACATTCTATCTTATCTATTCCCTTATAATTTTATATGTTTCTATAAGATCCCCCCTCAATCTTCTGAATTCCAATGAATATAATCCCAATCTACTCAGTCTCTCCTCATAAGCCAACCCCCTCAACTCCAGAATCAACCTAGTGAACCTCCTTTGCACCCCCTCCAGTGCCAGTACATCCTTTCTCAAGTAAGGAGACCAAAACTGCACACAGTACTCTAGGTGTGGCCTCACCAGCACCTTGTACAGCTGCAACATAACCTCTCTGATTTTTATTTCAATCCCTTTAGCAGTGAAGGACAAAATTCCATTTGCCTTCCTAATTACTTGTTGTACCTGCAGACCT
The DNA here is from genome assembly GCF_021869965.1 of Rhincodon typus. NCBI lineage: Eukaryota > Metazoa > Chordata > Chondrichthyes > Orectolobiformes > Rhincodontidae > Rhincodon > Rhincodon typus. Next base: position 22,413,907 of record NC_063342.1, read on the forward strand.
ACCTTCTGTGATTCATGCACAAGGACACCCAGGTCCCTCTGCATAGCAGCATGCTGCAACTTTTTACCATTCAAGTAATAATCCTTTTTACTATTACTCCTACCAAAATGTATGACTTCACATTTATTTACATTGTATTCCATCTGCCAGACCTTTGCCCACTCACTCAATGGATCTACGTTCCTCTGCAAAGTTTCACAGTCCTCTGCACACTTTGCTTTGCCACTCATCTTAGTGTCATCTGCAAACTTTGACACTCTACACGTGGTCCCCAGCTCCAAGTCATCTATATAAATTGTAAATAATTGCGGTCCCAACACCGATCCCTGAGGCACACCACTAGTCACTGACTGCCAGCTAGAATAGCACTCATTTATCCCCACTCTTTGCTTCCTGTTAGTCAACCAATCCTCTATCCATGCTAATACTTTACCCTTAATGCCATGCATCCTTATCTTATGCAGTAGCCTCTTGTGCGGCACCTTGTCAAAGGCCTTTTGGAAGTCTAGGTACACCACATCCACTGGGTCCCCATTGTCCACCTCGCTCGTAATGTCTTCATAGAATTCCAAAAGATTTGTCAAGCATGACCTGCCCTTCATGAACCCATGCTGCGTCTGCCCAACGGTACAATTTCTATCAAGATGCCTTGCTATTTCTTCCTTGATAATAGACTCCAGCATCTTCCCCACTATAGACATTAAGCTAACTGGTCTATAATTCCCCATCTTTTGTCTACTTCCCTTTTTAAACAGTGGCGTCACATTTGCTGTTTTCCAATCTGCTGGGACTGCCCCAGAGTCCAGCGAATTTTGGAAAATTAGTGCCAGTGCACCTGCTGTTTCTCCCGCCATCTCTTTTAGTACCATGGGATGCATTCCATCAGGGCCAGGAGACTTATCAATCCTTACCATCAGGGCCAGGAGACTTATCAATCCTTGTTGTTTATGACTGAACCATCAAACAATTACAAGAACCCATCTAACTTATATTTGGCAGTGCAAGATTTGCCACAGTCCACGTCGTGATCATGTGGCTAGTCTGGGACTCTAGTCTGGCATCACCTCTTGGCAACTTTGATGGATTTGCATACAGATTTTCTGTATAGGTCAGGTTCATCTGACTTGAACACCTTAGACCTGGACTTCAGTAGGGAGTGGAACTTCCAGTTCATCCATGGTGTCTGGTTGGGGAACACTAGGGTTAAATTCTGTGGCACACAGTCCTCTGCATACTTATTAATGAAGCCTGTGATGGTAGTGGCATACTCATTTAGGTTGGCCAATGAGTTCTTGAATATGGAGCAGTCCACTGACTCCAAGCAATCAGGTAGGCGTTCATTCATTAGATCAGACCAGTTTTGTATGACTTTCTGCACTGAATTCTCACACTTCAGTTTCTGCTTGTAAACTAGGAGAAGGAACACAGCCTTATGGTCCAATTTACCAAAATGTGGATGGGGAGTGGAATGGTAGGCCTCTGTGATATTTGTGTAGAAATGATCTAGGCTATTTGTGGTGGGAGAGGAATGACATTGTTGAAGTTCTTACGATAAACAAGGCTGCAGACTATTCCAATCAAGGTTACTTGTAGGGGTGTATATTTCAATCAGGTGCACTCTTCACTTGCATATGGGGTGGGATATAAACTGTCAGGATTGCAGAAGTAAATTTTCACTGCAGGGAGTAGGGAAGGCACTTTCACCATTACATATTCTAGGTCCAGGGAGCAGTAACTTGCGTGGGTCATCATGTCTGACCACCAAGAGATAAATGCCTCCACCCTTAGCTTTGCCCACGAAGACCTTAACCACATATGATACTGGTGCCATTTCTTTAAGGATTACTCTGAGAATCCATGGTGGGCTGTGACTGAAATTCCTTACTTGGACCGTGTCTCCCAGTTTAGCATCTCTGTCTGGCCTATGCCCATCATGATCCTTTTATTTTTGAGCTTCTTGTTTTGATTCAATCTTGCCCCCCAAGTTTGGGAAAATCAGGCTAAACCTAGTCTGAAGGTCATCAATAGTTCTGCCAGACTACTCCCACCGTCATATGCAGCGTTATCCTATAGTAGAAGAGGAAATGTGCAAGCTTTGTTTTCCAAAGAAGCTGTAATTTGCTTTCTCACGCTATTTTTGAATCTTGGACTGCCCACTCAGCCAGACTGTTGTTTGAGGTTGAGTAGTAGGGTGCTGTGCAAATGTGCCTTTCTCTGTTTGTCCTTATAAAGATCTGAAACCTCCTGCTGGTAAGTGGGGTCCCACTGTGTGTTACAAGGACCTCAGGTATACAATGCATTCTAAAGGATTGGTGGAGCTTTTCCAAGGTGTTGTAAGAGGTAGTAGAGGCCATTTAGTGCATGTCAATCCATTTTGAATGGGTTTCGATAAGGATTAAGAATGAGCGGCCCATAAATGACCCTACAAAATCTGCATGTCCTCCCACCCAAGGTCTCCCTAGCCATTCCCTTGGATGCAGAGAGGCTGCTGATGGGGCCTTCAGGTTTTCCTGACAAATTTTACACCTCTTGATCAGGTTTTCAATATCTGTGTCTATGCTAGGCCATTGAACGTAGCTCCTTTTCATTTTAATTTTAAATATTCCTGGGTGGCCATTGTACAATTCTTGGAGTATTGATTTCTGGACTGGATGCAGCACCACCACGCAGCTTCTATGCTCAAATCCAGATATTTTGAGATATAGGGTTTCAACTCTTTCATAGCACATCCTTGTGATCCACCATTTAGAATGATATGACATAGCTTCACCAATGGAGGTTCCTTTTGAGTCCAAGCCTGGATTTGCTTGGCAGATACTGGTAGAGTGTCCATGAAGTTCAAAATCATGATGATTTCATCCACCTTTGGATGTGAAGACGGGCTGGTAGGCAGCAGCAGGTGGCTCAAGGCATCTGCATAGGCTTGGATGATGTTCCAAGGTATATCCACAGATCTAAGCTGATACAATTGGAAGAAATGCCTTGTTGTCCTTGAAGTGGCCCAGGAAAGGTTTGTGATCAGTTAATGTGGTGAAATGCTGACTGTAGATTTACTGGTAGAGCTTTTTCACTGCAAATTCTTCCATGTCTAGGGATGGTCATTTACCTGGCGTTTTACCCTAATTGGGGCCAATCTGGGGGCAGTGATGCAACTTAGCTGTATCAATTCCTCATCCTCAGGCTGATTTTTTCCAAAGCCTGGTCTTGAGATGGCTTTGCACTTCAGCTAAGGCAGTATGTGTTTTGTGTGTTTTGAAAGCATTGTCTGGGATGAACTGTATGACCACAAGTGCAGCATGGCTGTTCTGTCTCCTCACTGTTTTGTAGACAAATCTCCCACCCAGTTCTTGAACCTTGTGGCCTCCAACTCCAATTGCCCTTCCTTGGCAACAAATGAGATCCATGAGTATTATCCGCTGGGAACTTGGCTGTGGTATGTGGGGTGCCCAAGGTTGAGGACAGTAGTGTCTATGGACCCCTGAAGCTCCCAAGCCCCTTTATCCACATTTTCACAGGAAAGAGCCAGTTCTATGGCTTTTCTGAAGTCTGGGCCGGGTTTGGGTCACAATATAATTAATTCCACAAACTACATGATCCCTTGGCATTACCCGAAGTGCTGACTTGTACTCAGTGTTCTGCTAATTTCCTCAGTCTCGTCAAAAATTCAGTAACTTGTTCCCCAGGAAGCCTATTTGCTGTGTTAAACCTGTAACACTGCAATATAAGGAGTTGGTTTAGGGTCATAGCAGTCTGCTACCATAGCTGTCAGTTCATCAAAAAATTTGACTCCAGGGCTGCAGGATAGGTTAAACTCTTTATGAGGCTGAAAGTCAGGGCCCCGCAAGGGGTCAGGAGAATGAGTCTTTATCGGTGATCCCCTTCTATCCCATTAGCTTGAAAAACAGTAACTCAATCTTTTGGTGTAATGTGGTCAATCCTCCATAGCCCATCACAAGTCTCCAATTTTCCAAACAGTGGCATTTTCAATATTTCTCCATCATGGCCTTACTGGATTAATGGAAAGTCAAGTCTGTCCAAAACATTTCTTGACTCTCATCGCCAATGTAATAACTCAGGGCAACCAACTAGAAAGGAACATTGTTTATTGTTGAACACCTAAATAAAGCCATTACACATGGCATACATAGGCAAGTCCCAGCCCAGAACAGACAATTCTGCAGACCCATCCCTGGGTCTGCTATTTAGTTTTTTTCTTAATTTTTTTAATTTAACCTATTTTTCTAATCAAAATATTTAGAGCTGTTATTACACACTTCTGGAGCAAGTGAGACTTGAACCCAAATTTCCCAGTCCAGGGGCAGGGACACCCCCATTGTATCACAAGAGTGCTTCAACACTGCTCCACAAAAAGGGCTCTAGTGATGAGTTCTAGGTGGGCTGGCCATTGTCTGTTACCAAAAGAACTCATGCTCAACGAGCTGCACAAAGGGATTAATTGTGATTTTCCATCAGCCTTGTAGGGGTTATCACAGTCGTATTGCTGAACCTTCATCAAATTTAAAAGTAATCCTGCAACCCCTACCTTGGCTAATTGAACCCACCTGAAGCTGCGTACCTAGAGGAAAGAACCCTCACTGAATCAAATTTCTGGTCTTTATATATATATATATCACATATTTTTGCTTCCTTTATTCTTTATTGTAAATTATTTCCCTTTGCTTCCTTGTATGCTTGTGTATGTGTGCTCATGTGTTGCAATCACCATTCCCATGTTTGAATGCACAAATAAACCACCCTCCTGATTTGACCCTGAAGACAGTTTAATGCGGGTCACTGATCTTGGGGGAACTTGACACAGCCTGTTTTGAAAGAGAAAAGAAAATCAACTCTGCTTAGCTGAAGGACAGGGGAATAAAAAGTTTTCAATTACCCCCTCTCTCTCCTTCTGTAACATTGCATTGTTCAGAATTTGACCCAAATATTGATCCTTGTGTGAAACTCACTAAATAGGCTGATAATTCCAGGAACTTGTGCATATGTTTATGTATTTCTGATTAGTACAATGGATGATTGTCTTCTGTGGTTAGGCATGTGGTGTGATATTGGTATGAGTCAAAACAGGGAAGGTCAGGGAAGCTCATTATGCAAACTGAGATTATTACAAAACTCTATTACTGTTCTTGGCAAGATGAAACCTAATTGATACATGTCTCACCATGATTCTGTTCCTGCACAGCATTCACTCTTTCTGATTGAATGCTACCAGAAAATTGAAACTACCAACATGCATCTTCTCACAGATGATTGGATTGAATCCAGTGCAAGCGCATGTATTTTTGTACTTTGTTTTCTTTACCGAAGGCTGGGAACCCACCCTCACAAGGAGAGTTTGAGGTGAAAAGGAAGGTTGGGTATCTAGAATGGCATTTGAGGGAGGATTGTATAGAAAAGTATGCTGAAAGGGCTAAAGGAAGAGGGCTGTGAGGAGGTTTATGAGGCTCATAAATCCCAACACAGACCAATTGGGCTGACTGGCCTGCCTAAATGCCATCCATACCATGCCATAACTGATAAGTTTTAGTTTTCCATTCATCCGGAAGCTGCTTTTATATTGGCAAGACAGCTGTAAATGTGCCAAATTCATTGGCCACAACTATAACACGCAGCCAAATAAAATACAGCTGCTTTTCCTGTCAACTGATTTTTGAAAATCTGGCAAATTTGCATTGAGGGTTCTGTCAGATGCACAAGACCCATATATGGAAACAGTATTAGGACAAGCATCCTTCTCATGGCAAAGTAAAGCAGCTGCAGTTCCCTGAAAGAAGTATGTCCAGCCCAATTGCTTCAACTATATATTAAATGCTCAGGTCAAGTGAAACAAAGCATGATAACAAAAATAAAAATCATGAATATTATGGCAGTCAATTGTGTGTAAAAAGCATGTTTTGTCATCCACCAGGACTCAGAAACTTGGATTGCCTTTAGTTTGTATTTAGCTATGTGAGATCAATGTTAATAACCCAGAGTGCTTGCATTGGTATTGCATGGTACAAAAACAGCTATAATATGTGATTCATCATAATCTACCAGAAGGCTGAATGCCTCATGCAACACGAGTGACAAATTTCACAAGTGCTCAAAGCCAACACTATGCTAAATCAACAAGGTGCAGAGCTGGATGAACACAGCTGGCCAAGCAGCATCATATGAAGGGTCTAGGCCCGAAACGACAGCCTTTTTGCTCCTATGAAGCTGCTTGGCCTGCTGTGTTCATCCAGCCCTGCACCTTGTTGTCTCGGATTCTCCAGCATCTGCAGTTCCTACTATCACTATGCTAAATCAACAATCTCCTGTTCTGATACTGAACTTAGATTTCTTCATCTATATAATTTTTCCCTTCATCTCAGCAATAATTTCCAGGGCCTATGCATCAGCAATAAATTAGAGTCATGTAAAATCCAAAATTATGTAACTATGTTTGTGTTTTAAAATAAAAAAAAGTGCTGTTTTCCTTTCTGTTAAAACTATAAAATGCAGAGTTGCATTTGGAGATAGTGGGGAAGTTTGTGGTCATGTTTTAAATGGAACTGAGGGAATTATATGTGTTATTTTGGGAAAGGACCTAGAAACATAAGTTTGTGGTCACATTTGAGCAAAGGAGGGGCAGCAAATGTGTTACTACTTTTAGAAGAAGGGGCACATAGAAGACAGTTTGGGAATGGAAGGAGAGGCAAAAATTGTGCAGATATGTTTGACTAAAGCAGAGGCAGGATCACCATGAACATACTTCAGGAAGTTAGAAAACATGAGACCAGGAATGGGGAAGTCAAAATAAAATTAAACTCTGACCCTCTAAAGACAGAGGGCTAGAAACTGGTTTACTGTATTTTGCATCATAATTCACAACCTGCATGAGATGGTGCAGATTAAAGGGGGAAAGACACAACTGGTATACCCACCTCATCTGAATGATTGGAGCATTGACCCAAGTGAGTACTGTAATAACACTCTCATGATATCTTAATGTAACACAAATTAGGTACGTGGATTCAATTTAACTAAAGGTATTTGATGGTTGTATTTACAGTTAAACTAATTAATACAGGTATAGAGTAATACCAGGAGGGAGACAAAGTGGAAGGTCCTTATTTTTGTGGTTTGTAGTTTGTTAGGAATAGAGAGAAAGAAAGAAATCTGCTTTGGTGAGTATTAGGTACGGTTGAGTAATTTGTTCCTATTTATTGTCTGTGGTTGAAAAGGATCACTATGGCAAGAGAATTCAGCCCCATGGAATGCTCTTCCTGCAATATGTGGTAAATCAGGGATGCTTCCTCTACCACATATACAGGAAGTGTGTTCAGCTGCAGCTCCTGATTAGCCACTTGGTGCTATGGTTGGACTCACAATGGAGCATCCATGATACTAAGGACATCATGGATAACACATTTAGCAAGCTGGTCACACCACATGTAATGGCTACACAGGCAGAAAAGCATTGGGTGACCACCAGGAAGATTAGTAGGCGTGGGCAGGTAATACAGGAGTCACCTGTGGCCATCTCCCCATCAAGCTGATACACGATGTTGGATACTGTTGGGGGGAATGGCCTTTTAGGGGAAAGCAGCATCAGTCAAGTTTATGGCACCACTATTGGTACTGCTGCACTGCAGGGGAGGAAGAAGACTAGGAGAATTTTAGTGATAGGGGATTCAATCGTGAGGGGAACTGACAGGTGGTTCTGTGGCTGCAAATAATACTCTCAAGTGGTATACTTCTTCCATGGTGCCAGGGTCAGGGATGTCATAGAGCGGCTTCAGGCATTCTGAAGGGACATGGTGAACAGCCAGCTGTCAGTACCAATGAGATGGGTTTAAAAAAGAAATTTTAAAAAAAGTTGAGTTAAGTAGTAGAATAAAGAGGAGGACTACTAAGGTTGTAATCATTACATTACTTCCAGTGCACGTGCTACTGAGTATAGGAATAGGAAGATAGGTCAGATGAACAAATCGCCAAAGGGATGTTATAGGAGGAGGGTTTTTTGGATCATTGGGACAGCTTCTGGGGTAGGTGGGATCTGTGCAAATTGGAGAGTTTGCACCTGAACCAAAATGGGTCCAATATCCTTGCTGTAAGGTTTTAAACTGATTTGGCAGGGGGATGGACCACAGAGCTGATGTAAAGTCAGGGGCAAGGCCCAATCAGATTTAGAAGGAATGCCAGGACAGTCCAATAGCTGGAGAAAACGAGTTGGATAAGGCACATGGAAGGTCTCGAAAACTAATTGTATCTATTTTAATGCAAGGAGCTTGATTGATAACACAGATGAACTTAAGAATTGATCAGCACGTGGGAATATGGTCTTGTTGCACTCGCTGAGATATATTTGAAGGAAGGACAGGACTGGCAGCTCAATAGTCCAGGCTTTCGAAGTTTCAGGGAGGGTGGCTGGAGGGTGCGAAGGAAACCATCACTGCAGTAATGAGGGAGGACTTCATAGAATGGTCTTCAAATTAGGCCATCTGGGTAGAGCTCAGAAATAAAGAAGGGGCAATAACTTGCTGTAATTATGTTACAGGCCTCCCAACAGTCAGAGGAAGATAGAGAAGCAGATATGTAAGCTAATCACAGAAAAGTGCAACAGAAACAGGGTTATAGATGTACGGGACTTCAACTTTCCTAACACTAAGTGGGATTCAGGTTCAGGTGGGGTGGAATTTTTAAAGTGCACCCAGGAAATATTTGTACCAGTATGAAGGTAGTCCTACTAGAGATGGGACATTGCTAGCCCTAATCCTCAGGAATGAAGTTGGTCAAGTGGTTGAAGTTCCAGTGTACGAGTATTTTGGAGATAGTGACCATAATTCTAAATTTAAGAGTCATTATGGAAAGAGAGAAGTAAAGTACGGAAATTACATTCTAAATTGGGAGAAGGCCGATTTCCATATCATTAGACAGAATCTGGCAAACATAGACTGGGAGCAGCTACTTGCAGGTATGTCTACATTTGGAAAGTGGAATCTTTTAAAAGTAATACAACAAACTTTTTAATAACTGGCGCCCCTGGGACTAGGAGCGTACGGATTGTTCAAATATTCCAGTTGATCAAAAGGACCACATAATCAATGTAAAGCACACACTTAGTGAAAGAAACTTAATGCAGGGTGTATACACATCACTGTTATACTTCAGTTACAGCATAAATCACTTAAATAATACTGCAACTTTATGTTAAATAAAGTTTTAAATAAAGTTTACTAGCAGAGAGTCTTGTCACTCACATCCTCAACTGACTACTCTGACATTGCAGAGATCACAATAACACAGTAAACATGCAGTGTTTCAGGTATAGAGTTTTTGCCAGTTTATCGAGAGCACCGGTTTGTGAGGTACCAGTTAAAAAAAAACTTTGCTGTACAGTGAGAGTTCAGGGCCAATGTGTTCCTCTAAGACTGAAGGGCAAGGGCAGCAAGTTAAGGAAATTCTGGATATCAAGGGATATCAAGAGTCAGAACAGTGCAGTAAAAAGAAAACAGGGGAGGCCCTTCAAAAGTATAGAGAGTGTAGGAGGGGCCACAAGGTATCCATGGCAGATAGGATCGAGTAAAACCCCAAGGCTTTTTTTTTTGTAAGTAAGTTATGAGTGAGAAGATTACCAAGGAAAGAATGGGACCTATTAGAGACCAAAGGGCAACCTGTGCATGAAGCCAGTGGATGTGGTTGAGGTCTTAAATGAATGCTTTTCACCTGTATTCACAGAGGAAGAAGACATTGTAGCCAGGGATTTTAGTTGGGATCGTGAGATTCTAGAATATGTTATGATAAATCAGGAGGAGATATTAAATGTTTCAATCGGCTAACAGGTGCATAAATTCCTAGGGCCTGACGGGATGCGTCCCAGGCTGCTATGGGAAGCAGGGGAGATTTCTGGGGCCTTGGCTGAGATATTTAATACATCGCTGGCCACAGGTAAAGTTCCAGAGGACTGGAGGATAGCTAATATATTTCCTTTGTTCAAGAGAGGCAGCAGCCATGGGCCAGGTAATTATAGATCGGCTAATCTGATATCAGTGGTAGGGAATCTATTGGAAAAAATTCTGATGGGCAGGATTAATCAACACTTGGAAAGGCAGGGATCGATCAAGGATCATTGGCACAGATTTGTTACAGGGCAAAATTGACTAATTTAATTGAGTTTTTGAAAAGGTGACTAAATATATTGATGAGGACAGTGCAGTTGATTTGGTTTACATAGACTTCAGAAGTTCCCATATGAAAGGCTAGTGCAAAAGATAAGAGCCCATGGATCCAAGGTAAGTTGGCAAAGTGAATCCAAAATTGGCTTGCAAATAGGAGGCAAGGAGTGATGGTGGAGGGTTGCTTTGCAATTGGAAGCCGGTGACCAGTGTTGTACAGCAGGGTTCTGTGTTGGAACCTTTGCTGTTTGTTATTTTCTTTAATGATTTGGATGTGAATGTAGAAGGTATGATTAGCAAGTTTGCAGATGACACAAAAATTGATAGTGGTGTTGATACTGAGGAGAATGGTCTCAGGTTACAGTCTGGCATTAATCAGCTAGTAAATTGGGCAGAGCAATGGCAGATGAAATTTAATCTCAATAAGTGTGAGATGATGGGATTAGTATAGTTTTGAGTTTGTTGCTCGACATAGACATGGTGGGCTGAAGAGCCTATATTTATGCTAAAGGACTCTATGACTCTAACCTCTAAACACAGCCTGTGCCACGAATGCTTCACTGCAGTGACCATGGCCTGTGATCATGTTATAATATCTGAGTATTTGAGCATGTTGAGCTTTTAAAAGGGCATCACCCCAAAGGTAGAAATACAACTAGTCCCACGCTATTGTCTGCACCTCCAAGCTGCCCAGTGCCTCTGCACTTAATGGGGGAGGGAAAGGGGGAATACGTGTGATAAAAACATAAGAAACAAAAACAGGAGTAGACCATTCCATCAATTGAGACTACTCCACAATTCATTATGATTGCAGCTGACCTTCAAGTTTATTTTTGCAGGCACTTCCCATATCCCTTAATTTTGTGAAAGACCATGGTCCATCATAGCCTTAAATAAGTTCAACAATGGAACAGCCATAACTCTATGAGGAAGAAAATTTCTAAGATTCACAACCCTTTGAGTAAAGAAATGTCTCCTTATTTCAGTCTTAAAAGATCATCCTCACCTGAGTTTGGGGTCCCAAGTCCTAGATTCCTTAATCAGTGGAAACTACCTCTCAGCATCTAACCCATCAAGTCCCTTCACAATCATGTGAGTACAATTAGATCACTTCTCATTCTCCAAGATCAATCTAATGAACCTTTGTTGTACCACCTTGAATGTCAGAATATCCTTCCTTAAATATGGAGACCAAAGCTGCACAAGCTGCACAAGGTACACAAGGTGTTGTCTAACCAAAGTCCTGTACAATTTTTTTCTGAAGAAGGTTCTAGGCCCGAAACCTCAGCTTTCCTGCTCCTCTGATGCTGCTCTACACCTTGTTATCCTGTACAATTGTAGCATTTTCTTTTTATTCCTATGCTCCAACCACTTTAAATAAAGTTTAACATCCCATTTATCTTCCTAATTGTTTGCTGGTTTGAATGCTAACTTTGTGTTCCTTGCTTCAGTACACTCAAATCTCTCTGGATATCAACATTTACAAGCTTCACATCTTTTAAAAAATAGTCTGCTTTTCTGTCTTCCGATCAAAATGAGTAATCTCACGCTTCCCCACATTATACTGTATCTGCCACTATCTTGCTCGCTCACTTAACCTGTCAATATCTCTTTGCAGCCTCTTTGTGTCATCTTCTGATGTTCCCAACTAGATTTGCATTCTCACAGTGATGTTGTGCAGGCAGCCGACTCTTCTAAAAGGCTTAAAAGTAAGGCCGCACTGAAATATTCCTGCAATGTAGAATATTGGAAGTGAACATCAGGGCATTCAGAGAGATCCATGGTGACAAATACGGTACTGGAGGCATTAATGGAGCAGGGGACTAGGAAAAGAGTCACCATGGTTTCATGGACAGAGCAAAGAGACTCTCAATGATTAACCTTCGAAGGGAAAGAAAAAGGTCATCGGGAAGATCAACTCCAACTGCCTGGACTTGAGAACCTCATTGCAGTGTCACAAGAGTTGTAATGAACTGATTTAATGGCAGTATATATATCTTGACATTTCTCCTCCCTGCCATTATACCAGTTTAAAATACCATAACCCTAGCACAATCCTTCGTGTGTATGAGTCATGATTAGCATTAAGATACTCCCCCTCACCCTCTCATACATATTAATGCTGCAGGCTCACACCCACCTCTAAAAACCTCCACATATCTTCAGCTTTTCATCAAAGTTAGATACATCAGACAAGATGTGTCATCCTAGCATTGTAGCAGCTGTGTGACATTAGGACAGCATCCATCCAGGATGCCTGGCACAGAAAGGTACCATATGGGCCACACTCAAAGGAAGTGGCTGATATTGTGCAGACGGGGGAAGCTGTGCAGAGCTTCTGTGCTGTTTCTTTCATTTATACATGTGATTAATAATCCATTTCTGCATTGTAGGTTGAGGGATAATTTTCGCCAGACTTCCCCTGGTCTTTGAAACAGTTCGATTAGATCTTTTACATCTACCTGAACAGGCAGATGTGGACTCAGTTCAATGTTTCATTTAAAAGACAACACCTCAAACAGTGCAGTGCTTCTATTCTGCTTATGTATCAACCTTGGTTTGTGTTAATACACTCAGACCCACAGTGGACAGTTTCACCTATAGGAGTACCATCAACTGAGCCACAGCTGATGCCCTATTACACATATCACCCCAATGCTACATGAGGCAACTTCTTTCTAAGAATCTAATGGGTTTTTTTGACTGGATTCAGTTCATCAAACTCATAACAACAATTCAGTTTAATAAATTTATTGAATGGTACAGTGAAATGATTGCAATAAAAATATTTAGCTGAGTTTCATGAGTTTCCACTTAATTCATTTTCACTGAGTAATTATATTTCCATATGCAAAGCCCATTAATGACCAGCACAACTGGGCAGCGTTTACAAAAGTTTTTATTTAAATTTTCCTTCAAAATTTATTTTTTGATATATTTAAGAATGATAAGCTTGATTAATCCAATTGGAAATAGGTACATTTAAGTATTAAGCACTTTAAGCAAAGTTTTAAACTATTACCTGTGAATATTTTATTTTGAAAATATACAAAATTGTTTTCTAGTTAGAGTGGGCAATTTTATTTAAAATTAATTCAAAACCTTTAAAAACATACCATTATAAGAAAGATGTCAATGCAGTATATGGGTTACAGAGGAGATTTTCGGGGTTTTGCCCAGACGGGAAAATTTTCTATGCATTTGTGGGATTTGGGTGTCACTGGCAAATCCAATAGTTATTGCCCATCCCTATTTACCCTTGAAAAGGTGGTAGTCAGCTACCTTCTTGAACTGCTGCAGTCCTTCTGGTATACGTTCTGTGACTATGGAAGGGAATTCCAGGATGTTGGCCTAGCAAGTCTGGGGGAATTGTGATACATTTCCAAGTTAGAAGGCTTGTGGCTTGGAGAGGAACTTGCAGGTAGTTGTGTTCCCATGCATTTGCTGCCCTTATGCTTCTAGCGGGTAGCGGTCACAGGTTTGGAAGATGCTTTCGAAGATTCTATGAAAGTTATGAGGAAGGATTGAATAGGCCAGGGTTGTTTTCTTTCAAGCAGAGGAACTTGAGGGGAGACCTAATTGAAGTATTTGAAAATATAAGGAGCCCAGACAGAGTGAACAGAAATGTCCATTTCTGCTTGGTTGTAGGGTTCAAAACTGAGGGATAGATTTAAGATCGGAGGTAGGATATTTAGAGAGGATTTGACAGAAAATCTTTTGACTCAGAGGGTGTTGGGGATCAGGGCCTCACAGCCTGTCAAGATGATAAGAACGGAAACAATGATAATATTCTTAAAAATACTTGGATGTGCATTTCAATTGCCATAAATTTCAAAGCTGTGGGCCAAAAACTGTACAGTGAAGTTAGGCTGGATGTCAGCGTCTTAGCCAAGGAGACATGATCGGCTGAATGGCCTCCTTCCATGCTGTAAATTTCTAAGATTCTATCGAAAACTCATGAAGACCTTCCTAATCAGCCAGTCAAAAGAGTTCCTGTGTTGACTATTTTGACCTAAATTGGGAAGGGGTTCTTTGAGATTGTGCTTTTGAGAGCAAGCAGGAGAAACCTCCTTGCACAGTATGTACGCAAGATTTCAAAATGTTTCTCGATGATACTGTCAAAATGTCTCAGAGGGTATCTGTTGAAACTTCTGGCAAAACCACATGAGGTACTGAAGAAAAATGGTACAATTATTATAGATATGTTTGAGAGTCATTATATTTAAAAAAATGATGTGACAGGTTAAAAAAATGCCATCTTTGTGTGATTAGTTACAGCTTGTACTTTCTGTTGTTGTATTACCTGATTTTGACTGTAGGTGGTATAAGCACCTTGCTGTTGTGATGGATCTGAAAAAGGTGACTAGTAGAAACTGTTTTAAACATTGGAAGAAGTTAGTAACGCTCAAAGGATGCATTTCAATTTGAATTAATTCCTGATGATTTTTTCACATAACTGTATTGAACTCCTTTTGTTGAAAAATTTTAAACACACGTGGAAAAAATTTCAAAATATGATCTAAAAATTTAGGTGAATGTCAAGATCAATTTATATTTATATAGTAACTCTTAACATGTTGAAATGTCAGAAAAGCACTTTGCAGGAGCTTCATAAAATCAAGTGTAACACTGACCCCATAAGGAAATTTTAGGTCATTGACCAAAAGCTCAGTTAAAGATATAGCCTTTAAGTAGGAAAGAGAGGCAGAGTACTGGGAAAGAATTTCAGGGTTTGGAGTGTATGCAACTACAGTAAAGCATTACCACCAGTGGTAGAGAGACGATAATTATGGGTTGTTGAGCTGGAGGATATTACATGGATAGGGAGGTCCAGGGCCATTGAAGGATTTAAAAACAAGAATCAGTATAATGATGAGCCATTTCAGCCGGACAGAACCTTTCATTCATAATAATCAGCATTCTGTTAATAAAACCCTTGATTATTTGTGTTAAAATTAATGCAATTTATAGTGCTCTATAAAAAGAACAAATTATTTTAATAAACTATTTTAATTATCATAAATCATAATTTGCAGAAATTAAGTCAGGAAATGAAGGATCATCCAGTCCCTCCTGCTAAACCATTATTGATATAATGAATTTCTGTGTCTAATCTCTGTCAGTCCCCATGGTATAAGACCAAGATGGAAAAGGGTGCTAAATCTAGGAAATAAAATTATAGGCAGAGAAAGTAGGTGGCCTTGCATTCATGAAAGAGGTGACTTGCTGATAATTAGCAGAAGTTGGGTGCAATCAAAATTGTAACTACAGGAGCAGAAATCATTGCAGACTTTTTTAGACTCATTGGCCTATCGTACAAAAGAAGGCAATTCCTGCTATCAGTCTTTGCATAATGTTAATTTTGCAGCTGGGACTACCTTATGCAATCCATTTCTTGTTTTCTCTCATATCCTTTTCAGAAGAAAATTTCAGCATCATCTCTCTCGCTCTGGAGTGAAAAAGTTAAGTTTAAAAAAACTGCAGTTTCAACTCCAAATGGTGCTATTGAGATTTTAGGTTTTGACTTCAGACAGTGGTTGGTTAGGGACACTCTGGAATCCAACACAGATGTGAATATTGTGGATAAATTCGAGTCCTTAATGTATGGATGTTTCTGTCCAGTTTGTATAATCACTGGCTTTGTCCTTTAACAGCCTTAAAAAGTAAAGGAAGAGAGAGACAGAATTTTCTCAATTTCAAGTTACATTCCGTCTATCTTGTTCTGCAAAAACAGTCCCCTGATATTCAAAGACTCTGCTTTTAAGGAGGGGCCTTCCAAGGACTCACTGCCCTCTGTGATTAAGAAAAAATTCTCTTCATCTCTATCTTAATTGGGTGACTCCTTACTTATATACGGTGACCTCTAGTTCTAGGTTCTCCCACAAAAGGAAACGTCTTTTCCCCAAGTGTCGTGTAAAGACCTTGCAGAATGTTATATGTTTCAATGAAGCTGGTACAATAATGGCCCATCTGACCTTTCTTCTGAAGTCGACCTATCCATTCCAGGCTTTTCCATCCTCTGAACTGGTTCCAACCCATTTTAGTCCTGCTTTAAGGGGAGACCAACACTGCACACAGCACTCTGGATGTGGTTGCACAATTGTCCTGGCCAAAAGTATATTTTTGTTGTTCAATTGCACTCACAATAAACAAAAAACTTTCGATCAGCTTTCCTCAGCTCTGCAAACTCTCACTATTAAGCTAATATGCTTTTTTTTTGTTCTCCCTGACAAAATGGATGATTTAACATTTTCCGATGTTCTAGTCTGTTTTCTCTTTAACCTAACCTATCTATATCCCTTTGCAACCTCCTTATGACATCTTCACAACTTGCTTTCCCATCAATTTTTGTGTCATCAGGAAATGTAGCAATCATACCTTCAATCCCTTCATTCAAATCAAATGTAAAAGTTGAGCCCCAATCCCAATTCTTATGCCACACTACTTGTTATATCTTACCATCAAGCAAATGGCTCATTGATGTCTATTGTCTGTTACCTGTTAGCTAGCCAATCTTCTATCCATGCTGTAGGGAGTTGTCTTTGTGTTTTTGTGATTTTAAAAATGGGGATTGAGATTACAAAGAATTGCTTTAAAAACTAATGTTTGAAAGAGCAGCTGCAGTTTTGAAAACAAATAGCCTGATAATCATCGAAGGCATTTTAAACAACTTTGTTTTTTAGTTATTCATTTGTGGGATGTGGGTGTCGCTGGCTGGCCAGCATTTCTTGCCCATCCCTACTTGCCCTTGAGAAGGTGGTGGTGAGCTGCCTTCTTGAACCATTGCATTCCACCTGCTTTGGGTTGGCCCACAATGCTATTAGGGAGGGAATTCCAGGATTTTGACCCAGTGACAGTGAAGGAACGGTGAAATATTTCCAAGTCAGGATGGTGAGTGGCTTGGAGGGGCACTTGAAAGTGGTGGTGTTCCCACGTGCCTGATGCCCTTGTCCTTCTAGATGGAAGTGGTCGTAGGTTTGGAAGGTGCTGTGTGAGGATCTTTGGTGAATTTCTGCAGTGCATCTTGTAGATAGTACACACTGCTGCTACTGAGTGTCGGTAGTGGAGGGAATGGATGCTTGTGGATGTAGTGCCAATCAAATGGGCTGCTTTGACCTGGATGGTGTCAAGCTTCTTGAGTGTTGTTGGGGCTGTGCTCATCCAGGCAAGTGGGGAGTATTCCATCATTTAGTTATTTAGTATTTTTATCATTTATCATTTATTTAGTATTCCATCACACACCTGACTTGTGCCTTGTAGGTGGACAGGCTTTGAAGAGTCAGGAGGTGAGTTACTTGTTGCAGTATTCCTAGCTTCTAGCCTGCTCTTGTCACCACTCTTTTAATGTGGTGAGTCCAGTTGAGTTTCTGGTCAATAATAACACCCAGGATGTTGATAGTGGGGGATTTAGTGATGGTAACATCATTGAATGTCAAGGGACGGTGGTTAGATTGTCTCTTATTGGTGAAGATCATAGCCTGGCAATTGTGTGGCGTGAATGTCACTTGCTACTTGTCAGTGCAAGTCTGGATATTGTTCAGATCTTGTTGCATCTGAACGTGGACTGCTTCAGTATCTGAGGAGTCACAAATGGTGCTGAACATTGTGCAATCATTGGCAAACATCCCCACTTCTAACCTTATGATAGAGGGAAGATCATTGATGAAGCAGCAGAAGATTGTTGGGCCCAGGACACTACCCTGAGGAACTCCTGCAGAGATGTCCTGGAGCTGAGATGATTGACCGCCAACAACTACGACCATCTTCCTATGTGTCAGGTATGACACCAACCATCAGAGTATTTGGCCCCTGATACCCATTGATTCCAGGTTTGCTGGGGCTCATTGATGCCACACTCGGTCGAATGCAGCCTTGATATCAAGGGCTGTCACTCCACCTCACCTCTGGAATTCAACTCTTTTGTCCATGTTTGAACCAAGGCTGTAATGAGGTCAGGAGCGGAGTGGCCCTGGCGGAACCCAAACTGAGCAGGTTATTGCTGAGCAGGTGCTGCTTGATAGCACTGTTGGTGACACCTTCCATCACGTTACTGATGATTGAGAGTAGACTGATGGGGCAGTAATTGGCCAGGTTGGATTTGTCCTGCTTTTCGTGTACAGGACATACTTGGGCAAATTTCCACATTGTTGGGTAGGTACCTGTGTTGTTCAAATAAGCACTATTGAAGTTCAGGTTGCAAATAATGTGGAGCCAAAGGCGTTTGTTGGTATAGCTTTTGTTGGTTACAAGAAGCTGATTGACCTGTGATAGTTGTCAATTGACAGCAATCTTTTACTTGAAAATAACTATATGATTGATCCTCGGGTGGCTGAGCAGCTTGGAACTAGTAACAAGTTACAAAAAGGTAGGGAGGGAAGTAGGTAGGTAGAGAGATAGAGAGATAGATTCACAGGCTGGCCAGCATTTACTGCTCATTCCTAGTTGCCCTTAAGAAGGTGGTGGTGAGCTTCCTTTGTGAACTGAGGAAGTTTGCCCCAGTGACACTGAAGGAAGGTGATATATTTCCAAGTCAGGGTGGTGAGTAGCTTGGAAGGGAACTTGCAAGTGGTGGTGTTCCCATGCATCTGTTGTCCTTCTCCTTCTGGAGGAACGTGGTTATAATTTTGGAAGTTGCCTTGGTAAATATCTGCAGTGCGTCTTTAGGTGGTACACATTGCCGCTAATCAGCATCGGTGGTGGAGGGAGTGAATGTTTGTGGACGTGGTGTCAATCAACCTGCTTTATCCTGGATGGTGTCAAGCTTCTTGAGCATTGTTGGGGCTGCACTCATCCAGGCAGAAAGTGTGTTTCATTACACTCCAGACTTGTGCCTTGCAGCTGGTGCCTTGATCTGGGGAGTCAGGAAGTGAATTACTCGCCGTAGGATTCCTGATCTGCCACAGCATTTATACGCAGGTCCAGCTCAGTCTTTGGTCAATCATAACCCCCAGGATGTTGATAGTGGAGACTGAGCAATGGTTATGCCATTGAATGTGAAGGGATGATGTTTAGATGATTTTTGCCTGGCACTTGTGTGGCATGAATGCTACTTGCCAATTGTCAGCCCAAAGCTAGATATTGTCCAGATCTCACTGAATTTGAACATTTATGTGCACAGTGCCCTCAACTAGTAGTTTAATAGCTACATGCCTCTGAAGGCATTCCTCCAATCCTACCAATCATAGTGTCATATAGAATGGAAACGGACCTTTTGGTCCAACCAGTACACATCAACCATGTTCCCAAATTAAACTAGTCCCAACTGTCTATGCTTGGCCCATATCCCTCCAAACATTTCCTATTCATGAACTTATTCAAATGACTTTTAAACATTGTAACTGTATCTGCATCCACCACTTTCTTTGGCAGTTCATTCCACACATGAACCACTGTGTTAAGAAGTTGCCCCTCATGTCCTTTTTTAAATCTTTCTCCTCTTACCTTAAAAATATGTCCCCTAGTTCAGTTCAGTACCTACCATGGCATGTAAGAAATTTAATTTCTGTTAATTTATCAAATCTGGATTGGTGACCATGAAACTGTCAGAATGTTATAGAAAAATCTCTCTGGCTCACTAGGGGATGGAAACTTGTTGCATTTGGTCTGTCCTATGTTCAGCTTGAGATCCACTGCAAACTAAAAATGATGCTGAGAAGTAAGAGATCTTTTTCTTTTTTTTTCTTTATTCATTCATGGGAGGAGGGCATCACTGGCTAGGCAGTATTTATTGCCCATCCCTAATTGCCCAGAGGGCAGTTAAGAGTCAACCATACTGCTGTGGGTCTAGAGTCCAGACCGAGTGAGGATGGCAGATGTGTAAAGCTATAACAAAACAACTGTAACATGTAGGAAAAATATAAAAACTTTATTAATGATACTCCAAACAAATTACAAGTAGTTACATTTTCATCTTATTCTTCTAGGCTCAAAACATAACCAAAACCAACAGAAAATATTGCAAACATAAAAACACAAACTATTAAATATGTTAATATACTTTAAAATATTTACAGTGAAGAACAAGTAGTAAGTAGTCAAAGTAACATACTCTGTTTTGTAAAAAAAGTTCTAAGTTAGTACTATTTTCTTTAAAATGACTATTCCCCAAACATGCGAACATTTTCAGTAGACTGTTTTTCTCTTCTATTAAGTTTCCCACATTTCCCAGTTCCCCAAATAAAATGGGAAGTAATTTTAAAAAAATTACCACTAATGCTAAACTTGTGTAATGTAAACGGATTATCAAGCCCCAAAGTGACTCATAAGTAAAATGAGACTGCTATCTCTCCTTGCTGTACTTTTCCTTGCTCTCACGTAGGGCCCTGTTGCTGTAGGAAGTCACTTTATATTGATTTCACATTATTGTGAATGCACAGTTGGGGCTCTGAGCTGATATGTAACTGACTGCTGAGAGTTTTATGTTACCTCCTGGAGTACTTGCCATTATTTTGCACCCTTCCCTTTCTGATAGAAACATCAGATATCCATAGATGACTTAAAAATCACTCCCCTTAGTACCCAGTGTTTTACTTGAGCATGCAATCGATCATTACAATAAAAGTATCACCAGAGATGCTATTAGACACCTTTAGAAAAGGTGCAAGTTACACTTGATTACAATTTGTTCCCTTGAGGACAATGTAGAGATTGCAATTCTTCAGGAAATTCCAAATTTAGTTTTTTATTAAATGAGTACTTAGCAAATAAGGATGTTGTAAAATGTGGGCCTACTGCAGGTAACAGACACATCAGAAATAGGTTTTGGAGCATTTGTGAAGATTCTGCATTGCACAGAGTGCTGTTGCTGTTACAGTTCCAGCAAAAAGCCTCAGAATAGCTGGATTGATTTGTCTGGAAATGTTTTGTCAAAACTGCAAAAGTTTAATCAGTATTAAAGGAAAGCAGATAGAGGAGTAGTTACAGGAGGTGGTGTCAAAATACTGAAAAAAAACATAAGTAGTGAAATTGAAAATATAAATTAACACATTTGGGACTTTACAAAAAATTCATATGTCAAATTACAAAATTGCAACTTTTTGAACAAGTCTAAGGGTCCTGTGGGGACCATTAGAATTCAAAGCGAGCGTATGCTTCTCTCAGCTTATCGGTTATCTGAAAAATAAATGTAAATTCAGATTAGAAATGTATTTATTACTAATGAACTTCCTGTTGCATTGTCAAAAGTTAAATATTGAAAATAAAATTATCTTCCTCCCATTGTGGTTTAAGTCTTACACTATTTTCTTCATTTTGTTTTTGTCTCTCATTCTTTGTGACCAATGCCCCCTCTGTCTAGTGTAAAATTAAAAAATACTGGAAATGCTCAGCTCATCTGAGCTCAGCATCTGTGAAGAGAGAAATAGAGTTAAATTTTAGGCAGATGAGTTTTTGTCAGAAATGAAGAAGTTCAAGAGATTGTTTCAGAAGATCTAGGATGGATTTCTAAAGGGCATGACAAACTGAATTAACTTGCTGGAGTTTTTTTTGAAAAAGTGAGAGAAAGAGTCACTGAGTGTAAGGCTGTTGATGAGTTGTACATGAACTTTCACAACATGTTCAATATCATGCATTAGACTGTGAAAAATATTATAGTTCATGCAATAAAAAAGGATAGTCCAAATATGGCTTTAAAATAGGTCCAGTAATAAAAAACAGTAATAGTCAATGGATATCTTTTGGACATCAGGAAGGTGAAGAGGGGAACTAGAGTTCCCATGACTGGAGTGGGATTTCTGATTTATGTTAATGATATAAATCTTAGTGAAGGTGTCATTTCAAAGGTGGAGCTGATATAAAACTTGGAAGATTTGTAAAAGAATTTCTCTAATTTTACCACTGGAATTATACCTAATTCTCTAAATATTTGATCTGTGCACAGATTTAATAGTGGCTACAGTACTTATCCCTGTCTTCACTTTAAGCATATCTGATTGTTTTTAAAATTCGTTCATGGGATATGGGCATTCCTAATGCCCAGGCAGCAGTTAAAAGTAAACCACATGGCTATGGATCTGGAGTGCCATACAGGTGAGGATGTCAGTTTCCTTCCCTAAAGGATATTAGTGAACCAAATGGGCCTTTCCGACAATTGGCAATGATTTCAAGGTCATCCGTGATTCTTGGATCAAGTTCCACCATCTGCCACAGCGGAAGTCAAACCTGTGCCTCCAGAACATTACCCGGGTCTTGGGATTAATAATTCAGCAATAAAAGCATTGGCTCCCCGATGCTCATTATTTATCCCAAGGTAAGTTCTAGATAAATCTCACATCTTTGCTGTCAAGTTCACATTTCAATGAAACGTCTATTAACTTTTGATAATAAACATGCTTGGCCATTGTCTATTGACATTTATGTAAATTTTCTTGTTCACCTCTAAATATTTACAGAAGATTGTTTTTTTGGTTAAAGGTTCCCTTCATTGTTCCTATTCCAGGTCCAAAGACAAAATATATTTAAACAATTCCTGCTTCAAAATGCGGTATTATTTCTTTCTGTTATGATTGTAAAGGTCACTGTCATGATATGATTGATTAAGTGTATAGTTCTAAAACAATTGACCCTTTTGGAAGATGGGAATATATTTCAATAAATTGAAATTGAGAAAAAGATTCAAAATGTTCAATAGGACTGTACTGCAGATGATGGACTGTGAAATATTTACCTTGTTGTACATCTGAACCTGTTCATACAGAAAATGTTGAATTGTTTCTTTGTAGTCACTAGAAAGTTCATGGTTAAAGTGATTGATTTCAGCTGCAAAAATAAATAAACATACAGTTACTGAATTGAAAGTTCTTAAGCACAGCTATTTAGTGAGAATTTCTCATTTCTAAATGCAAGTCTGTCAGGAATTCAGCATTTGGAGAATGCAAGTGTTCATAGCAACGTTCTCATCTTTCTAGCAGTTCATTATTCACAAAGAAATAAAGCAACCAATGATTCTTTTATACTGACACTAATGTAAAAGGCTACATCCTTAAAAGAGATTATTGATTACTATATTTACATGCAGAATATGCTGAACAGTTTATGTTCTGGCTCCTTTGTGTTCCAATAGTGATAATTGTTGACTCTATCAAGCAAGTCATCCAGCAGTGGAAATTTGGACTAAGCTAGGGTATGTTAAGTTTATAACTGTACCAATAAGTATTTGTTCAACTGCAATAATATGATGTTGAGCTCAATAACTTCATTTGGATCTTTATGACCTACTTAAAAGTAAAACAGAGAAATCTCCAATATTGCACAGAAAAATTTTTACAATTAAAATTAAAAATAAAAGCAAGGAAGAGTGAATTTTGGAAGGAAATTAAACAAAGGTGGAACTGTCAGGGGGGTCTGATGGAAGTACATTATTAATTGAGGTGGACTGGAACTCTGTTGTAGTGTCATTTGTTCTTTAGCTATTGTTTATATACGACCAATGAAAACCCTGGACAAGAAATAGGGGTATGGGGAGGCTGAAGAAGGTGGTGAACTATCTTTCCCACCCAGCATCACAGATCTAACCCAATACCATATACTGCCAGAAGCCAGCAAGACTGGCTTTACCACCAGCAGATGGGAGTCAAAATTAATGAATAGTTAGACTGCTGCTGGGGACCCAGGGCACAGTAAGCAAAGATTTGAGGAGGTTGCAGCAAAAGGAGAGGTCCAAAGTTCCCTTGCAGAGTGAAGAGAAGAAATGTATTTTTTTCTAGTCCAAAAGAAACAGGTAAGAAAATATATAACTCTCTTCCTTGACTTTCCCAATGCCAGGGTGTCCATTGTTAAAGGTTTGTCACCACTGGGCCTCTGGTTAAAATGTTTGTGAGTCTTGAATACATCCAAAGCAACTTTGTCATTTGAATTATGGCTTCTAGATTTGCTAAGTAAAAATAATGGGGAATGGGAATATTGGGATTTGGGGTGTGGCGGGGAATCATTGTGGCAACACCATTTTAATCTTTGCACCCACTCAATTCCTACCAGGTTGAGGAGGAGTTTAGACTGACTCCCAAGAGTTAGTTGTCAAGAAAACCTAGACAAATGTGAAAAGGCTCATACCTTGTATAGCTGAAGACACGACTCCAGCTTTGAAAACTATGGCTTCCTTTTCTTTCACTGTGACTTTGTTGACTTGAGCAAGTTTTTCATACTCATGAGCCTTTTCTATTGCTCCCTGAGAAGATAACAATGCAAAATATTATTTTTCAATTGAAGTACATCTACAGTACAGCAATGCAGTAAAATCTGTTTAGGTATTTTAAAAAAACTCATTAATTGTAAATTGCAGCACTTTCAAATAGAAAACAATAATTGTATGCATCAAAGTCAGGTAGCATTAAGGCTGAAGATGACATGTGAGGGAGGATAGTAGATCCTGGGAATTTGCAGAAGGCCTACATTTTAGTGGCAGGGAATTTGGTTTTTGGAATGACTTATTTTTCACACTTTGGAACTGCTCACCAAATCAAATCATCAATGGTGTTTCCTTTGAGGCTGATTCACTGCCAGAGAAGGGATAGGTAGTGTTCCTACCCACTGAGACCCAGGTTGTTAACCCTGGCCTGTTTGAGGCTCTCTCAACATAATATGTGGACTCCTGGC
Source organism: Rhincodon typus (assembly GCF_021869965.1). NCBI lineage: Eukaryota > Metazoa > Chordata > Chondrichthyes > Orectolobiformes > Rhincodontidae > Rhincodon > Rhincodon typus. Next base: position 22,438,656 of record NC_063342.1, read on the forward strand.
AGTGCAAGTATAAGGAACACGATTTAACAAGGGGCAGAAGAATAATCTGACTGCAAGTTTATGTTTGGGTTACAGAAATAAACCTAGCTTATCACTTGGCGAAAAAAACCATCAGTTTTTTTGCCTCAAGGACAGCATTATGGAATTTTACTATATAAATAGTACAAGAAACTGTAGAAAAGTTTTAGAGCTACTAAAAGTACAATCCATTGTGAAGTGTAAAGTAGATAAAACGACAGAATGTAAGATCAATAGTGAAGCCTGAGTGGCCTAGAGAAATTGGACTGTGTTTCATCCATTTTTTACATGATTGTCCAAAGCCACTGATAAAGTTGGTAGAGGTTCACAAAATTAAAAGGCACAAAATCACCAAAATGCTAAATGCCGAAAATCCAGTCGGCATTTACAGTCCTGTTGAAAATACAAATAAGATGCTTAACACTAATTTGATGACCAGATCACAACATTGGTTTGCCCTGTGAGAAGTGCTGACAGTTCCAATTATGTTTAGACCACAATTGGAGGCAATAGCGTTGAGGTATTATCGTAGGCCAATAAATTCAGAGACCCACATAAAGTTCTGGGGAACTGGGTTCAAAACTCAGCATGGCATTTGGTAGAATTTGAATTTGATAAAGATATGGAAATAAGAATTAAAATGTATATGAAACTGTTGTCGATTGTCAGGAAAAATCCATCTGGTTCAGTAATGTCCTCCAGGGAAAAAATTCTGCTGTTCTTATCTGGTCTGACCTTCATTTGATCGAAACTAACAAAAATGTGGTTGACTCACGACTGCCCTCTGGGTAAATAAGGATGGGCAATAAATGATGATCCAGCCAGTGACACCCACATCCCAAGAATGAATATTACAAAAACACAAACAACTAGTTTGCCTAACAGGCAGTCTGTCAGGTTACTCCAAATAAAAAGCTGAATATTGAGTCTGGATCTCACATCCAAAGAACTTGGGTCCTTTGCAAATATTGCCATTTGCATTCACAAATAGTCACCAACTCCTCTTACTATGCTTTCTGGCATTAGATCCTCATTGCCATGACCCTCAAGTCACTATTTCCCCTGCTGTCTCCCAACCTGTCTGCCTCTCTTCTTGGTCACCTTCTATCAGTTACTTGGATGACAGCAGTAGCCCAATCTTCAGATGTTCAAAGCAAATGTGCCCCAATATTTGAGAAATTTGAAGCCTCACCATCATGTTAAAAAATCACATTTTATTTTCAGTGTGCAAATTCCAAAAGACATTCAGTTCTCCACAGGGTTAATCTGCACTGTTTTATTGTCGTGAAATGCAGCTCTGGCCAAATAGTTGCTTTTGTTGTTTCTGCTTTTACCGTAGCTCACGGCTGTTGTGACCAGTTAAGTTGGAACCTCAATTTTTATTTTGAAACCTGACTGAACATTGGCAAATCCAAAAGTTGAATTTGTGTAGTTACTCCAATGACTCCAAATTTTATGAATGATTTGGAATATGAAAAGATCGTAGGCAACATTTTCAGCACTGTCATTCCCAATTTGCAGAATCCACTTTTTAATGAGCCCTGTTTGCACTAAAGTGGTTTTTTCAAATTTCTCAGCCACTATATCCTCAAAATTCCACAAGAGTAAAGGAAATCTACCGAATTAGCACTTTGTTTTGTCAAAGGATCTCAACATTTGCACGTCTTAGTTTTAGGCATTATAATTAAAACAAAACATGATAATGTTTCAAACAAAACGGTCATACATTTGTTACATTTTGTGACTTTGGTTTGGAGATTGTATCAACTACTATTCGAAGATGAATGGAGTTTAGTTGATATAAAAAATGATAATGTAATATAATTATCCTATTTTCATTTGTAGGATATTTGAATGCAGCTATTTTGAATGAAAGATTATTATCAAGTGAGCCAATGAAAGAAGCATCACTTGGTGCCAGGTTTGCATTTATTCAGTGTGCGAGCAGTCAACACGAGGAGGCGGAGGATAGATTCCAGTTGTGTGTGGGAAGGAGGATTAAAGTGCAAGCATTAAAGTGAAACACAACTGAATGAGCTTAAAGTTACTTTAAATTTTATCTTAAAAACAGACTTTTTAAACAAAATAAATCTGACTTCAAAATGGACGTTACAAGGATGAAGATTCCTGGTCTGCGCTGGTTGGAACTACTGTTCAGATTTGCCTGCATTTTCCTCATTACGCTGAACGGTCCAGTGGATTTTGAATGGAGAGCACTTCGTCTTTTCTGTGCTGTATTGTGCATTACAATGAACTGTACTATTCTCTTCCTGGAGACTGGTGCTAGTAAGGATCAATGTCGTCATCTGTCACATTTCACAGAAGTGGGCATTTTTAGTCTTGCTGTGGTGTTCACTACAGGAGCTGTTGTTCAACTTATCAGTGCTATTGAGATGGGTATGCTGCTGCAACCTGGCCAGTACCAGTTTCAACTTGGTCCAACTTGGCTGTCTGACTTTCACTTTGTAATAGTTTCATCTGCAGGCATATGTTTTGTTTCTTTACTGTACTGGAAGGACCATTATCATCACAGATGTTGGATTCTGCAACGAGGCATGATTGTGATTACACCAAACTCCATATACGGATTGAAATTAACACTTTCTTTCATTGTGCTGTTGCTGCTTTGGGATTCTGAAGAAAAGGGAAAGTTTTCAATGATATTTTTTTACTTGATAGCTCACATTCTTTCTGTACTCAAAGCTGCTACATTTATGATTCCTTCTGAAGTATCCAAACTAAAGATCGGATTAGGAATCATTTGCGCCAATGTAGTACTGATCTTTGTTTATGGTCAAACCCTGTTACTGTGTCCTCAGTATATTTTGTCACAATGTAATAATGAGGTATATGTAAAACTTTGTGCATCAAAAGAAAACGATAAACTGTGTATGCTTTCCTTTTATAATTTTTGTGCTGGAAGAGTTACCTTCACAGTACTATCAAGTATTAATATCCTTCTGCTCATTTATGATTCAATTTCCATACTTAATTTTCATAAAAGCAACATGGATAATAATATCCAAAATGAAGCAGTGTAAAGCATTTCATTCTAATGAATTCTTGGTGAGTAAATATAAACACCTTGATTTGTACATCCTATCTCACTGATGTATTCTAGAGCTTATAGTTTAAAGTGAAAGAATACGGTTCTACTAAACTGGTAACAATTCATATTAGAATGGAAAAATCTAGAGATAATAGGTTAATATTATCATGTATGATATTACTAACAAATTTATTAATATAAAAACTGAAAGAACTGTGGACGCTGTAAATCAGGAACAAAAACAAAATTGCCGGAGAGGCTCAGCAGGTCTGGCAGCATCTGTGAAGGAGTAAATAGAGTTAACGTTTCGGGTCAGGTGACCCTTCCTCAGAACTGATGGTGGCTGAGAAAACGTCAGTTTATATGCAGAAAATAGAGAGGTGGGTGGGGTAGGGAGTAAACGATAGGATAAAGCCCAAAGAGAGAGAAAGCCATTTGGACAAAGGAGTTGCTTCATTTACTCCCTACCCCACCCACCTCTCTATTTTCTGCATATAAACTGACATTTTCCCAGCCACCATCAGTTCTGAGGAAGGGTCACCGGACCCGAAACGTTAACTCTGTTTTCTCCTTCACAGATGCTACCAGACCTGCTGAGCCTCTCCAGCAATTTTGTTTTTGTTCCAAATTTATTAATATGTTCATTAATAACATCACAATGTTATTAATTTAGCACAATTTGAACCACAAAGGAAAGCGTGAAAATAGATGTCACCAAAAGAGTTACTTTCAAAAGGTTATTTGAGAGAAGCTATTAAGAAAATACAGCTATGTGATGCAAATCAAATGTAAATTTAAAAATAAAATTTTCATTTTCATTTGCAAAACCCAACTTGTTGTATTTCAATAGCTTCATTCAACATAAGATTTCAGTCAGAATGTCAACCTTTGCTGTTACATTCTTGCCTGTCAAATCGAAGTGAAGCTCACCTAACTTCAGGAAGAATGTAAAGGAGAATGAGAAGAGGACTTTCTGCCATAACCCTGCGCTATAGGATGTCTGCCACAATTTTCTTCCTATTTTCCTGTAACTGAAGTTGCGCTGATTTTTCTCAGTGATTTGCTAAGATAAGATTTTCTTAAATTTTATCACGTGAATATTTTTTACATAGACCTGAAGTATTTTGCAGGACTTCATAGTGCATAAGTTTTAGAATATTTAGGAATACGCCAATCCTTGCCTTTTTGGAAATTTTCTCAATATTTGCTTGTTTATTGCTACGTTATATGTTCAGGAAAGAAGCATTTTTTAAAATTCAGTTTTCAGTGATGAAGTGTGACAAACAACATTATTGAGTACTTGTGGGAAGGAACTTTATAAATAACAACCATAATATCATAAATTCAATGTGAAATTATTGCCAGTGAGGAAAGACAAGAGAAACCAAAGTACCCTTCAAACCTTATCATGATTGTATTTACTGATACTTGTCAATTAGTGCCCATAAGCAATTTCTCTTGTATCTTCCCATCAGTACCTTTTGACATCCTCTCATGGTTTGCAAACCCACAGTATGACATGTAATGACATTTATAAGCACATTTCAAAGAATAGCCCATTGCTTATGTTACTGAGTAGACTGCACTCAATGCCAACTGTCATGCTTTCAAAATGCCAATAGTAGAAAATCTGAATCTGTCCCTTACAAATACTGCTAGTACATTATTACTGAAGATCTTGCAAAGAATGCGTCACAATGGACAGGTTGCCTCAGTTTTTCTCAAATAGCTTCATCGAACTTCCCATTCATTTCCAAATAAAATTTAAAGAATTCGTATGACCTTGTGAACCTCTGGCTTGTGAGGGTTCCTGAAACCAGTGGTTGCATAGCAATGTGCATGGTTATCACAGATGTAGGCATACGAGTTGATCGTTTGACACCTCAAAAAAGTTCAATAAAAAGGGGTGTTGTCTTACATGCCAAATATTGAAGTGAACCATTAACGTTGGCCATCATTTTGAAATGTTACTGGCATCGAAAACAAAGAGTGGGCACGTCTTAAACACGCACGATCTTCACAATGCAATCCATATTGTCTGCTTGATCTCATGTCCAGTTATAAAAATATGCAAGGTGTGTAAGTGATCCACTTTTCAACTATCATATTACCTAGTTACAAAAATAATCGGTAAGAAAACGTGCATTTGTGGGTGAAAAATTGATGATGATTACTAATGCAAGTATCGTATGTTAGTTGAAAAGTAAATTGATTACACATCTTGTATAGTATATGCAAAAACAAGATTTTTGGGGACAGAAAATGGTAGCCTCTTTAAGTTGTGCCATGATTTACTGCATGCCTTAGGAACTATATAAATTATTCTTGATCATCATCGTCCTCTGTAAGAGTCCTAATTTTATAATTCAAAGAAAATTCAACATGTACCTAACCTTGAGGATGTTTATAATATCAGGGAAACAGGCCAGCAATCCTTTGTACTCTTTACTGATCTCCAACAAGCAGTGAACATCCTGCTTTGGCTACATGAGAAAGAAGGAACATAGCAGATATTTATTACATTGCAAAGAAATATTTATGAAAATACAAGTTTTGCAAAAGAGTAAAGTTTAATATAAATTAACAAAGAACAAATAAACATTTTCAAATGATTGTACTTTATTATCTGAATTTACCTGATGAAAATAAACATTCCCAATATCATCATACGTTTTTCCCACAAATGCTAACGCACTTCCAATGGATTCTTTCCCTTTTGAAAAATAATTTTTAAAAGTTTAATCCATATTATGCAGATGTAATAATGATATGTGCAATGTAGTATTTAGAAGCACTGTTCTTTGCTGCTGCATTTTTGTCTATTTTGTAGTTGTATTAGCGGCTCTGGTCAAACAGAATATTATTTACCTGGCTTGAAGTTCAATATCCACCTATGGGCTAGCTCTATACATGTATAAATGATATGCCTAGAAATGCAGTTGCTAAGGAAGCACCAGTAGCTGTGATTGCATTCTGTTAGTATCACATGAATCTTAGCTTGGCACAAAATGTACACAGCAGTCTGGGACATCCGAATATTTCATAAATATTGTTCAATATGCTTTTCAAGTTGCATTCTGCATGTGTTCAATCCCAAGTGGTGTGAGATCACCTGATCTTGGTCTTCCAGCTCTGAATTTATATTCATTTGCTTTGCAGGAACAAAGTTGCACCATAACTAAATGCTAGGGCTCTACTGCCAGCTGATGTGTGAGCTGAACAGGGTAATAAAAAGTTTTAAGATTGCTTCATTTATTTGTGTTGTTATTTGTTCAGATTGCCCTCCTAAATCTACCCTGTGCCAACTTTTTTACAATTATATGATGGTATTCAAACTGGAAACAGCTTGTTGACCACCAGACTTTGATTTTAGTTGGGTCTGGCTAGACAGTGGTGGTTCTCAGCTGGCTCAGAACTTGAAAGTAGATGGACTTCTCTTTAAGCTATATATTTTCATTTTCTCTTATTCTTAAGCTATTAAAATAGTGCTGGATTATGGTGACAAATGAAAGCTTTTCTGTATTCTATTGTATTTTACAATAAAATACACTCAATAATAAATCATTCATTCAGAACATGTAAATAATTAATTACAATTCTGGTGTTGCTGTGTGACAGTACTACATCACAAATGCCCATAAACAGAAAATCAACCTATTCTGGCCACGGATGTGCTTTTTAACTCACATACTGATTGTTGCCTTTGATTGACCAGCAGCTCTTTGAAGCAGAAACATCATCTGCATTCTATTAATGGTTAATCAGCTCATTAATGGCTGCAGGACTCTCCCCACATTTCCCTTTAGGGTGCTATCCTAATCTGACATGTTAGCCAGTGGAGGAGGAGGTGGGGGTGGGTTGAAAGCATGGAATCAAGTGCCTCCTAAAATTCAGCCCCTGATAGAAGCCTAATGTTTGCACTGTAGATGTAAGCAGAACATATTTTAGTCACTTACAAATAAGAGAACAGGGCACAGGATGCAATCTAACTAGTGTGCTCTGTTATAGAAAAGATATAGAGGTTAGAGTTTTGTAGAATCCCGGCAGCAGCTGAAAAGACAATGAAAATCAAACTCGAGGCTTCCAAGGTTCATTCAAAATGTTGCCCCCAGATGCAAGTAAATGGATGTATCACCTACATTTTTACTGTGAATTAATGCATTAATATATGATATAATAGAGGTTAAATCTTATGTTTCTAAGTAATGTTTTGAAATTTCTGAAACCAGAGCCTTATCTTTATTAATATGATAAAGCAGAAGCAAAATATAACAATGCACTTTACCATGACAGGTGCTTTTAGCAAATGATGCTGAGATATCTGAGAAGGCCTTCCCTATTTTGACATACTCTGACTTCACTGCTGGAACAAGAGGTTTAAAAGTGATGTAATTAAATACATTTTAACACAATTCAAAACATGCCACAGCAACACTGAGGCAATATTGCCATGCTATCAATTTGGCATAAATTATAAAATTTGCAATTGATACCTCAAATCAAATCAAATGTATTGATAGTCATATCAAATTATAACAACCCATGGTTACCTGGACTGTGATCTTAACAATTAATACATTGGGAAATACTTTTTGATGATTCCCAATGGTTTAGTAGTAAATGCAATGTGTATTCACTATTCTGTTTTTTAAATAATTTATTCTTTCGTTGCATGTGGGTGTACCAGGCCAGGCCAATATTTATTGACTTCTGTCATTGTTCCGGTGGTGAGCCTGACTTCTGAGACCACATGCAGTTCTTGGAGTGTGAGGACAACTAGAACTTTGTTAGGGAGGGAGTTTCAGGATTTTGTCAAGTGACAGTGAAGAATCAGAGTTATAGTTGCACTTTAAGATGATCTGTGGCTTGCAGGGGGTAGTGTTTCTGTGTACCTGCTGCCCTGCCCTCCTAGGCAGTAGAGGTTACAAGTTTGGAGGGTGCTTTAGGAGGAGACTTGGCAAGTTGCTGCAGTGCATCTTGTATACATGACACAATGGGGTGCCAATCAAATGGGCTGCTTTGTCCTGCATGGTATCGAGGTTCTTGATTGACACTGGAGTTGTTCCATCCAAGAAAATGGAGAGAATTCCGTAGCACCCCTGATTTGTGCCTTTTAAATTATGAATAGGCTTTGAGGAGTTGGGAGGTCAGCTTATGGAACCAGCAAGAGGAACAAACTATTTTTCTAAGATTAGTGTGTGTAACAACTGGCTGCTTCACCACTAAGCCCAGACAAAGTTATTAAGGGGAGTGGAGGGGGAAGGAGATCATTTTAAGAGCCACCTGAGTGATGGGAATAGGTGACAAGATTCTTTGTGGGACCAGGAGAAGCATGAGTGCAAGGATCAACATCATTTCAATGAAGAGAGCAGCACGGCATGCCAGAAGCAGCATGAGGCCTACCTAAAAGGGTGGTGTTAACCTGGTGAGCTGCCTAACAGGACTACCTATGTGCCAAACAGCATAAGCAGCAAGCGATAGACAGACCTAAATGATTCCACTGCCAATGGATCAGATCTAAGCTCTGCAGTCCTGCCACATATAGTCATGAATGATGGTGAGCAATAAAACAACTCACTGGAGGAAGGGCCTTCACAAGGGAGCTCAGGGTGAAGTATCTGCAACAGTTTTCAGCCAGAACTGCTGAGTGGATGAGCCATCTCAACCTCCTCCAGATATCACCAACATCACAGTTGCCAGTCTTCAGCCAATTCGATTCATTTCATGTGATATAAAGAAACAATCGGAGACACTGCATACAGCAAAGACTATGGGCCCTGACAACATTCCAGCAATAGTATGGAAGACTTATGTTCCAGATCGAGCCACAACCCCTTGTTATGCTGTTCCAGTATAGCTACAACTTTGGCATCTAATTGACAATGTGGAAAATTACGTAGGTATGCCCCACACACAAAAAGGAGGACAAATCCAACCTGACCAATTACCACCTCATCACTCTACTCTCAACTATCAGTAAAGTGATGGAACGTGCCATCAAACAGCACTTTCTTAGCAGTAACCTGCTCAGTGAAGCCCAGTTTGGGTTCTGCCAGACCCATTGACTTCCTAACATCATCACAGTCTTGGTTCAAACATGGACAAAAGAGCTGAATTCCAGAAGTAAGGCAAGTGTGCCTGCATTTGACATCAAGGCCATTTCTGACCAAATGTGGCATAAAGGAACCCTAGCAAAACTGGAGTCAATGAGAATTGAGACAAAACTGTCTCTGCAGATTGGAGTCATATCTGACACAAAGAAAGATCAGTTGTTGGGGGTCAATCATCTCAGCTCCATGATATCTCTACATAACTTCTTCAGGGTAGTATCCTTGGCCAAACCACCTTCAGCTGCTTCATCAATGGGCTTCTCTCCATTATAAAGTCAGAGGGGTGATATTTGCTGAATTGTGATTGCACATTGGTCAGTGCCATTCGCAGCTCCTCAGATGAAGCAGTCTGTGTCTAAATGCAGGAAGGACATGACAATATCCAGGTTTGGGCTGACAAGTGGCAGGTAAGATTTGCACTCCACAAGTACCAGACAGTGACCATCTCTAACAAGAAAGAATCTAACCTTTATCCCTTAACATTCAATGGCTAAACTGCCACTGAATCCCCCACTACCAACATCCTGGAGGTTTCCCATTGACCAGAAACTGAACTGGACTAGTCAAAAGAAGACTGTGGGTACAAGAGCAGTTCAGAGACTAGCAATCTTGAAGTGAGTAACTCACATCCTGACTCTACAAAGCTTGTCCACAATACACATAGCATAAGAGCGTGATGGAATACTCCCCACTTGCCTGGATGAGTGCAGCTCCAACAACACACAGGAAGCTTGACACCATCCCAGACAAAGCAACCCCCTTACTAGCACCACATTCACAAACCCCAAGTCCCTCCATAACCAGTGCTCAGTAACAGCAATGTGCATCATATACAAGATGTACTGCAGAAACTCTCCAAGGCTCCTTAGACATCACCTTCCAAATCCATGACCACTACCATCTAGAAGGACAAGGAGAGCAGATGCATTGTAAAACTACCATCCGTAAGTTCTCTTCCAACTCATGCATCATCCAGAGTTGGAAATATATCATTATTCATTCATTGTTGCTGGATCAAAATTATCAAACTCCTTCCTTCATAGCATTGTGGATGTATTTACAGCAAATGGACCTCAGTGGTTCTAGAAGGCAGTTCACCACCACTGCTTGAAGGGGAACAAGAGATGGCCAATAAATGCTGGCCCAGACCCCGACGCCGTCATCCCATGAACGGAAGAAAAATTGTTTCAAGTGCCTGCAGCCAAATGCTAAATCAACATTGTGTGAGGCCCCTAAAACTGGATGCACAACACTCACTTCAATACTTTAACAGAGCTTTTGCCTATTTCGAGGAACTTCACATACTGCTTGAAAATGTGAAGTTGAGCAGCAAATAATAGAGATTCTTTTTTTTTACATCTGCCTCCTGCCCCTTTTCACAATGCAAACAAGATGCTAGGCAGACAAATACAAATTTGCCTTTTTCGATCATTGAAGGACATTATGTAATACTCGCATTATTAGCTCATGAATTGTATTAATGCTAAGAAATCTGGTACACCTTTTATTCAGACTGGGAGTCCTGAAATCAAATTTGTACCAGTTTTAAGGTCAGAAACAGCAAGCCTGCCATGGTGCTGCCTTCCCTGAATGGTTATTGTAGGTAATATTACAAGACATGACAATATCCAGAGATAATAATATTGCATCAGAAGAGATAAACATAAAACAAATCCATTAGGAACCACAACCATAAGTACTGGCTGAGTTCTATTGATTTGTTGTAAAGTTATTAGATGAAGAAATCTTTTGCTATGCTGTGACAACCATTGCATATTAAAATATATTCAAACAATGCTTTAGATAATATTGCAATTCAGATTTGCAAGATTAGAATTCCCAACATTTAATAAGTAAATACATATAGAATAGCAACATTTTTTGATTGGAATCCAAGTAAATCCTATGAAATTCTATCATTCTAAACATAGTAACTGATAAAAAATGCAAGAACAATACAGTATAAATCAAGGCTCTGTCATCTTCATCTGTAGGGTTATTATTTATTATGGTGACACAAATGAAAGATTTGCAATTATATAGGGCCTAACATGACCTAAATATGACCCATTCCAGAACATTTTACAACCAATGAAATACCTTTGAAGTGATGTCTGCAATGTAGAAAATTAAATGTTCAATTGGTTGTGCTTAAATCACTCCAATAAAGTTCCTGTCCCTGCCATAGTACTGAGCAGCACTAATGAAAGTCACAGAAGACGTTCTTCAGAATTGCTGTTTTTCTCAACTTCTGTACAGCTTTTGACATGGTCAATCTGACCCTGACATGGTCTTCTAATCCTTTTCCTCAGTTGCCCAACTCCATGACACTGTCCTATCCTGGTTACCCTCTTGCTTATACAATTGTGTTCACAGCATCTCCAACAAGGGCTTTTCTTTCTACATTTGCACCATCACATCCAGAGTTTCCAAAGGATCTATGCTGCGAACCTTCCCTATGCATGTGGTTAAATCAAAGGCTAGCAAAGTGCACATTAAAGTAGAGTTTGAACAACAGAGGAATGCTAACAGTGGCTGCAGGCAGTTAAGGGTGCAAGTAAGCAAATGGACAAAGAAACTTGACTTGGGTGTACAGAGACAGAAATATCTTCATCTTAAATTGTGAGAGAAAACAAAATTGTATACTTAACTACCAAAGGAACCTTGTTTCCAAAACAAGCAGAAAGACTGGGTGGCCAGAAGGATGATGGAAAGTGGACAGGTGACAACAAACAGGAGCTAAAATGGAGACATCAATGAAAATATTTCTAAAAGAATTTTAATACCATCTAAGAGAAGTTCGGGAGAAATCAAAGTAAAAACTTACTCATGAAGTACAATCTATCACTTACAATTTGTGTACCAGGCATACATAGGTCTGAGAGACGCCACTAACATTGAATGCTAAAGTAGTACCATGTAGAAAAGTAACTGGTAATACAGATTTTATAGGGTCAAATGAAATTTTCAATAAAATAATAGATGAAACATTGCATTTTACACATAATAGATTCCCAATGAACGAGTACAACTTCTGTCGGTTTAGAGAATAGATAATAGGATACGGTTTAGAGATTTGTACTAATGTTACAACTTTGTGATTTCATTTAAATCTGGACGTTTAACTAATTAGGTATTTGCAAGAGAACAGACTAATTTTAACTGCCAATATTCTTGTCCCAGACTTAAGAAACTTACTACAAATAGTGCAAAGTTACTTTCACTCAATAGTTGTAGCATTTGGCTTTGAAGGTACTGGGAACAGAACAGTCATTATTGTTAAATTTCAGAACCATATACATTAGTTCTCCCAATACCACCGATGGGAAATACTTGAATTATTGTAATGGTGTTGGTATTGAAGATGACATTTTTATTTTTTTACCGAGCATTTTTACACGTACATCCAGTGCACCGTGCCGTGTGTTCCTCTGTCACTGTTATAAGATTTCTAACACTTTCTCCCATACATTTGGCAAAGGTCAAATGTTTCTCTGTTTCTTCTCTGCCAATTGAAAGAAAAAAAAGTCAATAAATAAGACTAACAATGTTTAAAATTTTGACAGCTAGAGTAATATTAAATTCAATGCTTAAACTTTAATTAGCATTTCTACTTTCTTAGCTCATCTTAGTTTTGTTCTACCATATTAATAATGTCCATTTTAAACCATCCCATTACAGCATGACAGATACAGAATCAGCAACTTGTGGCACATTGTGACAATAATATGAGTTTAAGAGGTGTATTTGATCCTCGTTTTTTTTAATGAAGGAAGGTTGAGACAGAGGTGCCGAGCAGTCTGCTTCAGGCCCATAAAGAACATCTCTCCCTGCTACTCTCTTTCTGTCTGAATTTTACTTTCACGTTTTTCTTCCTGGACTGGAGAATTGCAAGTGAAACAATCTATCTTACTGAATTTGCCTTTGCCAAGGGTGTGTTTATGGGACCATTACTATATTGAAACAGTTGCTGTTTATTAGGTAAATAATCTATTATTCTGTTAAGTTTTCCAATAGAGTTAATGTATTCAAATTACTACTTTTTTTTGTTGGATTTTGACAATAGTGTATGAATAAAATGTGTTTTGCTTCAAGACTGGTAGTTTGAACAATTGAATTGATATGGAGCACAATGCCTGGCGCTTACCTTTAAGATAAGAAAAAGTTAGGGTCTACGCTATCTTCTTAATATATTTTGAGGGGTTTTGGGCTGGTCCATAACAATATGCCATTAATTTGTCATATAATCAGACAAAGAAGCATGAGTTTATGAATCCAAGGTGCCCAAAAATCAAATTTTTCACAGCACTCTTTAAAACATATGAATTTGGATGTATTTTCACTTAAAAATATCTCTGCTTGCTTTTCCTTAGCAAACCCTTATAGCAGTTTTAGGACTGATTGCTGTCATAACCATTGACCATACGCACAGAAAAAAAAATTACTTACACATTCAGCAGCCTAAACTCTGACGATGGCATTATTTCAGAGAATATCATTCCTCCAACAGCTTCATCTCTCTCTGCATTTCTTTTACCAGCTTTCCATTCCTAGGAAAGATTAACTTTATTCATTCAACAGTATGTCATAATGTGCAACAACCTGAACAAGTGACCACAAGACATTTCAGGTTTGATGTTGAAAAGTGTGCTGCTACAATCTTTTCAACAGTGTTGTTTTCATAAAATTTCCAAGTTTCTTATAAACTGTCATGCTTATGGAAGTGGAGGAATAATTTCCCACTCTTAGTACTCAATGTCATTTTCAATTACACGCAACCAGATGTAGCACAGGGGAAATGCAGGGTAAATCTTCTGATCTCTCTCACAAACACATTTTAATTTAGGTAGTGGGAGTGGAAAAATATCTGGAACTCATAGATGTGATTTACACATTTCACTTATCACTTCACAAACAGTTTTGATTAGGAAGGAATAGAGTGGGATTCAAACCTCCAGGGACCTAGATCTACAGCAGTAAGTATCAGTATCCAATTGGACTCAGTCATGATTATTTTGTCCACCTTCTAATTAAAAGTACTAGCAATACAAAAATAAATTTTATATCTGCACTATTTATATGCAGTTTATGCAACTTGAGTTTGGGCGATCATTACCTATTCCTGTTCAGACTATCACAAGAGTTTAACAAGGCTCAATGAAGAAGTGGTAAATCCTGTGAAGTAAATAAATATCAAAATAAATAGTCATGGTTGCATACAGTACTTCAGAATGGCTTTCTATACATAATGGCGGTTTACTTTCCTTAAAATATTGGTTTAAACACTTGCCTTTTCATCTCTTCTTCTGATAAAGTGTTGAAAGATTTCACTCTGGGAGATAATAGGATGACGCGATATGCGGTTAATCCAGGCCTGCAAGCCACCCATACGAGCCTGCACAAAGTCATCACTGTACCTCCCTGCAGATGGGAAGCAATAAAAAGAAAACCATTCAAAGGTACAGCATACAGCAACAGTTCAACAAGTGCATGGACCGGCAATTAGTTATTTATAAAATCAGAGAATCACATAGCATAGAATGAGGCCCTTTTGCCGATCATGGTTTCACTGCCTTTTTGGAAGAGTTTTACAACCAGTTAATACCTTCTGTTAGTGTTCTGTACCATATCTATGTAACTGTTTTCCTTTTCCAGTACTTCTCCAACTCTCCTTTGAATTTTACTATGGGGTGGAATCTTACCATTTTTTTGGTAGAATGAATTTTGTTGCAAGTCCCAGTGAGTTTTCTTATCATATTTTACCAATTACTGTAGAGCTCTGTCAGTGCGAATCATGTCTTATTTCTGCCCCACATTATCATGCATAGCAACTCACAGATCCCAGCAAAGGCAGCCTCTTATACTAGTCAAGGCCCTGCTCACAACAGTCAGAGTCAGGACCCTCTGCTTATCAGGACTGAGGTGCTGAATAATGGGCAGCACACCACATGCCTTGACTTGTACTGCCCTACTGTGGGCTGTTTTGCTTATGGATTGAGAGAAAGACAGGTGTGGTGGAAGATGAAAGTGAATTGCACAGGTATCACTGCTGGTTCAAATTAGAAGGTTTCTCCAGAGAGCGAATAGGCAGCACAGAGGATGGTGGTGATGGGGGCTGGGGTGGGTGAGGTTGTGTGGGGAGAATGTTGCAGGGAATAGTGACAATGGTATAGCATGAGCCTTGGAGAAAGATGGGTGTAGTAGCAGAGTGAGTGTGAGGAGCAGGGAGAAATGGTGGCACTTAGGAATGGTGAAGGACATTGATCTTCTCCCTACAGTGGCTGATACTGCTCTGATCTTTGTGGCAACCAGGTTAACATGATCTAGTATTGCAGCCACCTCTGTAGATCTGGAGTTGGGTGGAGAGTAAGTCCCACCTGTGCTGCACCACTCTGTCCAGCAGGTTCACAAATTCCCTGCCTGAAAACCAGGGCCCAGTTTTTTTTTCCTGTCTACCATTTCTGGGGCAAATGTCAGGAACTGTGCAGGACATCTCCCGACTGACAGTGCTAGTCCAGCTACACAGTGGCCTTGTAAATATGGCATTCCTTGATATCATATTCAGTCAAATATGTTTCCTGATATCTCGGGCTGTCACTCTCACCTCATCTCTGGAATTCATCTCTTTTGTCCATGTTTGAACCCAGGCTGTAATGATGTCAGGAGCTGAATGGCCCTGGCAGAACCCAAACTGAGCGTCATTGAGCAAGTAATTGCTCAGCAGGCGCTGCTTGAGAGCGCTGTTGATGACACTTTACTGTTGACCAAGAGTAGACTGATGGGGAGGTAGGTGGCTGTGTTAGATTTGTCCTGTTTTTGTTTACAGGACATACCTGGGCAATTTTCCATACTGTTGGGTAGATGCCAGTGTTGTAATTATACTGGAACAGCTTGGCTAGGGCAGCGGCAAGTTCTTCAGCACAAGTCTTCAGTACTATTGCCAGAATGTTGCCAGGGCCCACAGCCTTTGCAGTATCAAGGAGTGAATCAAATTGACTGAAGACTGGCATCTATGATGCTAGGGACTCCAGAGAAGGCTGAGATGGATCATCCACATGGCACTTCCGACCGAAGATTGTTGTGAATGTGCCATCCTTACATTTTGCACTGACATACTGATCTCTTCCATCATTGATGATGGGGATATTTGTGGAGCCTCATCCTCCAGCCAGTTGTTTAACTGTCCACCACCATTCATGGCTGGATGTAGCAGGACTGCAGATCTGATCCACTGGTTGTGGGATCACTTTGCTATACTTACCTCTTGTTGCTTATGTTGTGTGGCATGCAAATAGTCCTATTTTATAGCTTCACCAGGTTGACACTTCATTTTAGGTATGCCTGTTGCTACCTTTGGCATGCCCTCCTGCACTCTCCATTGAAAGGGATGATCCTCTGGCTCGATGGTAATGGTATTGTGAGGGATATGCCGGGTTGTGAGGTTGCAGATTGTGTTGGATTACAATTCTGATGCTATTGATGGCCCACAGTACAGGATATCTAGTTTGAGTTGCAATATTTGCTTGAAGACTATCCCATTTAGTATGGTAATAATGGAGGGAATCTTCAATGTGAAAACAGGACTCTACCTCCACAAAGACTGTATAGTAGTCACTATTACTGATACTATCATGCACAGTGCATTTACAGCAGGCAGATTGATGAGGATGAGGTCAAGAAAGTGTTTCCTCCTCACTACTGCTGCAGAACTAGTGCAAAGGCAAAGTCATTTAGGACTCAACCAATTCAATCAGTATTGCTGCTGCAGAGCACTTTTGGTGATGGACATTGAAGTCACCCACATTCTGTCTCTTTGCCACCATCAATGCTTCCCCCAAGTGGTCTTCAACATGGAGGAGTACTGATTCATCAGGTGAAGGAGAGTGATACTCGGGTAATCAACACGAGGTTTTCTTGCCCACTTTTAATCTGTTGACATTAGACATGAAGCTTGAAGTCGATGTTGAGCAATCCGAGGGCAACCCTCTCCTGACTACCACCGTGCCACTACTTCTGCTGGGTCTGTCCTGCAGGTAGGACAGTGGTTGTGGTGTCTGGGGCATTTTGTAACATCTGATTTTGAGAGTATGACAAAGTCAAGCTGATGCTTGATTAATCTGTGTGACAACTCTTCCACTAGTACCCAAATGTTAGTAGGGAGGTTTGACAGGCCTGAGTTTGCCATTATTGTTTCCGGTGCTAGGTCGATACCGAATGGTGCATATGGTTTCATTTGTCTTTGAGCCTTTTTCATGGTTGATACAACTGAGTGGTTTGCTAGGCCATTTCAGAGGGCAGTTAAGGGTCACCACATGTTGCAAGTCGGGAGTCACATGTAGGCGAGGCTAAGCAAACATGTCAGTTTTTGTTCCCTAAAGGACATAGTAAACTAGATGAGCTTTTACAGCAATTGACGATGGTTTCACTGTCATTATTAGACTTTTAATTGCAGATTTCATGGAATTCAAATTCCACTATCTGCCATGGTGGAATGTAAACCCAGAATATTATCTGGGTCTCTCGTTTACTAATCAGCAACAATGCCAAATCTCCAAGTTGCCCAATCTATTTCTTCTTCAAGTTTCTACTCCTCCTCACTGTTTACTACATTATTAATGTAAGTTATTCAAGTATTCAGGGAATGTTTGGGAGATATTTTACAAATGGAAGAATGCCACTATTCACTACTAAGCGGAACATTCTAATACTGGCTTCACACAGTAATAATAGATAATCATCACAAAGATGAAATATAATGATCTGTGGTGAGTTTCATTAGAATTCATTACAGTGCCATGTTATTAGATCTCAAAGTTGATTATTCCCTAGTTAGTGGTTAAGTGGAAAAGTAGTCATGCTCTGCACTTAAAACAAGGTAAAATATGTAATTGTAAATGATTATAGAGATGGGGTGAAATGATAAATGCTGTACAGAACAAGGACTCCCAAGTTCCTGAAGTTGTGGGCACAGGAGTCTAAGCTGTGTAATAGGTCAACAGCTGATGAAGAAGACAGAGCATCAATGCATATTCTGGAATTGTGTTTCTTTAGAACCTGTCCTCAGGAACTTAAAAGTGTGAAGGCAATAGTCCATTCCAGGACAAGTGGTAGTGTGTTTATAGAAGACGTTTTTAGATAATTTGCTATTATAAAAACAAAGAGCTGAGGATGCTACAGATCTGAAGACAAACAAGTAGCAAACAATCTAACAACAAACATGCAGAAATCTCATCAGGTCTGGCAGTGGAGGGAATATAGTGGTAATATTTTGAGGCCAGTGATCCTTTTTCAGAATGGTCATTGGACTCGAAACATTAACAGGGGTTTCTCTCCACTGCGAGACCTGCTGACTTGCTCCGGCAATTTTTGTTCTTCGTTTTTAGATAACTTGCTGTTTGCTACTTCAGTAAACCAGTACTTTCTCAACAGGCCTGAACTTTTTCCCAATGTTTCTATTAGGTTTGGCATGGGGAATGGTGAGAGTGAGGTATCAGTAAAGCTCATCTTCCTTAGACTTTTGGAGCCCCTTAAATAGCCCTGCCTGCACTGCAACAATATGTACAACCTGGAAAGGCAAAGGGAAAACAGCTTGCCCGACAAGTCTCACTGCATGGGTGAAGGAAAGAAGGAAAAGGGGGTCTGTGGCTTGGGGGTGGGGGATTACCACCTTTTGGACATCCCCAGCACCCAATTGGGGGCACCCCAACCCAAGATGGAAGCCACATTTTTGTCTCGTCTCCAGTTTCTAAAACATAACCTCACTCCTGTCCCCCTGGCTAGAGTCTCTGGTCCCTTCCTTTGCCAACTGAGACACTAAGACTTTATCTTAAAGTGAAATATGTACATTCTTCCTTCCTGGGGACTGCACGTAGTCCCATCAGTGGCCACAACTTATTTCTGGTGCCACTGGTACTAGAGAGTTGCTGGTCAGTGGGATTGGGCCCTGAAGGATGGAAGTTCCACTTTTGTCTCATTAAGGCTGTCCTCATTGTATCATTGTTGCAGGGCAGCTGACATGAAATTTGCATGTCTCAGCCAACATTTTGACAAGGGGTTAGGGCTTTACAAGGAATACGACTGCATAACATTTATCCTTGTATTGTAACAACTGCCTATATAATAATCCTGCAAACCTCTTATTCACCATGATAGTTTTATTTTGAAGATTCCTTTTCTATCATAACACTCACAGTACCGCTTACAAAATACTTCCTATATTCTTTATTGTTTTATTTGGTGCTCTTATTTTTAATCACGTCTTCTTTTAAATTTCAGTTGACTTTGGAGAGAGACTGTGATGTTTGTCTTTTTAACTGTGTTTCTTTTCTGACCTAAGGTTATACTTTGTATAGCTGTAATATAACTTTTTTCTTTGTTTCTCTATTATGTAACTAAAGATTGTATCTAGGTACCTTTGTACCTAAGACTGTGATGTAAGTGGTGATTTATAAACTTTTCACTGAGCTAATTTGAGTATGTGACAATAAAGCTAATTCGATTCAATTTTTAATATTTCTCTTTTCTCATGGACTCCATTATTTAATGCAATGTCTATTTGCCTTAGAGGAAGATATTTAATCCTCCTCTGTTTATATGTGATGATTTGATCTATCTACCTGTTAAATTTAGACCAAGTCCCTGATTAGTTAACTGAAATGTGCATTTTTCCAGTCCAGCAAATTTATGTTTGATTGTTTTTAATATTGATGTTCTATGCCACAGTTGATCAGGAAAGCATGCATGACTGAGACCAAATAAAGCAACATCTGTGAACACTTCATAGTTACCACAAAAACTTCTGTAGTAATTCACACAAGATTACTGTCAACAAAATTGATTCAAAATTAGGAGGTATCGTTGATAGTGAGGAAGGTTATCGAAAATTACAGAGGGATCTTGATCAGATGGCGAAGTGGGCTGAGGATTGACAAATGCAATTCCATACAGATAAGTGTGAGGTGTTACACTTTGGAAAGTCAAACCAAGGTAGAGCTTATACAGTAAATGGTAAGGTCCTTAGGAGTGGTGTGGGACAGAGGGACCTAGGAGTACAAGTACATAGTTCATTGAAAGTGGTCACAGGTAGACAGCGTGGTGAAGAAGGCATTTAGCATGCCGGTCTTCATGGGTCGAGGCACTGAGTGTAGGAGTTGGGACGTTATGTTACAGTTGTTTAAGTCATTGGTGAGGCTGCACTTGGAGTATTGTGTACAGTTCTGATCACCCTGTTATTGGAAAGACATAGTTAAACTGGAAAGTGTGCAAAGAAGATTTATGAGGATGTTGCCATGACTAGTAGGCCTGAGTTATAGGGAGAGATTCGCCAGGATAGGACTTTATTCCTTGGAACGTAGGAGAATGAGGGGTGACCTTATTGAGTTGCATAAAATCATGAGGGGCTCAGATCGGATGAATGCATATAGATTGTTTTTTTCCTGTGATGGGGAATTGAAAACTGGAGGACACAGGTTTAAGGTGAAAGGGGAAATATTTAAGAAGGACCTGAGGGGACAACTTCTTCACGCAGAGAATGGCGCGTAAATGGAATGGGCTGCCTGAGAAAGTGATTGAGGCAGATACAATAGTGACCTTAAAAAAAATTGGATAGGTACGTGAATGGGAAGGGATTAGAGGGATATGGACCAAATACAGGCAATTGGAACTAGCTGAACTTGGCACCATGGTCAGCATGGACCAGTTTGGGCTGAAGGGCCTGTTTCCGTGCTGAATTACTCTATGACTCTATGACTCTATAACTGTAACCAGGTCTCAGCAAGGTGATGCAGCTTTATTTAAACAGGAACGCCAACTATTTCTTCTAAAGAGGGAGGGAGCAAGAAAGGAGGGAAGAGGGACGGAGCGAGGGATAGAAAGGAGGGAGGGAGGGACGGAAGGAAAGGTAAGGAAAGAAAAAGGGAAAGAAGGAAAGGAAGGATAGAGGGAAGGAAGGAAAGGGAGAGAGGGAGGAGGCAAGGAAGGAAGGAGGGAAGGGAGGAAAGAAAGGAAAGATATGAGGGAGGGAAGGGAGGAAAGGCGGGCAGGAAGGAAAGGAGGGAAGGAAAGAAAGGAAGTAGGGAGGGAGGGAATGAGGGAAGGAAGCAAAGGAAAAGGAAAGAAAAGGAAAGAGTAAAGGAAGGGAAGGAAGATTGAAAAGTGAGTGAGAGAAAATAGGATGATTAAATAAATAAACGTCAGTCTGTTGCAAAAGTAAATCTGTATTCCTTAAGGATCATAAATTTTAATAGTTGTTAAATAATTCTTTACCCAATTAGGTCAATTAAAATAACAACCATCATCTACATAATGTAAACATACACTTGAGTCCTGGCAACTGAAAATCTGCAATGTTTTCTGCCTAATTTGCAATTTCTGCCATACTTTCCAGTTCTTTTATGAGCGAACATTGGCTGTAGTGGCAAGCCTTAAAACACAATGAATTCGTTCATAACATTGGCCATTCAGTACTTACATGGAATATCTTTTTCGGGAAGTAGTGGGATTGGGATTATAGATCCAAACTTCTCTATTAGCCGACAGTACAGCCAATCAAAATGTTTGTATCGATGGTAAACAGAGATATTTGTGTCCTAAAAGTGTTGACAAATGAACTTTGTAAACATTCTAGATGGCAAAACATGTTGAGAAATTATGAAATAAATGTGAATATCAAATCCACGTCTTTTAAATTGACAAAATAGTTGGCATCAGTTAAATGCAATTCCAAAAACGTCCACCAAAACACCTTCTGATCACCTAATTAAACAGTCAGCAGTGCTAAAGCAGAACTTGTGTGGTTACACATTAAAGAGGTTTCCTCCATCAGCCTGGCTTTTGAAATGAGGGCGCGGATTGGTCAGTTACCTCAGTTTGGCTGGTTTGAGATGCTACGTACTGCCAATGGTGTGCGTTCAATTCCCACACGGCTGAAGTTACTAAGGAGGTCCTGGCTTCTCAACCTCTCTCCTCACCCTAAGTGAGGTGACCCTCAAGTTAAACCATTGCCAGTCATCTCTCATGAATGAGACAGCAGCCCTATGGTTCGGTAAGACTATTGCAACTTTAACTTACAGCTGTTAAAGTTGTGCTGTGGATGCAAGTTCCAAAGAAGCATTTTTCCATTTGATGAGGAAGAAACTTGTATAATTACCTGCCCAGGTAAAATTAAAGGGATTGACTGTAGCTCTCATTCACTAAATTGCACAAATATGGACAAAGTTTGTCTGGACAATGATTCTAGCTCTGAGCAATGATTCTATTTTGACGCACTGCCATAATACTTCTTCTGTTTTCCAGGGCCACATACCACATCTTTGCTCAGATCATGAAATTGTTTGCTTACAACCTTCTGCAAACATAATATAAGATGCACTTAGTCCCTTCACCTCCTCTGAAGGTGAAGCAACATTGAAGGAATCTTAAATACTGATCTGCTGTAACATATTGACAATTTAACAGACATTCTCTGTTCACTTCACTTGCCATGGCTCTTTCAGGAGATTTTTTAAAAAAAATCTGACCTAGTTAGCATTACATGAAAATATAGCTAAGAATTTAGTAGCATTTTCCACTGCTGCAAAGCACAGTTGTTAAACAGAATTGTGCAGTGTTGTAGAAAAGTACATTTCAGATGAATTTGAGATTATAGTACAGGAATTACATATGTTCATATTAATGGTTGAACTGTAAAAGATATTTACATGATATTTTAGTCTATTATTCTGCTGCTAGCACAGTATTAGCATTTAAAATAAGTATGCTAAACATTAATCAACTATTGTTGCTGGCAGCATTTGCAGCTTGGGTGATTCGAATAGTTATTACTAGCCCCATCACACACCCACGTACATGAAACATCACTGATACTTACATTTGGTGTGATTTGGTAAGAAATGTATTTCTTCATCCCTGAATATTTGGTTTCTATCTGAGGATTGGTAATTGTGCATTCCAGTGGTACTATTGGATACATCCATGATGCACCGTTTTCATTGAACTAAGATAAAAAGAAAACAGTGTTAATATAATTCATTTCAGATAGAAAGTAACCATACAGTCAGCATATATGAGCTAAGACAACTATATTGCAAATTATCAGCATTCATATTATTACATAGCAACACTATTTACTGCAAATAATTTATGAGCATGATGAGAATTAGTTAAGAGAAATATGTTGAAAATGCTTTCAATTTAAATGAATGTTTCACCATGAATGATTTGATACTGAAGTCACCTTGATTTCACACTTGACAAATTCAAAATCATAAACTAAATTATCCCAGTCCCTGACCAATGTGGGCAATAATGAATTAATGGGAAAAAGATGGGAAGATCAGAAAAATTGAGGTACTCAATGTAAAGAAGATAAAATAAGACTTTTGACCTGTGACAATGTAAACTTGACAATTTTAATAACTGTTCTTAGATTGAAGGAATCAACAAAAGATAAACTGTTACATACAAAAAGAGGAGCAATAACTCTTTCTTGAAATGAAAGAGACAAGGAGACACTGTTATAAAAGGAACTGAAAGCAACATGTGAATTAACCATCCCTGGGAAGAAACAACATAAACAAGTTGTTTCCTGGGAGAGAGGAGACAACAACTGCTTGCTGCCTCATGACAAATGGGTAATTAACTCTGTTTGAAGAAGTAATGTTCTGAAATAAAGGGATTAATTGCAGGAAAAGCTGTGTTTTAAACAGACAGCTAACCCCAAACATAACAATGAACAGGAGAGCTACTTCTGATAAGGTGGCAAGGTACAGACTTAAGGTCTTCAGGACAATAATCAATGTTAGGGATGAAAGAACCTTTGAACCATCAATAATGTCACACCACAAACTTGAAAGAGAGAAAACTGTATAAGAATCCAACACCAGAACAAGTCAACAGCAGACCTTCAAAGCACAACACTGCACATGGCTTGAACCCTGGACACTTCCAGAAACAGACCACCGTTGATGAGGTCCTAGCCAGATTCCATTGTTAACCAGATAATAGCCATTAACATGCTTACTTGAGGGGTCTTATTTCGGTTGGTACATGCAACTAAGTTTAAATCACTGTTTCAGTACTTGTTTTCCTGTGAGATTTCCTAATAATTAGCTGAATTGAAGGTAACTTGTGGCAAGTTTACCCACAACACATCCATGGTTTGAACAGAGAGGTAAGAATCTCAGTATTGAGCAGCAAGTGGCCTATTTGCATGTATTAACATCTTATAATTACTTATTCCTGCTTCATTTATATCCAGTTTGCTATTCTCCTAAGTGCCAAAGATGCTGACAATTTCTGACCTGAAAGTCAAAGTCAGAGGTGGTAGTTCTAGCTCACCACTTACTCCTCAGGGCCTCTATCTTAACCAGCAGTTACCAACAGCTCAGAGCATGCTCCATTAGCAGTGACTTCCTGGATCCCCATCCATGGAGGTTGCAATCTGATATGCACCAGCCTCACTACATTATCATGGATGAATCACTTAGAGTAAAATTCTCCACTCCAGTGATGCACTTTGGAGTGCAATGTGATGTAATGCGTGTATAATAATATCATGTATCTGAGAGCTGGATTCTGAACTCATGACATGTGGGCCTATATCTGTACACATGAGACAGCTTAATGATTGACTTGTTGGTATTTCTGGAGCAATGAATGTATTAAAAAAACCAGTATGAGAAAGACAGTCCTTGGGATGATAATGGGGATTTTTATTTGAATTGGAAGAATTTTACTATTATGTTAAGTGTTTGGGTGAGAGGGGAGAGGTTATTGCTGCCCACGTGCAATCTCCTCCGACAGGTGCATAAAAAGGCTTGAGCAGTAGACTTTTGAATCAGGGCACCGATTTGCAAAGTCCATGTAGAGGTTTTCCATTGGCCTCCTTTTTGGAGTCCTCTGTGTCCCATTGTTTGGAGGACATTTCAAACGTTATTTATGGGTGTAGTTACCGCTGAGTGAACATGTCACTGAGGAGGTGCTTTGGCTGCTACACAAATCGACGAAGAACATTTGTGTTTGGAAGTCAAGGAGCAGCATCAACTTCCAGACATCCACCACTGTGGAGTTACCAGCCATAGGTGCCCACATGATGCAACAAAGGTAGAGGAGCTCCATAGTCACTTGTCTTCCATGGAATGCCATGCAGATGAGAGAGGAATAGTGGCATTATACTCTGCCAAGAGGTGGAGGTTAGAACACCAGTTCATCATACCCAGTGTATTAGCAAATGAAAATCCTTACTCCATTGGGATTAACAAGGACTATAAGATGGGCCACCTATATCAGATTCCAGGGAGGTTATATCAAGGGTTTGTACCGGTACTGTGCAAACAATGCCCCTGGTTAATCCTTGGATAACTGGAAGACACAGTGAGGCTATGTGATGGTTGAAGAGGATTTGAGGGAGCTCGCACATTGTGCTCCAAAATAATGTTAAAGACATTTTCCAGATAGAACAACACCTTCAGCATCCCACATTGCAGCAGCGTTGGCCAAAACAAACTTCTTTGTGAACCTGATTCCACGGAAGTGAATTACATGAAGTCATCTTTCATTGATTGCAAACGTTTTAATGCTGCTGAGGACAACTTCCCAATTGCAAATGTTTTGATGCTTCAATCTTTTTTTAATGCTGTACATGCTATTTAATAACAGTTGAGGTTAAAAACTGACAGAATCCTTCACAACATACAATGCTTTATCATTCAATTATAAAAAAAAGTTCCATACTAGTATGGATGCTATGGAAAGGAGAAAGCTATCATTCAAACAGTGTTAGAACATCATGTAATGCGGAGGATGATAAGTCCTTGTACCTTTTATTCACGTACTTGCAGTTAAAATAACATTCGCTCGCATAGCTTATAATGGAAAGGGAACATATATTTACAAATGTGATAATGGTTTTACAATAAAGTGGCACCCACGCCACCTACATGCCTTTTGAAGGTTTTCTTTCTCCTTTCCCTCCAACTACCTTTAGCAGTAGCCCTGGAACCCACTGTCGGCATGTGGGGAGATGGTCCTATAGGACAGCCTGGGCAAGCTGTGGAGCTATGGGTGGATGGCCCAGGGGTCTTTGTGGCTAATGAGCCCAGTCTTTCAGAATGTGTCCTGCCTAGATACAGGCTCATTCCCTCAGGCCTGAATGTCCACAGGGTTGGGTTTGTAGGTAGGATTGATGTGCTGGAGTGTCTTCAGAGGAGATTTCTTGGAGGCCTGTATGTGTGCGGTTCCACTTGCGGCTGGGTGCGCAGACACCACCCTGTCTCCTTGAGAGGAAGGGGCACCTGGAGCAAAATCAAGATCGCGGCTGATGCTGAGCACCAATGGTTGGAGAAGTGGAACACAGGTGCTTGACAGAGACTGCTGGAGCTGTCTCTCCATTGCAGCTGTCAATTTGCCCTTGGGGGCAGTCAGATGCTCACATTCCAGAGGCTGCACAGTACAGATACATTGGTGGAGTCCTCCAAGCTTCAAGTCAGTTTCTCAAGCGTGTTCAACAAGCCTGTCTGCTGCTCCTGTGTGTGTTTGTACAGTTGGGTGAGGTTATCAATGGCAAACACGACAGGGTCCTGCCTGAGGCTGAGAAAGTGCATAGTCTTCAGTGACCCTTTCAGTGCTAGAAACCTGAGGCATTTCTTCATTAGCCAGCTATAGAGACCTGAGAGCGGTATAGTCCCGAGGACATCCTCTTGATTCTACTCTCATGAAAGTACCCACTGAGTGTCAGTATCCAAGGTGGAGGAAGGTGCAGGAAACATCATTGCCAGAGGAGGAACAAGAGATAAAAGAGCTGGTCTCTTCATTGCAGCAACTGCACAGATGACATATGTCTATGCAGGGGGCAAAAGAGAAAATGAGTTGTGAAATAGGAGTAGAAATTTGGGAATGTTAAGAATCACTTCACGTAGTGGTAATGAGAAAGCAGGACAGCACTTGACAATGCATCTTACTCGGTTGCTAGGAGATAGCAGTCATAGCATCACCATGAGTAGTCACAGATTTCTCCTGCTAAATCAAGGATTACAAACATACAAACAAGGAACAAGAGTATACCACTCAGTCCTTCGAGCCTGTTCTGCCATTCAATATGATCATGGCTGACCTGATTTTAACCTCAACTCTACATTCCTGCATATCCCCATAATCTTTCATCCCCCTGGTAATCAAGAATCTATCTATCTCTGCCTTAAAAATATTTAAAGATTCTGCATCCACTGCCTTTTGAGAAAGGAAATTCCAAGACTACAGTCCTCTGAGAGCAAAAAACATGTTTCTTCATCTCTGCCTTAAATGGGCACTCCCTTATTTTTAATCTATGACACCAGTTCTAGATTTTCCCACAGAAGAAAACCACCTTTCAACATCTACCTAGCCAAGTCACTCAGGATCTTTATATGTTTCAATATGTTTCATCTCTGACTCTTCTAAACCCCAGAGGATATAGGCCTCGCCTTTCCTGAAAGGGCAATCCTCTTATTCCAGATATTAGTCTAGTAAACAAACTCTGAACTGCTTTCAATTTATTAACATCCTCTGTGACCAGTACTTAATATTTTACTCTAAACGTGTCTCACCAATGCCCTGCTATAACCGAAGCATAACCTCCATATTTTTGCAGTCAATTCCCCTTGCAATAAGCCATAACATTCTATTAGCTATCCTGATGATTTGCTGAACCTGCATATTAACCTTTTGTGATTCATGCACTAAGATACTCAATTCCCTCTGCATCTCAGAGCTCTGTACCCTCTCACCATTTAGATAATATGCTTTAATTGTTTCTCCTAAAATGGACAATTTTACACAATCCCACATTGTAGTCCTGTCGTCAGATCTTTGCCTACTCACATAATCTATCTATATTCCTTTTGTAGGCTCCTTATATTCTCTTCACAACTCACTTTCCTACCTATGTGTGTGTCATCAGCAATTTTAGCTACCATACATTTGATTCCTTCATCCAAATCATATACATAAATTGTAAAGAATCAGCTTTGACCCCTCTAGCATACCACTCTTGAAATCATGCCAGCCTGAAAAAGACCTATTTATCGCTACTCTATGCTTCCTACTGGCAAGTTCAAATCTTCTATCAATGCCGACATGTTGCCACCTACACTATGAGCTTGTATTTTGCACAATAACCTTTGGCATGGCACCTTGTCACATGCCCTCTGGAAAGCTAAGTATAATAATATCCACTGGTTTCCCTTTATCCACTTACTTCTTCAAAGCACTCCAATAAATTAGCTAAACATGATTTCTTTTTGATAAAACCATATAGATGGCATGGGTGCCACTTTATTGTAAAACCATCATCGCATTTGTTCCCTTTCCATTATAAGCTATGTGAGTGAATATTATTTCAGTTGTAAGTACGAGAATAAATGTACAGAGTCGTCATTCTGCGCATCACATGATGTTCTGACCCCATTTGAATGATAGCTTTCTTCTTTCATAGCATCCATGTGTGATTACCTTGAAGTTATCAAAGTGCCCAATTTAACATCTTTAATAATAATTTCTAGTGTTTTTCCTATGACAGGTGTTAAGCTAACGTACCCGCAGTTTTCTGCTTTATGTCGCCCTTCCCTTTTTGATTACAGGAGTCACATTACCTATTTTCCAGTCTAAAGGAATGCTCCCAGAATCTAATACATTTTGGGAAATTAAAATCAATGCAATAACTATTTCATTGGCTACTTTGTTTAAGGTCCTAGGGTGAATCCATTAGGCCCTGGGGACTTTGTCAACTCACAGCTCCAACAATTTACTCAGTTCCACTTCCCTAGTAATTGCAATTTTCTCAAAAGTTCCTCACTCCCGTTCAATTCCTGATTTACAGCTATTTCTGAATACTTGAATCCCTTTTAGTGAAGACCAACATAAAATATCTGTTCAATTCATCAAAGATCACTCGATACTTTATCCTCCATTACTAATTCGCCAGACTAATTTTCTATAGGATTATCATTTACTTTGTGAATTCTTTTCTTTTTTTAAAATCTCTGAAAAGACTTTTCCTTTTTTAAAATGTTTTTGACTAATTTTCTCTCATTGTATTTTCCTCTTTATTATTCTTCCAATAATTCTTCTGTCCAGTCTTATGACTGGCCACCTTTCTTTGCAGATTTATATATCTTTTCCTTTGAGTTCGATACTATCTTTGACTTTTTTTTAGTTAACTACAGATGGCAGGTCCATTCCGCTGAATTTTTCTTATTTGTTGGAATGTATCTGTTCTGCGCTTTCAGGAATAATCCCTTAAATGTTCACTACAGAATCTCTATTGACCTATCCTTTAATCTAAATAGACAGTTTAGCCCTGCTTTCACGCCCCCATTACTATCCTTGTTGAAATTCAAAACAATAGTCTTAGCCTCACATTTCTCTCCCTTAAACTGTAAAATTCAACCACAGTATGTTGGCTGCTACCCACGGGCACTTACACTATGAGATCAGTAATTAATCTGATCTCATTGATCAAAACCAGGTCAAGTACAACCTGCTTCAGAGAGAGTAGGAACTACAGATGCTGGAGAATCTGAGATAACAAGGTGTCAAGCTGGATGAACACAGCAGGCCAAGCAGCATCAGAGGAGCAGGAATGCTGACGTTTCGGGCCT
>NC_063342.1:22468865-22518700 GCF_021869965.1 Rhincodon typus
ATTTCTGAAGAAGGGTCTAGGCCCAAAACGTCAGCCTTCCTGCTCCTCTGATGCTGCTTGGCCTGCTGTGTTCATCCAGCTCTACACCTTGTTATCTCAAGTACAACCTGCTGTCTGGTTGGTGCCTTAATATTCTAGTTTGAGAATTGTCCTGAAAACATTGAATGAGTTCCTCGTCTAAACTATTTTTTCCCTATCTGAATTTTCCACTCTATGTACCCATTAAAATCCCCCATGATAATTGCTGTTCCCAAGCTCCCATTATTTCTTCCTTTGATACCTTGCCCTACCATAAGCTTACTGTTAGAGGGCCTGTATATAACTCTCACAAGTGACCTCTTGCCTTTATCATTCCTCATACGACCAGACTGCTTCTTTGTCCTGGTTTTCTGATTAAAGCAATCCCTTTCTGTTTGCTAGCATCATTTTTAATAAACAAAGCCACTCCTCTACCTATTCCTAGCTTCCTGTCCAGCCTAATGTTATAGGCTCTTCAATATTCCAATCCCAAACTAGATGTCTCAGTTATGGTCACTAGATCGTACTTATTTATCTCAATTTGTAGTACTAGTTCATCTGTTTTGGTTCAAATGTTACATGCATTCAAATGCAATGCCTTAGGTTTATCCTGTTATTATTTTGGTAATGTCTAGTTGTACCTGCTGATTTGCTCTCAGATCCGCATTCTCCGTCCTTTCCTACTTATCATTTCCCACATTAATTCTGTCCTGTTGTGATTGTAATGAGGTCAGTGAGGTGGACCTCATAGAATATGAGTTCGCTGATTGGGACTGTTAATCTAGTCCAATCAGGGAGCCCTGGTTGACAGATATAAACAGGAGGGTCAGAGCTTCCGTTTACTCTGAGAACTGGCTCTGAGGATGCCAAACCTGTGCCAGGTACTATGCACATGTATATAAAGGGTGATTTGGTGATGGGAATCAGCGAATACAGATGGGCTCTGTGGAGTTATTTCACTTCCTTTGTTAGATTTCCCCTGTCTGATTCACCACAACTTCCCAAATTTGTTCCCCTGACCCCACTATTGAGGTTAAAACCTGCTCTACTTCCCTATTTATGCTGTTCACAAGAACCACAGGCCCAGTACTGTACGGGTAGAGACTGTCCCAATGATGCAGATACCACTTTCCCCAGAATTGGTGCTGGCGCCCTATGAATTGGAACCCACCCTTCCCACAACAGCCTTTTAGCCATGCATCCATCACTTTAACGTTGTTTATCTGCAAATTTGTATGTGGCTCAAGTAACAGTCAAAAGATTCTGCTTCTTAATTTGATGCCTAGCTCCTCACACTGATTATACAGAATCTCTTTCCTAGTTTTACCTGTCATAGGTGCCTACATGAGCCATGACAACTAAATATCGCTCCTCCAGTCCAGAGCAGATGTCCTGAATCCTAGCACTGGGCAGACGACACAGTTGCCTAGACTCAGGCCCATTGCAGCAGAGAACAGTGCCAATCCCTGACTCTTTAATGATAGGGGGGGTGAGGAGCCAAAGATCAGGAACCACACCACCCGACTTGGCTCTCTGCCGTATTTTGGGCTGTTTTTTCATGGAATGAGACAAAGGGAGGATTTGAATGCGATGGAAGTGAATAGCATAGCTGTTAGGACTGCGCAGGGTGGGGGGGCCGGGGCAGTGATGAGACACCCTGAGTGAATAAGTAAGCAGTGCAGAGGGCATGCAGGTTAAGTAGCCTGGTGGTTAGCATGGGTGATAGCAAGTGAGGGAAAACGCTGCAAGCGATTGTGACTGAGCCTTGGTGAGAGGTGGACACAGCAGCAGATCTAGAGTGAGCATATGGTAGCAGAGAGAAGATGTTGGCACCTACTTACCCTATGGAATACAGAGAACTTTAATCTTCCTCTTGCACTGCTGAGTATTTATTGGGGCCACAAGTAATGCACTGACCCGGATGGCAATTTCAGGACAGGTTGGCAGAGTCTGGTGCCAAGTCTGATTTGGTAGTGCTGATGTTAGAGAATAGCTCTCCTGCCCACCACCCTGTCCAGCAAGACCTCTATGTGCCTTCAAGAAACTGAGGTGCAAACTCATAGCTGTTGGCCACCTCCAAGGCAAGTTGTCCAAGACTATGAAGAGCGGTTCTCAGTTGGCAATAATTGATCTGGTCCATGACCAGGTTAAGATATGGTGCTGGTGGCAGGAATCCTGCAAGATCCTTGGGGTTGTGAATACTTCCAGCTGCTGAGTTAAAGACAGTGAGGGAGTGAGACCTTCGAGGTGTGGTGCATAGCTAATGAGGCAAGCTGAGAAGAATTGCGTGAGAAAACTCTCTAGAGCTCACGGAGAGAAACCCTCTCTGAAACTCCCTGAAATTGATTCAGCAATTTTTGGTAAAATTCAGACCATTTTTGTTTTAAACAAATTGGCTTCTGTAAATTAAAACAACATTCTTCAAATTATGTAGCCAGTCCCTCATCTCTAATATGAAGGAACTTGAGGTACGATGTAGCGATTTTTTTTGGTTAGAAACTTGATTGGATCCCCTGAATCAGCCAGTGATGAAGCTGATCTTCAGAAAGGTTCAAAGAGAAATGCAGGCATTGTGGAAAATTGGCTTCAGATTCACAAAGATCAATATCACAATTTCAGCAAAGAGTAATTTCAACTCCAAATGGAGTCAATTTCAAATATGATTGCAGCAGCACATTTTTCTTCCAAAGTGTGAGCGTATCCCTCCCAAAATCCTGGTCAACAGTGAACTCTCATCCAACATGATCAAAACAAATCAACTGCTGATTCAGCTTATTGCTATGAGTGGTCCTTGCCACTAATTCTGACCACAAAATGGCACTGACTGCATTGCAAAAGCAGTTAGCTAGCTATAGAACATTTCTAAACATGCAGAGGATGTGAATGACACTATTATATGCCTATTTATGGTCTACTATAATTTGCATAATTATTCAGTACTTCAGCCATTAACTCTAATGGGTCTATGCATTGTCGAAGCAGAAAATTGCACTCGAGTTTAAAAGGAATGATGATATTTAAAGTGGCATGCCTTAAAAGTGGCAAGGAGTTTTGGGGTGGGGCTTGGAAGGGAGGGGGAGATAAAAATTTATGTCAGTTTCTTGCAATCCTTAAAATGCACAGTGCACCAAGAATCAGTTGGCATAGTTGAAGGAATACAGGATACTGGTAAGAGATAGTAGGAACTGCAGATGCTGGAGGATCTGAGATAACAAGGTGTAGAGCTGGATGAACACAGCAGGCCAACCAGCATCAGAGGAGCAGGAAAGCTGACGTTTCAGGCCTAGATGAAAGGACTTGGAGGTGTAGGCATAGTCTGCAGGTAAATGAAGAGACAATACACCATTAGGAGATGGCACTTACAGAACCAACCCATTGGTCAGTGTTGCTGTATGCATACAAGGAGGTGCAATCAAGTTTACATTGACATCTGACATTTACTTTATGCCCAGGACAGCAAGTTGCCATGTGTCATTTTTGCATGCAGTTCCCATATCACCAGATCCTATTTTCGATTAGGATTTTAAAAGTGGACCAGATTAGGGATGAATAACAAAAGTTGCAGTGTAACAGCTGAAAGATCTCCTATCAATCTTCAGTTAGGGAGAGATGCACTGAAGATTGTAGTCAGAGGGCACAGGGATTGATGTTAGGCTGAAAAAGGTTGGGAAAAGAGCATGGACGATCTGAAAAGTTTTTTTTTAAATTGAACGTGTTTGGAGCTAGGTACCAGTACAGGTTGATGAGGATTGAAGTTCTGAGTGAGGAGGATGTTGTGTGAAATAGGATACAAGTGTGGGTTTTGAACAAGCTGGAGTTTATGGAAGGTGGATTGTGGCAAATAGTAGGCTTGAAAGGAGCATTTGAAAAAATTAGATATAGCGATGACGCAAGCATGGATAAAGTCCTAGCAGTGGAAGGGGGAGAAAGCAATCTTGATGTTGGATGAGACCCGAGTGTTTGAAGGTAAGACTGCAGTCAAACAAGATACCATGGTTTAGAAGAGCCAAACTGAGCCTGAGCATGCGGAAGTGATTTTACACGGGCTTAGCTTAAGTACTTTGGAGTTCATGGCAAGGAGTGCAGATGACGGGACTGAGGGATTTCAAGTTTGGTGCAAAATTAATTGGAGTCAGCAGATTGTTTATCCAGTCAAAGGATATGAACCAGTTTGGGTAGGAACATGAAGTTGAAAGTTCAATCTGCAGGTTCATTTCTTTGATGTGATTAACCAACATTTCTACAAGCTGAGCAGCGGTGATTACAAACTAAATTCAAAAGTCATTGAATGTGTAAATGTCAACTCAAGAAAGCAAAAATATTTTATAGTATATAGTAACAAGTTTTCATGGATGTGACCTCATTGATGCTAGCCCATAATGCTTGATTATAATTATACTTATTGTTACAGCCCACAATGCCCTCTTTGTCATAAATTAATGAACGCTGGTACGTTGAGGAACTGAGAAACTTCACTTCTCCTTTGAATTCATGTCAGTTCTCACTGTCCCCTGAAAGTTCCCGGCTGCTCAGAGGAAATGAGTCATAACACAAATCATACACCTTGAAGGAGCATCTAATTAAAAAGTACAAATATAACAACATTTTACTTACTGTCAGTTGAATTCTTGTGGCTGTCTTCACAGTTTTTCCTTCTATGAAGGGTTCTGCTTCAGTTTTTGTAAAATGGTATAGTCTACAAATATTGGAAGAAATGCTTGTTTTTTTTCAGTCAGAACTAAACTGTAACCCGCTGCACAGCTAAGTCCTGTTATAATGTATAAAATTTTCATGCGCATACCAATGTAAGACAATGATACATAAATTGTTTCCAACTTTTGTTTTAAATCACGGCATAGACACTACACAGAGATAATGAAGGTGACAGTTAAAATGATAATAATTGCATGACTGAGCTATTTCAGGATATCTTAGAAAAACGTTATATATTAATTGCCTACTCAGTTAGTGTCAGAGAGGAAATGCTATTTAAGTACCTTCTCGCCAGAGACTTAAATAGGCAAATGCAGGAATTTGGCAGGGTCCTCTCCCTCCTGAGATTAATTGCTCCTGCCTCAAAACTCATGCAGGAGAGGACATTAGATTTCATCCAGCGATAAAGACTTGTGCATTGTGTTATGGGGCAGCATACAGTTTGCCTCACAGTAAATTGTGATGATAGACAAAAATTTCCTTTTACTTCTACTTAATGAAATCCTTGCCTGATTAACCAATGTGGTTACGGTTATCCATTTTCAAATCTGGTGGAATTTCCCACAACTAAAGTTTAAAAATCCTTGATGCAAACAGTGGTGAGGTACTTATCACAACATATTATGTGGAATTCTGAATTACAGTGACAAACATATATTGCCAATATTGAGATAATAGACAAAAAAGTGAAGATTTAGAAAGTGTGTGGATATGGAAAAATCAAAATCTCCTTGTGATAACTTTCATATAAATGTAACAACCAGTAAGTAACAAACTTAAGCTGTCATTTTGCAATAACAGTATTCCAATAAAAGTAAATAATGCGTATTCTTCTAGCATTATCACTTCCTATTCTTTGCTATTTGAACATTACGCAATTCTCTTCCCTAGCAATTGATATGGGGTAACAGTAATTGTAAATATCAGTTTCCCCTTCAATAAATTAAATAGAAATTAATCGGTACTAGTTGTCAGGGTATTTCATGACTATCACTTAGTCTTAAAATACTTCAGTAACCTGAACTGCTCAAATTTGTTGGTCTTCTTATTTTGTGCTATGAAGTCTTTCTTTAAAAACATAAGATGGCATAACATACTAAAAAATTTTCTTTTTCACCGCTTTCAAAATCCCTCCCTTGCAAATTAATCACCAAAATTAATCAAGCATTAGTTATGAAGTTAAGACAATTTGAGCAATTGATTTGCATGGCCCTTAGGATCCGCTGGAAGAGACCAACTGGTCAATTCCAGATAGCCAGGAGTGAAAGTTACATTATAAGCCCAACAGAGCGATGGAAAACTGTTCCACTGTGGGTGGAAATCGGAGAAGATGTCAAAATTCCTAAGTTATGCCCCCTTACCCAAGATTTCTCATTTTTATTGGGGCAGGACTGGGGACATCTGCAGTTCGTTTATGAATATTTTTGTGGAGGCAGCAGGTGATTTCACTGACTGGCAGCCTCCATTGGAATTAGACATTAGATTGTCCATTGTCTGGAACCCAGAGTGTAAAGACTAGAGCAAGTTTGTTCTCTGTGCTTTAATATAGCCCTTTGGAAAGCTGAGGTGCCCCTATGGACGTGATCTCATGTCACCTTGGAGGTAAGGGTCAGGGATCCTTTTGAGGGGTGGGGTCAGGTGCCCTTTGAAATTGTTAATTATGGGAAGGTGGTCATAAATCTCTTGCAACTGTCCAAGGTATTTGGAGTGTGGATACCTGTCAACAAGTAGACAGTTCCTAATAAACGTGCTCAGAGATGTTATAACATAATTCTGAAGCATGTGGGACTGGAATCCAGACCTTCTGGCTCAATGGCGGCGACACTACCACTACACCACAAGAGTCCTCCCTTGTCAAGTATCATCAGCTTGAGAAGAAATCACAACACCTAACAAAATGTATTCTTATGAACGAGTGCTTTTCTCAATACAGCAGATCCTGCAATATGGAGCTTTAAGTAATGGAACTTATATGCTTTCTTCTGTGTCCATTGGTTTCTTGTGGATGCCAGTGAATTGGAATTGAAGGTAAAGGGGAAGGTGATGGGTGAAAATAGGCACAAGTGATGATCGGAGTTTGAGGGCCATTAGGATGGGTAGAGTGCAATACGGTGGCTTAGCGGAAATGTTAGGCCAATTGGGGATGGTTAGAGGTACATTGAGTGAGGAAGTGCCATGGGAGGACATGGTGTAGAAGTCATGGGAAGTGTATGATGAGGGTGAGGGGGAATTATGGGGTGAGTGTGGTGCGCACTGGAGAAATGCTTTATATTATATCCCTTTATTTTGTTTTTGGACACAGAGCTGGAGCCCAGAGGCAGGCTTCCTACAAAGTCCACTTTGGCAAAACCGTCTCCTTAGCTCTCCCAGAGTTACCTAGTCTGACTCCCAATCCAGCCCACTTCCCTGCTCCCCGATCGAAAATTGTAAGTGTAGGTGGCTATTTTAAAAGATCAGCTTCTTAGAGCCAGGAATTCTACCACCTCTACACAACCAACCTGGGAATGATAAAGGAAAATTGGGACCCTAAAATCTGGTCTTATACACACAAAGCTTTTTATTTACGTGGACACACACATTAGAAGGATAAACTTTCAAATGTAACTAAACATATTGAAGTACAAGTGAATTCCCAGTTAATTAGAACAGAATAACATGTCACTGATCTTAAACTTTAATCTGTTCCTCTCTCCACCTGCCAAACCTGTTGGTTTTGTTCCAGTCTTTCAGAATCCACAGCTAGTGTTTGCTTTTGTATCTTTTACCTGGATATCCTTTTAGGAGTTGATTCATTACTGCTTCGCTTGTCCTCTGCTTCAGGGATTATTACTTCATAATCCTGGTCAACTAACTCTGTATGGAAATGACAAATACTTTCAGGCATATACTGATAACTACAAATACCTATATCTGACTCAACTTTATCTAGTTCATTTCCAAGAGCTCTTCTGAGACACAATGACTCATGAGTTTAGATAGTTAAAACTAATATTGTGACAAATAACTTTAGATGTTGTATATTCTGCAGTTTGAATCTAAAAGTTATGTAGGGTATATGTTGAAGACCATTTTTATAAATTGCTGATACAAGTTACAAATGTTATTCAAAAATGAGTTAAGCATACAGAAGTAAAAAGAGAAATGCAATTTGTGATTTTACTGTGAAATTGTTTCCAGGTGGGAGCATATATAAGGAAACCATCATCTGT
Organism: Rhincodon typus; assembly: GCF_021869965.1. Classification (NCBI taxonomy): domain Eukaryota; kingdom Metazoa; phylum Chordata; class Chondrichthyes; order Orectolobiformes; family Rhincodontidae; genus Rhincodon; species Rhincodon typus. The sequence continues at coordinate 22,476,806 of NC_063342.1, forward strand.
GTATCAAACATGGATATAGAAATATAAGGAATTGGGCAGGAAAAGGCAAAATGGGACTTCAAACCCTGACTCTGCCATTCAATAGCATCAATATTGATCTTCTAACTCAATCAATTCCATCTTTTTGCATTATCCTCATATCATTTAATTCCAATGGTAGCCAAAGGCCCTGGCTTAGACATGAACAACAGCTAAGCATCAAAGCTCTCAAAAGATTCATAACTTTGAGTTAAGAAAGTCTTCTAATTTCAGTTTTACACTGAAATTGTGGCCCCAAGTTCTAGATCTCACAGTCGGTTGAAAGCATACTTCAGAGTGTCTTTCAAGAATTAGAAGTGTTTCAATGAGGTCACCTCTCATTCTTCTAAATGCCAGAAAATATGGACTCACTCCACTGAATTGCTCCTCATGGGACAATCCCTGCATTGCAGAATCAGTCTATTGAACCTTTATTTTTTTTATTCACTTGTGGGACATGGATGTGGCTGGATGGCCAACATTTATTGCCCTACCCTAGTTTCCCTTGGTAAGGCGGTGAGCTGCGTTCTTCAGCGCCTGTATCCTGTAGGTAGATCCACAATACTGTTAGGGAGGGAATTCCAGGATTTTGGCCCAGCAAGACCGAAGAAACAATGATATATTTCCAAATCTGGATGGTGAGTGGCTTGGAGGAGAACTTGTACGTGTTGACCTTGTCTTTCTTGATGGAAGTCGTTGTGGGTTTGGAATTTGCTGCCTAAGGATCTTTGGCGAATTTCTGCAGTGCATCTTGTAGATAGTACACACTGCTTCTACTGAGCAGTGGTGGTAAAGGGAGTGGATGCTTGTGGATATTGCGCCAATCAAGCAGCTGCTTTGCCCTGGATGGGGTCAAGTTTCTTCAGTGTTGTTGAAGCTGCACTCATCCAGGCAAGTGGGGAGTATTCCATCACATTCCTGACTTGTGTCCTGCAGATGGACAGACTTTGGGGAGTCAGGAGGCAAGTTACTCGCTGCAGTATTCCTAGCCTGTGACCTGCTCTTGTTGCAAAAGTATTTATGTGGTGAGTCCAGTTGAGTTTCTGATCAATGGTAACCCATAGGATGTTGATTATGGTGGATTCAGTGATGGTAACGCCATTGAATGTCAAGGGACAGTGATTAGATTGTCTCTTATTTAAGATAATCATTGCCAGGCATTTTTGTGGCATGCATGTTACTTGCCACTTTTCAAACCAAGCCTGGATATTGTCTGGGTCTTGTTGCATTTGAACATGGACTGCTTCAATATCTGAAGAGTCAGGAATGGTACTGCAAATTATGCAATCTTCGGTGAACATCCCCAATTCTGACGTTATGTTGGGGGAAAGGTTATTGGTAAAGCAGTTGAAGATAGATGGGTCTAGCACACTAGCCTAAAGAACTCTGGCAGAGATGTCCTGGAGCTGAGATGACTGACCTCCAACCTTCATTCCCTTCAAGACTAGAGTATCTTTCCTTGACGAGAAGACCCAAACTGTACGCAATACTCCAGATGCGTCCCACTGAGACCACATGCAATTACAGTAAGCCTTATTAACTCTTATACGTCAATTCCTTTGTAATGAAGACGAACATAATGTGCTTTTCCAACTGCTTGCTGCACTTGTGTCAATATTTCCAGTGACTCATGTACAGAAAGATCCAGATTCCTTTGAATACTAACACTTCCAAGTTTTACAATTTAAAAAATAGTTAGGTTTACTATTTTTCTCTCCAAAGTGGATATCTTCACACTCCCCCAAATTATATTCTATCTGCCGTATTCTTGTCCACTCACTGAGCCTATCTATAGCTGAGGTAGTCTTTTTCAATCATTCTCACTGCTTACTTTCTGAAATAATTTTGTAGCATCGACATACTTAGATGAGGAAACAAAGTGTAATTTATCAATGTTAATGATATTGATTGCAAATAACTGAGTTTCAAGAACTGATCCTTGAGGTACCTCACTATTTAGTCTGCCAACCCAAAAATGACCAGTTTATTCAAATTCTCCTTTAATAACCAAACCACAATCCATGCAAATAAATTATCCTGACTCTTATGAGCCTTAAGTTTGTGTAACAAACTCTTACGTGGCATCTTATTGAATGCTGTTTGAAAATCCGAATACACCACATTCATTGATTCCCTTTATGTATCTTGACAGTTAGAATCTCAAAAATTTGAACAGATTTGTCAAACATCATTCGGATTTCTCACATCACCCTATCAAATCATAGAGTTGGTACATCAGAAAAAGAGGCTATTCAGCCCATCATATCTGCACTAGCACTGTGAATGAACATTGCACCTGATGCCAATACCCTGCCTCCTCCCTGTATATTCTTCTTTTTCAGATAATAACCCAATTCTATCTTCAATGTCCCAAGCGAACCAACCTCCACCACACTTTTAGTCAGTGCATTCCTGATCCTAATCACTAGCTGCATGAATAAATTTCTGTTTATGTTTTTGTTGTTTCTTATTTGAATTATCTTTCTGATTGAAAGGGGTGATTCCTCTCACACAGCCCTAGATGCTCAGATCAGGAAACTTTTCCTTCTGAACTATGTTCTACATCCATAGGCATTGGGGCTACATGGAACTGTACACAGTTCATCTTCCTCAATTTCTTGATCAGGTTGGATGTCTTCCATCACTCTCTACGATTGTTCGCCCAGTGAAGCAGATGTTTTCAGACTCCCACTCTTCATGTTACCAAAGGATTGGTTCTCACTCTGCACTGACATTGGCATTGACAGCTCTCTTCTATAAGATGGAGGACTGAACACTTCCACATCACCTGTACAATTCAGTTTTTTTCGTCCATGTTTGAACCAATGCTGTCATGAGGTAAGGAGCTGAGTCGTCCTGGTGGAATCCAAACTGAGAGTCAGTGAGCAGGTTATGGCAAAGCAAGTGCTGTTTGATAGCACTGTTCACGATCCTTTCAATCACTTTACTTTTGATCGAGATGAGACTGATAGGGCTGTTAAGAGGCTGGGGCATCTTTGTCTTGCTTTTTGTGTACAGGATGACCTGGGCAATTTTCCATGTTGGTGGTCAGATGCCAGTGTCGTAGCTAACCAGAAAAGCTTGGCCAGGGGTGCGGCAAGAGCGGGGGTACAAGTCTTCAGTATTATCGCTGGAATATTTTTAGAGCCTTTGCAGTGTCCAGTGTAAGATTTTGTACCTAGGTACCTTTGTACCTAAGGTGGCGCCAGTAATAGCAACATTGTATAATCTTCACTGTACACTTGTATCCCTATATGTGAGTGCACGTGACAATAAAATCTAATCCTAATTCTATTCTTCTGCCAAGGGATGATTGTGCGTAAAACAACATGTTCCTTTAAAGCTACAAGGTTCATTTCTGTAACATCCTGTGATAAATTGGAGAATGTTACTTTTAGTGGCATCCTGAGATCATTCAAGGATATTCTCTCTTGTTTTGTTGATTGGAAATGGTTGGGCTTATTTTTAATAAATTGGGATGCAAGAATTTGCATAGGCAATAGTACAACACCTAAAATGTGGCAGTCATGCATGAAAACTTTGATTTTAAATCAACTACAATTTAACGAATAGGCATAATTTTTGTTCCTGCGAAGTAACTTCATAGCAAACATAAAAGCAGCATTCAGTCCTCTGATGATTCAGCTCATTAAAGCAGTGATTTAATTGAGCTTTTTATAAATCATGAAGGGTCTGGATGGATAGATGGATAGAAACTGCTTCCAATAGCAAAAAAAAGACTGAGACTCAAAGGACACAATCTTTGTTTCTTTACGACAGTGCTTCCCAAACCTTTATCCAATGTTGACCCATTCTGAGGTTTGAAAGGTTTTGTGATCCCCTCTATGAGTGTGAGCCGTAGATGGACTTTGAAAGGAGCCTGTTAACTTGGTCAGAACTCCACAGCCACACTGCTGCCTCAGAACTCTTGATCCCAGCTCACAACCGCACTTTGGGAAGCCTTGCTTTGCATTATACAATATCACTCTTATTGGTTACATTAAATCCTTTGTTACATAATCTCTCTGGGCCTCCACCCAATCACAGACACACATATCAACCTCTTGTCTGTTTTTTCCATCCACCCCCAAAATCCAGTGGTTTAAAAATTCTTACATGTCTATTTTTCGTCAGGTCTCATGTAAGGTCATTGACCTGAAAATGGCATGATGAAACATTTTGGGGCGAACAGACAGAGCAGAAAGAAACCTGACCCACAGCCATAATGTGTGGTATAGACAACAACTTTTAACAAACTCAATTGCCCCTTAATTATTTATGTACATATGGCAGGTGAACTGCCAATTTCAGCACCTACCTACCCTTTGTATTATGGGGTTCAGCTCTTTAGCAAGTGGGATGTTGGTGGGTAAGATACTCACCCTGTTTTATGTGTCTGCCATGCCAGGACACACCCACTGAGGGTTTGCAATATCCAGACCATTAGCTCTATTTGTTGCTCCACAGATGCTGCCTGACCTGCTGAGATTTGAACATCTTTTTGTCCTTCTTTCCACCATCTGCAGTATTTTTCTATTCTAAGACACATTGGCTTCTCTTTGATTAAGTGTTAGCAAATTGTCTACACCACACTGCCCACTCCACCCTGGAAACTCTTCTAAGGTGTGTTTCAGTATATGAAGAGTGCTGTCGCAACGTAAACTGTTACAAGTCACCCAAAATTACATGCATCAACTTTCTAAAGCCTTAGCACAGATGCTGGGAGATACCTTGTCTCACCAATTTTGTGGCTAGGGGCATAGACTAAGCAACACATAATTGCAACAATAAGAAAAACTAAACCGACATGAAAATTAACTCTAAGAAGATAGAATGTGGGACACATACCACCAGAAGTGTCTGAATGGCCATTAGAGTTCTTTGATTTGAGCTGTTGGAAGAGGAAATATTGTAAGAGACAAAAACAAGAACTGACTTAACAAGTGAAAGCAACATGCAGTGGTAAATCTGAAACAAAAACAGAAATTGCTGGAAAAACTCAGCAGGTCTGGCAGCATCTGTGGGAAAAAGAAGCAGAGTTAATGTTTTGAGTCTAGTAACTGTTCTGATAAAAAGTTTCTCTGGCAATTTCTGCTTTTGTTTCAGATTTCCAGCACCCGCAGTTCTTTGTTTTATTGCAGGGTAAGTTACTAGCTTGTTGGGGTAAAGAAATTCACTACTTGGAAAGACCATGCCTACGTATGTTTAGGTATAAGCGTTAAGAGTTCCAGGAATAAATAACATTCCTCATTTGGGAGAGACAGGGTTTCATTTTAGTTTCTTTAACTTGCAATATAAAAAGATTTTTGCAAAAATGAACATTTTATAGAGGCATAACTCAGGGACAGGGCAAATGAGTCAAATGGTGTGAAGTTTTATTTCTGAGTTTCCAGTTTCAGTTGGAAATTGATGGGTAATCCTTGGAAGGGGAGGGCTCAAACAGTGAGAGAAAATACCAAAGCGCAGATTTGGTGATCAGCACAGAAGGGTGACCTTCAGCAACATTACTCTCAAAGGTTTAGTGGGCTGCTTAGCATCAGTTTCATCTACTCCAATATGACTTTAAATCTGGTGCCATATATAGTGGGTCTGTGGCATCCGCTAACATGGACACTATCAGGCAGGCTGATCAATCAATCAAATAAAACAAAACTCCCAGATGTCAAACTAGGAAGCAAAGAGCAGAGATTGTAATTCATTTTAATCATTTTACAGGAAGTGGGATAAAGATTGTGATATACAAATGAGACTGAGACAGAAACTGAAATATCATAAAATATTTTAAACATAGTAATAATTATTGATGTTATTCTAAAGGAATGATACTCCAAACATAGATAAATAGCTTTTCAGGGCCAGAAAGGATGTTTGTAAGTAACTCTGACCAGTAGAAACTCAGTTAGACCTCATTCAATATGACTTAGTGAGCAGCTTGTACATTGAGAATCATGCATTAAAAAGTTGATATGTATGTCAATCTACTGTCTGCTGTTTGCATCTGCAAAGACTGCAACAGCATATTCTATGTAGCAATAAGGTATCAGCAACCTTCCAGATTTTGGCTTTAACTGCATATCTGAAGATGTCAGAAGTTGCTGTCAGTTTTATATAATATTAGCAAATGCTGACAGTTTAGCCATCATAAAAATTGCAAATTCCAGGCCAATACTTTACATCCTGTATGTGATCAGAGTTCAAGGGTACTGTTTAAGAAAAAGGATCTGTATCTAATGTAATGACCCTGAATTATTTGGAGAAATAAACACAAATAGAAACATCAGTTGATAATATGAACAAAAGTGAAAAGTGGAAAGAAACAATTGATGCAGACACAGAAATATATTTTTTCAGTGTATTATGCTGATGTTTCAGCCTATTCACTGACAAAATGTTTGTGACACCACAGCAGTATTTAACACTCTAAGGCTTAGAGTTTTAATTTGAGAACAAATCTTGTCTTCTTAATGCAACTGGGTTGATTTAAAATGAATTCAAGGCTGTGATAGCTCATTCACTTTACTTAAAATCATTGATTATCACATTTGTTCATAACATTTTGCTACTGGTCATTTTAAAATGAATTAGTAGAAAAAAAAGGTTCGATTATATGCAGGAGAATGTTATATATGGAGTATTATTCTGCAATGCTAATATTAAGCTGACATGGAAGGCATATGCATTCTCTTGTTACATGGAGTAAAAGATATAAGCACATCAGGACTATATTGAGGTATGCTGTACACAAATCCCATAAATTTCATGGTACTGCATCAAGCAAGCATATTTAATATGTATCTAATCAAAACTGAAAATTATGTAGCATTTCATTGCATCCAAACATACCTCAACCACATTTATTTCTTCATAATGTGAGTCAGCAGCATATGATTCTTCTATCTTCTCAGCTGTTTCACAGTCCATCAACAACTATAAAATTGTTTTAAAAATAACATTTAGATCTTATTCATATTAGGTATTGAACAAACCACTACAAGAACAATACCTTCAGATTAATATATTTAGAAAATGGTGTTTTCTAACAGAAAAGTTGACAATTGTGAACATCATCAGCTGCGTGACAAAGTGGTTTGTGAAAAATTCATTGATCTTTCGAGGGAACACCAGTCTCCTTCTGTACTGTAAGCTGCAATTACTGAAATTCTGGTGAAAATTTATATCAATCTCACAAATGAACAGAATAACAAATTAAATGCAGTATTAGCAAATACTTTTCACTGTACTCCTGTATTTCTGTACTTGAGTACACATGACAATAAATGTAATTCTAATTCAAATACAAAAATTCTGTATGACAACTGCCATAATTGGATATAAAGACTTATCTAGACCCAGTCTGGGATTCACTGAGCCACAATAATGATATTGACTTTTAAATGTTCTTGGAAATGTCTTAGCAAGCCATTCAGTTCAAGGGTAATTAGGGATGGATAAAAATACTGGTTTTGCCAGCAATTCCCACATCCTATGATAAATATCTTTTCCTTAAGGTGTGGTGTCCAAAATGTTTTCAGTACTGCACGTGTAGCCTAACTCCCAGGACTTCATTTTAGATGAAGCATGACCTTCACTCCCTTTCAACCATTGCTGTGGCTATTGTGACAAAGTGTATTACATCCATTATATTTTGGAAATTGGATTTTAAAACAGAAGTATTTATATGTGTGTCAGTTCTGTTTTTTTCTAACAAATGATGAAAAAGTCATTTGGAATTGTGATCTAAGTGCATCAATTCCAACAAAGCATGTGTCTGTAGTTAAGTACCTGGCAGAACCCCTGCAGCGTTCATGGATGGAATGTTTATATTGCTGAGTTTATATCAGACCAGAAAGTTATTAATTTTAGCTTTTGAGTTCACCTCAGAAGAATCGGGAGTTCAGTTCAGAAGGGAGAATAGTTTCTTCTAGCAGGAGAATCAAACTTATTGTTCATGAAACCAGTCACCATAGTTGAAGTGTTGTAGGTTATGGAGATTCCAAACCAGAAGAGTTTGGATAGAAATCATCAAGTTGTTTGATTTGAAAATGTTTAGTACATCAGAATTGTGAAGGCTTGTGCTAGCAAACCTGGAAAGAAATCATTAAATATTCTCCACATTCCATAGAAAAAAAATTGGGAGATGTTGGTAAAATCTTAAAAAAGTGATGTTGGAGTGAAATTTCTCTGGAAATGAGTATCTGTAAAAAGGATAGTGTTGTGAAACAGGTTGAAACTTAGGTTTGCTGTTTGTGTTAAGATCCTTCTAACTGTCTCATGTAAATATAATGCAAGCTTGATTTGTTTTATTTTGTGTAATAAACCCGTGTTTTGTTGTTAAAGAACATCTGCAGCCTCATGTGAATAGTTTTCAGTGATTAACTGTAAGTAAACAACTACAAAAATTGCACAGTTGATCTATCCAGCCAGGTTTTACTCTGAGATTGGGCTTGGCCAATATTACCATCAGCTGGGAACATAATATAAAGATCAGTATTTAATTAGCAATTTGACTATTATCTGCAGCCGTTCATGACATTTTAATAGTCTCTGTATCTGGACCCCCAATTTGTTTTGGTCCCTTTACTCTGTCACGTTTTTTCTAAATAGCAGAGTGCACAATTTTCCCAATATAAAGTAATGGTTCCAAAATCAAAAGAACATTGGGGGAATATAGATAAGATTCATATGTTAGCCGGCAACTAGCTTGTACCTGGGTGTTAAAAAGGCAAAGGAAACAACTTGAATAAACCAACAAAGGACAGTCTGCTGGTGACAGACAAATAGAGATGAGGATTAACAGTGAAGAAAGAGGACAGCAATATGGAGCAAGACAGAGAGGCATCAAGAGTGAGGAAGACCACTGAAAGTAAATATACGTACTGACAAAAGAACCTTACATTGAATAAAATAATGTTCTTTAAAAAAGAGAGAGAGATGAATAAAAAAAGAAAAATTACTGGTTTTAGCTAGATTGCCAAGTAGCAATTGGAAATTCATTTCCCATTTTCAACCTCATTTCAGGTCAAACTTTGAAAAATGGTCATATGATTCTACAAGTTATTTATTCCATCACTTTTACTACAATCTACATTAATAACTATGGGAAAGTGTCTCAACGAATTCGCACACCATCAACAGTTTATTTCTTAAATATACCTGGTATCTGCTGAAAAAAATCTTTTGCAATTCCTGTTTTGTGTTTTAAAGAAACTGCGTAATACTGAAACAATCAATTTCCCTGTGCGTTAATGTGTTCAAATAATCTTACTTTCAATATCCACTAATGTTCTAAGAAGTGGTACAATATACAGATATTGAGATATTCAAAATATTGCAAAACAATGTTTCATTAAAGAAAGTTCAAAACTCAGATCAGAAAGACAGTAAAGAAAATTAGAAGCATTAAAGGAGTTGGGGTTTACATGTATTTTATGTTTAGTTACAATTTATAATAATTGACACGACATTTTGTTATTTCTTCTTACCTGAACATTTTGGCCTGGGAACAGTCCATGCTCTCCATTAGAGTTCATACCTTCATACCAACCACTGTAAATATCCTAAAGAAGGAATAACATCAGATGTATAGGCATGTGTCAAAATTTTGAAATATTCTACACAGTTAAGGATACAGATTTGAAGAAACATCACCTTCTGAAATGCATTAATATAGAAATTGATTTTAAAAATGTTTCCCATATCGGTTTTCTGGAATAACGATGCTAAAATAGAAATTCAACTATGTTTCACTCATTCATTGGCCACTAGAAACGCAATCATTCAAAGCACCAAGATCCCAATGGGACATCCCACCTGGAGGTGTAGCTGAAATGCAGCTATTGCCACATTGGCCAACAGCCTCTCTACTCAACTCTAGCAGCTGCCTGAATTGAATATTGAGCACATTAAAGTATTAAGTAGGGACACTGTGTTTCTTTTAGGACCCTTTGGTGATATTGGAGCCTGCAACAGTTTGATTTCATTACTCTTAAGCTTGCCCAGAAAACACAGCACAAACATTCAGAAAACTGGCTGCAACATCAGGCTTTCTTTACATCCATTAAAGGCAAGTCTCTGGATTGTTAATTTAGGCTGAGGATTTGCAAAGCAATTATTAGGTCTCCTGGTTGGAATCGGGAATTATTTTTGATACCACAGAACTGTTGGAGACAGATGCTCTATACTACTCCATTAGCCACAGGGAAAAACTGAATTATTGATTACCATGGGCATGAAAGATTATTGGGAATATGCAAGAATGTAGCATTGAAGTTAAAAATCAGGTCAGCCGTGATCTTGTTGAATGGCAAAGTAGGCTTGAAGGGCTGAGTGGCCTACTTTTACTTCCTGTTCGTATGTTGTTGGGATAGCCATCACAGCTACAACACAAAGAATAGAACTAACCCCATCGCAGGGCACAGGAGGCAACTCTGCCAGAGCAAAATGTAAGATCTGAATATACCAGAGGAGCGTTTTACAAGGAGACTGTGATTCAATGGGTTGGCAGAAACTGATCTGGTGCAGGAAGAATTGGGAAACAAATATTTGGGCACACTCTCCTGGAAAGTCTTCAACATCTGCACCCCACACTCATTCAAACTTACAACAGGTTGGCATCAGTAACTTTAGTCAATGCCCTATCCACCAGGCAAATGACAGATGCTCTAAATAATGCATTACCTTCCCCAGAAAGGCTGCATGATCTTATGGTTTTATTTTTCTATGTGAAAGCTGTCACCATGCTTCATTGAGTAAAATGTATTCAAAAAACACATAGACCAATGTAGTAGTCAGTACTTACTAGGAGGCTACATCTTAAAATTCATCCTAAATTCAGGAAGAAGATCCACAATATGAGAATTACATCCATTTTACCTGTACCGTTTTAATGTTGTGTGTTTTTTTGGGAACAGCCTCATTGCAATATGTTGGGTTGGATCTCTCTCTCTCGGGACTTTGCATGTTGGAGAATGGAAATTCATGTGGTACTACAGTATTTAAAGAGCTGCAATAGCCAAAATGTGCCAATGAGGAATTTTACATTAGGGATCAAAGGAAGTTTTTATACCAAATTTCTTCAAAGAAGTTGAGTAGTCCTGAATTCTAGAAGAGGATGCACTTTTGTCAATATTAAAATGCAAACCATGATATAAGGCATTAAAACAAAAGACATGGCACATTGTTCATTTACGTTGTTTCAAATGCCAACAAAATAATCCCAGAAGGAGTCAAGCAATACCATTAGGGCAGGGAAGGAAAAACAGCTCAAAAATAGAGGTGAAAAGCCAGTTTTCAAAATTAAAGAATTCACATGTATCTCCCAATCAAAAGAATCTTAAAAGAGAACATTTAGCTTACTGAAAAAATGTGGTAACATTGGGGTCCTTATTGGCACAGGAATAATGAGCTAGAGAGACTACAGCTGGCAGAAGTACAACTTGGAAGCACATAGAATGAGGTTGATTATCCAGCCAAGCTGATCTGCACGGTACTGCATTGCTCACTATCAATGTAACGCTGCAACAAAAGATACTGTGCTCCCAGGGACACACTCCTAGCTTATGGTCTGGACCAGCCTGCATCTCAGGGCTCATCGCTCCACTTCATAGTGCCCAAGGCATCTTCCGCTTCATCTGGAGGTCAAAGATGGACCGTGTCCGTAGGAATGCCATGTACAAAGCTCTGCTTAAAGGGCAAAAGACATACCCAATGCCACCCTCATCCCAATGGCCACCTTTGTGTGTGGCAGCATCAAGCTCTGCATAGACCCTTGGTTCACAAACATCAACTGTAATTACATACTGGAGTTCTACCTTTTTCTGGTGTTGTGAAGGATGAGTCCGGCCTTGGTGCCACGGAATGCTCCAAGTAGTTGGACAGTTCAGTATCAACTGTCCTTCATGGAGAAAATTGTAAAGATACACTCTTTCAACTACAAGTCCATTAGGTACTGGTCAACATTTAGCATGCTCGAGACTCTGCGGGAAAAGGAGGATGGGTCTGCCACATGGTTCCCTGAGCAGACTGTCAGTCGTTTTGCAGAATACCTCATCACTAGAGCTTTCCCACAAGCACCAAGACATCGCTGACTGATGGTGAGAAGGGTACTATCTGCGATATCCTTCATGTACGCCTGGACTGTATGCCACTGCACACTGCCCACGAAGCAGTTGTGCTGAAGAGACTGTTACACAGCACCTTCTGAAATGTGCCTTTGCAAATGAGGTCTGGAGAAAGATGCAGTGGTTTTGTTGAAGTTCGCAGAGCAGCTCTGTGACACATAACTCCATGCTCTAAGGTTTGTTTCAGACCCATTTTAAATTTGAATACATTCTCAGCACTGTTGATATATGCTAAGTCTCTATCCTTTGCCTGCAGTTCATAGTTCAGCTCATCTGGTTTTGACCTGAAGTCAAGCAACCACTCATTCTCTGACAGCTCAGTGCACACCTCATTCCTTGATTTTACAAGAAGTGACAACTTCAGATCTAAAAGTCTTTGCAGAATCTTCTGTCCACTTAACCATGTCTGATCAGTATGAAGGATTAGTTCAACACAGGCAGCATCAAGTGAGAATTTACACAAGCTGTGCAGAATGGCTCTTGCTCAAATTGAACTTACAACTTTTGCAAAAAACGTAAATAAATGACAAAAGTCCATAACTTTACTCACTAATTGTTAGTGGATTATACAGTATCAATTAGTTAATAAAAAAGCAAAATCAGCATCACTTCTCCAAAATGCAATAAAATCCCAGTATAGCTGGTGCAGGTGAGAAGATCCACTTTAGTTGTTATATCTTTAAAAACCATGTGCACAAAACTAATCAGCTGGTCTGTGATGGTCATGTTGATGAATTTATCAAGCAGCAGTGAGAAGCATTCTGATCCTGTTGTAGTTTCTGAAAAGACATCTTTGCACAGAGATTCCACTCGGCTTGCTACTGAGGAACTGCTGAGTGATATACCGTTGATTGCTATTATTATTTCTTTCTCATTCAAAGTTTACAGCAAGTTAGTGCTTCTTTAATTACTTTATAACCTGTGAATAATTTCTGTCTTGCCAGAAGATGGTAAACACAAAATGCTGCTTCAGAATGGGCCTTTTCCCTTTTATTGCTGGGTCAGAAAAGAAAATGACTTGAATTTTCAATTTGGCCTTCAGCTTCTCAACTTTCTTTGTTCACAGCATTTTGTTCAAGGGAAAGTTATCTTTGAATTTACTGTGCATTGTTGTTTGGCATCATTCCAAATTCCCCTTTTTACTTATATGGTGACATATAAAGTGAACGCTTTTGACAAATATGCCTTTACAGTCGAGAACAGAAATGAATTTTCCTATTCCAGTTGGAAGTTGTATATTTTTCATTTATTTTTATATGCTCCAGGTTGACACTCATCATTACTGCTTCACCTTGTCGTGCATTGTGTTGCTGTGCTGCTGTTCATGCTGCTAATCGGTTTCTGGATCTGCACCTCTGGAATATCTGAATATTGCTGGCTGCTTTCAAGTGGGGAGATACTGGAGGTTCCTTCTGTGCTTGTGATTTGTTCCAGGGTCTCCAGTCAGCTTGCATTGCTCGGATATAGGATAAGGGACATTGCAGAACTCCCTACAAATATTTCTTCACACTGTACAGACCTATTAGACAGTAGCTAAAGAAAAGTAAATGTAGGTTTACAGATGACAGGCACTAGCTAAGAATTTCTTGCAGGGAGTCCACATGGACATGATGGGCTGAGTAGCCTCATATAGTGGCTTCACATGTATATTTCTTGTATATATTGCCACAACACTTTACCTTGTAATTATAGACCATCTGGACCAAACCGAAACACAATGCAACAAGTTGCCAAAGCCAGATAAGAGCATGCACTTTTTTTCTCTGGTAAAAACATAGAACAGTACAGCACAGTACAGGCCCTTCGGCCCACAATGTTGAGCCGACCTATTACCCTACTCTATGATTAAACTATCCTGCATACCCTACATTTTACTATCATCCATGTGCCTATCTAAGAGTCGCTTAAATGTCCCTAATGTATCTGACAACATGGCTTCCAGAACCGGATGTCATATATGATGACTGGCATGCACTGACGAGTGAACAAGGGCGGGTGATGAGAGAAACTACAAGAGATGCCACAGTAAGGAAATGCAGGTGGTCGATGGGATTGACTGGCTGAGTCTCTGACATCGATACCCGTCGGAGACCACAGGTGTACTGAAACAGCTGGACTTGGGGCACAGCCTTTCATGGAATGTGGAATCACTCCTAAGGACAAATGCTCCAATCTGCAGAGAAATTCAATAAGATTGTCTTTCCATGATCCAAGAGCTTTAAAGCAAGTACATGCTAATGCATGAAGGGAAGAACTGTGCAGATTGTCAGTAGGCAGCAAGAACCAGCAACCTGTGCCTCGTTTCCAAGGCAACTGGTCAGTTTCTGTTGCTTGGATACTGAATGTAGGACATGGCAGCCAATTAACCCGATATTTCTCATCCAGACTGGCTGATGTTCCTCCCGGACTCTGCCTCAGACAGACCTAACAAATCCTAACCCAAACCAGCACTCATTCTGCCAGCCTCATTCCTGCTAATCTGAAGGACCCTGAACCTGACAACTCCTCCCTCCTGTTGAACCTGATACAACCATCCCCCAACCTAAACTGGACTGACACACTCTGGTCCTAATCCAATCCACTGCACCCCTGGTCACGATCACCCCCAGAACCTCCCTCACTAGGCTAGAACATCCTATCTTCCCAAACGAAACCCATCTTACCCCAAACTCACATTTACTTACCTGACACTTCACACACCGACCGTAGCCATCTGGCATCCTACTACTTCTTACCAGCCTGACACACTAAATCTCCCTTACCTACCTGGTACACTATCCAGCCCCTCACCCACCTGGCACACTAGCCACACCTACATTTCACAGCAGTAGTCAATGTGCCTAGCTGTGCTGTTGACAGTGTTCTCTCTGAGCTGAGTGGCCACGCATCTGTGCAGTGATTTGGAAGGTCGGCACATGCTAATCAACATGGAGACACAATAACTTCCAATTCCAGAAGTCAATGCCACATAGAGACCTTGGAAGTCCCTGCAGCAGCCGGAAATATTAATGGGAAAGTAGGCTGTTGGACATTTCAGTCTTAGAGTATGGATGTTGCTGTTGCAAAAAGATTTTCTCTGCTGCTGTATTTGTGGATTACTGGATAGATTTCTAACAGGAGGCCCTTGTCCAGGAATATTCAGCACAGAAGGCACCAAAAGTAAGTTTTAATCTATTCAGGATTGAAAATAGGGTTTCTGGACTTGATTGGAATATCTGGGCTATTATGTTACAATAACATAGAGTCATACAGGAAAGAAACAGACCCTTTGGTCCAACCAGGCCATCCCGAGTATCATCCCACACTAAACTAGTCCCACCTGCCTGCTGCTGGGCCATATCCCTCCAAACCTTTCCTATTCATGACCTTATCTAAATGTCTGTTAAACATTGTAATTCTACCCACACCCACCACTTCCTCAGGAAGTTCATTCCATATACAAACCACCCTTTGTGTAAAAAAAAGTCCCTCATGTCTTTTTTAAATCTCTCTCCTCTCACCTTAAAATTGTGGCCCCAAGTCTTGAAATCTCCCATCCTAGAGAAAAGACAACCACCATTAACTCTATTTATACCTTTCGTTATTTTATAAACTTCTATAAAGCAACCTCTCAACTTCCCACGCTCCAGTGAAAAAAGTCCCACCCTTTATAACTCTAACCTTCCATACCTGGCAACATCCTGTTAAATCTCTTCTGAACACTCTCCAGCTTAATAAAATCCTTCGTATAATTGGGCAACCAGAACTGGACATACTATTCCAGAGGATGTCTAGCCAATGTCCTGTACGACCTCAACATGATTTCCTAACTCCTATACTTGAAGGATTGAGCAATGAAGGCAAGTGTGCTAAATGCCTTTTTCACCACCCTGTCCATATCTGATGCAAACGTCAAAGAATTACATACTTGAACCCCTAGATCAGTTTGTTCTACAACACTACCCAAGGCCCTACCATTAACTATATAAGTCCTACCCTTGTTTGTTGTACCAAAATGCCTCACATTTAATCAGATTGAAGCCTATCTGCCATTTTTCAGCCCATTGACTCATTTACTCCAAAGGGTAAACGTGCAATCTGTTCAACCTTTCTTCATTAGATAAGCCCTGTATCCTCGAGTTGAGCGAATCTTCTTTGGAGTGCTTCTAATGCAATTATATGCTTTTCAAATAATACTACCAAGATCATACACAGTACGCCAGATGCAGTTTCACCAAATCTTTACCTCAATTGCACAGACATCATCCAGTGACGATGGTAGAATATGAAGGATTGTTACTGCTGTTTGCTCCAAATGACATAATATTTTCTCGTACAAATGGTTTTGTTTAACAACGAAACTTAGAAGATACGTGAAATGGGTGATGCTCATGGTACATGACAAAGTGTTAGCATTTCATGATAAAATCACCTTACGCTTTAGTTTATATTCTGATGAAAATTCTTTACCTGGTTGTTAATAGTAATAACCTCTCCTGGTATTAGAGTCAGTTCACCCTCCCTGCGACGTTTAAAGATACATCGAACTATCGCCTAAGTAAAGAAAATAAATTAAATCAAGGCCAGATCCTACATCCTGCCCATTCACACTATGGTTCAGCATTAAGATACAAGATGGTAATATATTTATTCAATTTGCTTTAAATTCCTTGTGCAATATAACGTTGCATTACTTTCGGAACTGATTCAAGAATATTAAACCATTGAAACATCACTCTCACGTCTTTTCTGCCATTCAATAAGATCATGACTGATCTGCAATATAACTGCATATACCAGTCTTTGCCACATAAGCCACATAATCTTCAAATCTATCACTCTCAGACTTACAATCAATCAACAACTGACTGAATGCCGATGCCTATTTGTGGAAGAATGCACCAAACTTTCCTAATTTCACTCCTGAAAGATTTCATTCTTTTGATCATACACTCTTTGTTCTAGGCTCATTAAACCCGTGGAAATAATGGACAGAATTCTACAAGTACCCCACCAGGAGACCTGCCAATGCTGTAGGGGCCCACAAAATCATCCTGTGGCCTTCCTGCTACCTTTCCTTTAGCCTTCCCTCCTCTGACTTTCTGCAACTTTATGCTGGGTGAGTGAGGTTTAGGTGACCATGGTCAAACCAATTTTGGATGATTACTGACTGCTTCAGGGCCACTTCCCACCTAACCTCTACTTTGAGGTTGGCAGGCCTTGGGTATGAAGGAGGGCATTTCCACAGGAACTACCCCTGTGGATGCTCACTCTCCCATGGTCTGTCCATCAAGATACTGAGGCTGCTCTCCACACCACCCTTTCCCATATTGAGACCCTCCTGCACTTACCTGGTTCAGAATACAGGGACTGCATATAGGCCACTGCTGTGATTGGCACTGCTGTGACTACAGAGCTGCTGGTCAATGAAATTCAGGTTCTCCGAGCCAGGGACTACTTTCTGTGTGAGAAGCAGCAGTCCTGTATCCAGCCAAATAATTCTCCACGGAGTGTTAAATGACTGTGGGGCTGCATGACTGACAGGAGTGTTAGGAATGGGAAACTCTGCTACCTGAAAATTCCTGTCCCAGTGCCTCATTTTCTACTCTCTTTGTTTTCTGTATTGTCATAAAATCCTTAATCAACTCATCTCTCAACCATCTAACTTCACAGTAATACAACATTATCCATGGAGGATGACAGCATCACAATGGCCTGACACAACATCTCAATAATACTACAGTGGGCTTCTCCAATCTTGCTGGTTGGATCAGTTGTTTGATGATATTGGGAAAAATTGGAACTGACAGCAACAAGTGGCAGGATGCTCAGGGGATGCTTGGCTATTTGCAGGATTGCTTTATTTTAGGAGCACTGGAAGAGTGGAGGGAGGGTGAGAAAGCTGAAAGTGGCTTTTGCATAGAGGTCAGGAGATAGATTCCCTGGTGGAAGCTCAACACAATCAGAGCATCCCAGGCATCAAATGTATGCAGATGGTGCGTTGCCTGTATCTCCTTACACCAAATCTTCCTCCATGTCTTCATCCTTCATTGACGACACTCGGTGCTTTGGACCTGCTAAGGTCTTTGCTGCTGCACAGACTGCTGTAACCACAACTGGTCTTGACAAACTTTTGTGCACTGAAAAATAGCTCTATAAGTGTCTTTTCAACTTGTCAATGGCTCACTGACTAATTTGGTGGTGATATGACATTCATAGTCATGCTGCAAGCTTCATTTCTCAGGTTTCTCAACCACAACTTTAAGAGGACTTCGCCGGTCTCCAAACAGCCAAACTTTGCCTCTAGTTGTGAAGAGGCTTGGGAAGGTGGGCTGCCACAAGACCAAAATATAGTGGCAGCTGCTCAGGAATATTGCACACACCCAAGGAAAGATCTTTTTGCAGCTGCGCAGCATGATGAAAGGTGCATGATTTGCCTCAATTCTTGACAGAAGCAAGCTGCAAACATTTTGCCACCAGTTGACTTGACACCTTAAGGCTCTGAAGACACCAGTGTTCAAGCATGTTGAGGAAGTGTATCCATTCATGTAGACCCGATGTTGTAGTTATGACCTCTTGTGAACTGCTTTTCTATCTGCCGTGGATCTACAGGTTTGGAAATAGCAGGGAGCGTGCCAACTTGGTCCTTATCAGAGATCCAACCTAAGGCGATAGAAGTAGCATTCTTCCTGATGTGATAGATTAGACCTCTAAAGGACTGTCAAACCTCCAAATGGTAGGTGGCCTCTCCAAAGCACTGAAGAAAAACTCCAAATGGGTAAAATAAATGCTCAGCGCATTGTAAGCAAACCCATTTCTACAAGCAAGTAAGAAAGCAGTTGCGAGTACTAAGCACTTGTTGGTGTATTTCCCAGAGTTTGTTTCAGATCCATCCATTAGCGTGGACTTGTCTTGCTTTCACTAGCAAGTAAGGTATCTAATGGTGGCAGGGCTGGATTAGATATGCCGAGGCCCAAATATTTGACATGGCTTAAAAGACCCAACAGCACTTTTCAAACAGAAAGGACAAGGAAAAGAAAAGAAATATTAAAGCTTTGTATTTTCATATATACATTGACGAAGGCACAATAAAAGAAACTAATTGTCTAACTAAATAATTTCAAATGAAGATTCTTTTTTATTTCCTACTTAGCATGGATGAAATTTTTTAACCTACAGCAACACAACAGAAATTACACAGATCAGCACTTACTATATGGAAGCTGCAATACAAACTGCATAAATTTAACATATTTCATTTTGTGCTTTTGGACAGCAAAGTCAGTAATAATATCCTCACATTAGCCACCATGTTTATCACTATCTATGTACGTCAAGTTCAGCGCAAACAGCTTTCCATGCAGCATTTTTCTACATAATTCATTTGTAATGTTTTTCAGTGGTGAAAATGACCATTCTCCTAAGCAGTTTTGCTACCATTATGTTCGAAAAGACCTGCAATATTGCTGCAAAATTAGAAGCAAAAATAACTGAATCTTATCTTGGATGATGACTTGATGCAGGCCCACGTAGCATAAATGTCTGTTATCTGAATAATTTTTCTTGATGTAAGTTTGCAAGTGCTTGATTTCTCTAAGGAGGTCAACATTGCAGGATTTCTGAGGGACAGGATTTACATGTATTTGGAAAGGCAAGGACAGATTTTGGATAGTCAACATGACTTTGTGCATGGCAAATCATGTCTCATCAACTTGATTGAGTTTTTTGAAGAAGTAACAAAGAGGACTGATGAGGGCAAAGCGGTGAACGTTGTCTTTATGAACTGCAGCAAGGCATTTGACAAGGCTCTGCATGGTAGACAGGTTAACAAGGTTAGATCACAAAGAATACAGACAGAACTAGCCATTTGGATACAAAATTGGCTTGAAAGTAGGAGACAGAGTGTGGTGGTTGAGGGTTGCTTTTCAGACTGGAGGCCTGTGACTAGCGGTGCGTGTCACAAAGATTGGTTTTTTGCACTGCTTTTCGTCATTTATATAAATGATTTAGATGTGAACACAGGAGGTATGATTGGTGAGTTCGTAGATGACACCAAAAGTCATGGTGTAGTGGCCAGCAAAGAAGGTCACCTCAGAGTACAACAGATTGGATGGGCCAAGGAGTGGCAGATGGAGTTTAATCTAGATAAACGTGAAATGCTTCATTTTATCAGGGCAGGACTTATACATTTAATGGTAAGATCCTAGAGTGTTGCCAAACAAAGAAACCTTGGAGTGCAGGTTCATGGTTCCTTGAAAATGGAGTCACAGGTAGATAAGATAGTGAAGAAGACATTTGGTATGCTTGTCTTTATTGGTCAGGTCATTGAGTATAGGAGTTGGGAAGTCATGTTGCAGCTGTACAGAACATTGGTTAGGCCACTTTTGGAATATAGCATTCAATTCTGGTTTCCCTGCTATAGGAAAGTTGTTCTGAAACTTGAAAAGGTTCAGAAAAGATTTACAAGGATGTTGCCAGGGCTAGAGGGTCTGATCTATAGGGAGGGGCTGAATAGGCTGGGGCTATTTTCCCTGGAATGTCGGAGGCTGAGGGGTGACCTTAAAGATGTTTATAAAATCATGAGGGGCACAGATAGGGTGAATAATCAAGGTCTTTACTCCAGGGTAGGAAAGTCCAAAACTAGAGGGCATAGGTTTAAGGTGAGGGGACAAAGATTTAAAAGGATCTAAGGGCCAACCTTTTCATGCAGAGGGTGGTGTGTGTATGGTCCTGAGGTCACAGCTGTGCATTGATCTCAGAGGCCCATGCAGCCGCTGAGAAAACTAGAGGGAACTCTGGTAAGAGCTGCCAGAGGAAGTGGTGGAGGCTGGTACAATTATAACATTTGAAAGACATCTGGATGGGTATATAAATAGGAAGGGTTTAGAGGGATTTCTAAGAAATGCTGACAATGGGGACTAGATTCATTTAGGATATCTGGTTGGCATGGATGAGTTGGACCGAAGGGTTAGTTTCTATGTTGTACAGCTCTATGACTTTCTCAACATCACCAGGAAATTCTGTATTCAGAAGCTTTACACCTTCACACTGTTTTCAGAAGCATCCAAATTGACCAAAAATGAAAAGTTGCTTGCAATATTTGCAAAAAGGATCTTGTCTCTTGGTGAAATTATTTCATCAGCATTAGGTACATCTTCATCATATACTTTTTGGCTTATTATTTTCCCTTTATTCATGGACTTGTCCACATCAGGCAGGCTTCTGTTGCTTTGAGCTCAATTTCACCAAAACTACTTCTGGCTTATTTAAGGAAGTGAGAGTGTGTTTGTAAAGGTTTGTCCATGTACTAGGAGCTAATATCCAACAGGACCTTGCTGGTTCTGTGGATCTACTAAAAATTTCAAAAGTTCTAACATGAACACAAACTCTGACTTTTCCCATTTCCTCCTTCAGAACGCCAGCTTCTCTCTTGTATCACCTTTGTTGACTGCCATCAGTACAAAGATGACTACAAGCTAATGTTCCCTCTAAGCTGCGTGGCTGCCTATTCACACACTAGCTAGAACATTTCATGCACAGCCATCAACGTCAGCACATCCACTATGGCAATGACTTCTGGGTCCTGAGGTCACTGCTGTGTATCGATCTCAGAGGCCCATGCAGCCGCTGAGAAAACTAGAGGGAACTCTGGTAAGAGCATCAATAATTGACGTTCAATTCAAGCATGCTGATCATCTAACTTTTCCCACTTTTGCCCCACATCTTTTGATCCCTTTAGCCATAAGAACTATACCTAACTCCTTGAAAACATTCAGTGTTTTGGCTACAATCATATTTTTTGGCAACAAATTCCACAAGCCCACTACTCTCCCAATTCTCCACATCACTTGTGCTAAAGGGCCTACTCTGCATTCTTATTCTATGACCCCTGATTCTGGCCTCTCCACACAACAGGAACATCCTTTTTATGTTTACTCAGTCAGGTCTTTTAGAATTTTATAGGTTTCTATGGGAACACCACCCTTACTGACCACATTCTTTTAAATTCCAGTGAATGTAGTCTCAACTGATCTAATTTCTCTTCATACATCTGTCCTACTATCCCAGGAGTCAGTCTGGTAAACGTTCTTTGGAATCCCTCAATAGATGGAACACCCGTCCTCAGAAAAAGAAGCCAGAACTGCACACTTTCCTGCAGGTCTGGTGTCATCATAATTGCAGCAAGACATTTCTGCTTCTGTACTCAAATCCTCTCACTATGGAGGCCAATGCATCACTAGTCCTCTTCAGCGCCAGCTGCACCTGCACATTTACTTTCAGCGAATGGTGTATGAGGACACCACAGTCTCATTGCAGCTCCCCCTTTTCCAATCTAAGCCATTCAGATAATAAATAATCACCTCCCTGTTTTCGAAAACCTCACATTTATCCACAAAATACTTCATCTGCCATGCATTTGCCCGCTCACTCAACTTGTCCAAATCACACTGAAGCTTCTCCTCATGCTCTTTGCAGTTCACCCTCACACCCAGCTTTGTGGCATCTGTACACTTGGAGACATTACATTTAGTTCCCTTAACTATGACATGAATATTTATTGTGACTAGTTGGGGTCCAAGTACTGATCCTTGTGGTACCTCACTAGTGACTTTCTAAGTGTCAGCCAATGACCCAATTACTCCTACTAAATAAAAACTGAAAGAACTGCGGATGCTGTAAATCAAGAACAAAAACAGAAGTTGCTAGAAAAGCTCAGCATGTCTGGCAGCATCAGTGAAGAAAGACCAAAATTAAGGTTTCAGGTCCGGTGACCAATTCTCAGAACTGCCGCTCTCATTGACATTACAGCTCGTTCTTTTCCGAAATCCGTACATCGTCACTGATAGGTGTAACATCCCGAACTTGAACAAATTAAATCAATCGCCAAACACCTTGACTTCGCCCAGTCACTTTCTCATCACATGTAAAATATATTACTTTTAACGATAATAATTAGTGGTTACCGTTCGATCCTCTAATTCAGCGCACCTTATCACAACCCAGGACAGAAATAACACCAGCAAACGCCTCTCAAGGCCAATTAAGCTAACTTAACCTCCTTACTTATGCCAAATAAACCTCGTTTGAAAATACTACAGCTTTGTATTTTAAGCAGAAGAAAGTTAATCTTACGAGACAGCAGTACTATTTTGTTAAAGGGCAAAATCCTCTTTTTGCCCAGTGCATTGGCGTTAGAATATGTTTAAGGGCATAGCCAATGAACGTATTTCCCTACACGAACATTTGCAGTGAGGGAAATAGAAATTAGACATCCCAAACTGCACTGAGTTGTACCTAAATGGGGATGCTTGTCCGATGGTTTCCTACCTTGGTGGACATTCTCTCCACGAACCCCAGGAAATACACTTGAAACTCTGATCTTTACAGGCTGCACAACCACTTGCTCTGAACGTCAATATTCGTCCGCTCACCCAACGTCACGTCATTCCCTCCTTGAGGATATTTGTTTCCCCAAAGCCAATGGTGCTTCTCAAAACACTGGGACCTCTACCACCCCCTGCTGGACGTCAATTCGAATCGCTTTGCCACGTTCAAGCTGGATGAATGATGACCGAAGTTGGCAAACGCTTTGAATTTCAAGTTCTAGACTCAACATAATAAGCATGACATGCCAAGCATAAATTGCACACTAATTCGTGGAAACATACAAGGCGAAGAAAGAAAAGAAACTTCGACACGTCTCCAAAGAACTAATATTAGGAACTGAGAGACAGCAAGAACTGTCGATGCTGGAGTCAGAGATAACACAGTGTGGAGCTGGAGGAACACAGCAGGCCAGGCAGCATCAGAGGAGCAAAAAAGTTGACGTTTCGGGTCGGGACCCTTCTTCAGATGCCTCTAATATTAAGAGCTGGCTGTTTTAAATTGCAAACAACCAATAATCGTAATTCGGGAAATGTTGTTCAACGCTACATATAAGAAGCACAAGTACCACCACCAACAAACTGGAAGCCAAGCAAATGGAGGGAATGAAAATATTTAGCTGCAGCTGGAAATAAATAGCTCTAAGTTGTTTTTCATCATGGGGATGAGAACACTTTCAAATACTTGGTCTCAATCTGAATATAGCTCCAGGCCAGGTTCTTAAACAGAATTTATTCTTACTCAACAAGCGATCTGGTTTGATTTGACTTATTATTATCACATGTACCTAGGCACAATGAAAAGCTTTGTTTTGCGTGCAGTAAAGGTAGATCATACCATACAATGTGCATTAAAGGTAATAGAACAGAGCGAACAATACCAATGTTACAACTGCAGAGAAGGTGCACAAAGAGTGAGGTCAACATTAAATTTGAAACTTTAAAGGTCCATTCAGAAATTTCCTAACAGTGGGGAAGGAGCTGTTCTTGAATCTGTTGGTCCATATGTTTAAGCTTTTGTATCTTCTGCCCGTCGGAAGGGCTGGAAAAGATTATAACTGGGGTGGGAGCGATCTTTGATTATGGATGGCTGCCTTTCCGAGGCAGCAAGAAGTATAGATGGAGTCAATGGATGGAAGGTTGGCTTGCGTGAAGTCGTGTTCAAGTAAAAAAAACTTTTTGTATTTCTCACATACTCCAAATCTACATTCATCTCTTTTTTTTGCTTCACGGTTTCCATTCACTGTCCTGGTATCTTTTGCTCTTCTTCGTCATCACTGTATCCACTTTCATTCTTCCCTTTCCATCTTGCATTAAGTTGCTTCTCTCTCACACCTTGAGTGTCATTGCAGGGGCCGATGGATCTGCAATCACTGCTGATAAACAGGGAACTTGGAGGGAAAATCTTAATAAAACACTTGAAGCACTTCAAATAGCAATCTGACAAATTGGTCAATAGGTTTATTCTTCTCAATCCATTAGTTTCTTTTAAATCATAATCATGGTAGTATGGTGGTTGTTATGGTAGTAATTTCAGGGGATTGTAAAATGAAGCAATACACTATTTCTTGTTTTTTTTTATTCACTTATGGGATGTGGGCATAGCTGGCTGGACATTTATTGTCCATTCCTAGTTGCACCTGGGAAGATGATGGTGAGCTGCCTTGCACAAGGTGATTCAAATTGGCTAAAGCCTGGTATCTGTGATGCTCAGGACTTTTGGGGGAGGCTGAGAGTCATCATCTATTTGGCCTTTCTGACTGAAGATTGTTGCAAAATCTTCAGCCTTTCCTTCTGTGCTGATGTGTTGGGCTTTCCATCATTGAAGATGAATATATTTGTAGTGCCTCCTCCATCAGTGAATTGTTTAATTGTCAACCACCATTCATGATGTGGACTGCAGTGCTCAGATATGATCCA
The DNA here is from genome assembly GCF_021869965.1 of Rhincodon typus. Classification (NCBI taxonomy): domain Eukaryota; kingdom Metazoa; phylum Chordata; class Chondrichthyes; order Orectolobiformes; family Rhincodontidae; genus Rhincodon; species Rhincodon typus. The sequence continues at coordinate 22,502,226 of NC_063342.1, forward strand.
TTAGTTGTGGAAACATTAGCCCGGTATATCACTTGCTGCTTTTGATGTTTGGCATGCAGACCTGTTCTGTAGTTTTACTAAGTTGAAACCTTATTTTTATGCATGATGGCCCACCTCACTTCACAACTGCTCAGTTTTGAGCTGTCATATGTTTGAAATCTATCCCATTTAGTACGGTATTCTAACATAACACAATGGCGAGTATCCTCAATGTGAAGACAGGACTTGGTCTTGACAAGTCACTCTTACTGATACTGTCACGGACAGTTATATCTGCAGCAGGTAGTTTGGTTAGGATGAAGTCAAGTTTTACTCTTCGTTGTTTCCTTCACCGCCTGTTGCAAACACAGTCCAGTTGTTCTGTCCTTGAGAACTCAACCAGCTCAAGCAGTAGAGATGCTACTGAGCCACGTTTGACAATTGGCATTGAAATTTCCATTCAGAATGCATTACGTCCTTGCCAACATGCCAACCCATGCTTCCTCCAAAAGGTGTTGAACATGGAGGGATTCTGATTCGTTGGATGGTGGGGGGAGGAGGGGTTTAGGTGGTAATCAACAGCAAGTTTTCTTGGCCATGATCAATCTGATGCCACAAGACTTCACGGGGTCCAATGTTGAGATTCCCAGAGCAACTCCCTCTTGACTGCATACCATAATTGAAGAGGGCTATACTGTCGACAGGGCTGAGTTTGCCCTTGTCATTTCCAGCACCTAGATTGGTGCCAGGTGATTCATCTAGTTTTTACATTTTTAGCAGTTTGCGACTTTCACTCTCTTTCAGAGGGTGGTTGAGTCAACTACATTGCTGTGTTGAACACCATTGCAAAGGACAGCAGATTTTAAGAATCAGGTGGGTTGTGACAACTGGTTCATGGTTATCATTAAACTTTTAATTTCAGATTGTTTGTTTCCAAATTCAACAACAGGAATATTCCAATATTGGGATTTGAACTCAAGTTCCCAGAGGATTACTAGTCCTGCAAGAATACCACTGTGTCATTGATTCTGTTACAGGTGGTTTACCTTGGAACAAATTAAAATTGTATTCTTCTTAGCACACTGTTACGACAGACAATTGAGCATAATTGTTTCTGTAGATTGGTAATTTACAATAAACTGAATGGAAATTAAAATGAAAACCCACAGCTTTTAGACTTGTAAACTGCAACCTCCTTCTCATCAGCCAGAAAGAACATTGATTTGTGCCTATTTCACATCAATGCTTCTCATTTCTTTACTCCACTTGTTGCTTTTATGAATGTTCCCAGTGTTCCCCTGTTCCTCCATAGGGTGGCAATGTTGAAGTCCCTGTAGATAGAAATTTTTAGAAATCGAGAATTGTGAGAGCTTCCACTTTTATGTTAATAAACTAGCTGCAAGTAACTTGAAAAAATATCCTACGTGAACTATAGCTGGGTTTTTAAGGGCACAAGTTCATCTCTCAGGATCTTTAATATTTGTCATATTCCTCTGTTTTGATAAACCATAGAGTGTTTTTAAGCTTGATATTTCATCTACTATAATCCATGTGTATGTCTCAATCTTTATTTCGTTACTGGTAAATGATTTTAAAATCAGTGATAACAAATATGTTTTACATAGTTTGCTATTTCACCAGGCTAATTCCAAGATGACAAGTTTGTCACATAAGGAGAAATTGAGTCAACTAAGCCTGTATTCATTACAACTTAGAAGAACAAGGGGAACTCATTGAAATGTATAAAATTCTGTCAGGGCTGGACAGACTGTTTACAGGGATTATCTCTCCCAGGCGGAGTGGAGGTGGGTCTAGAACAATGGGTCACAGTCTCAGACACGGGGGAGGCTATTAGGACTGAAATTAGATCATTTTACCACTTTTTCCATTGTTCAACTCTGAAGTGAGCCTAATGATACAAACAGTTATAACTTTTAATCACTATGAACAGTGTTAGTTGCATATTAGCGCTGGTTGTAAAGATTTGTCAGATTTATTCACACGTGAAACTGTACTAATAATGGTATTGGTGGATTTACATGTATTTTCTCAGCATGCATGGAAGTAAGTTGCTGTTCCTAGCAAGCATTGTCTGTTCTTTTTTTATTGGGAGTGGGTCCTGGGAAAAGTATTCCCTCAATAAATCTATCATGTCAATTTGGGTTAAATCTACATTAGCAGACAAATCATCACAATTTCCACACAGTGAATGGTCAGTTTATTTTATTATGTTCTTAAAACGATAAAACAAATGTCATTCATCTTTTCCTAAATTAAACAAATGCAACCCAATGAGTTTAAACTTTATCTGCAGGTTGGACTTGTATTTTCACAGTTTGTTCCCAGTATATTGATGTAATCTTCTCCGGTTATAGTCCATAGTTATTTGGACGAGAACAACTAAAATCTTGCAAATTCAGTTGCTTCTGATAAAGAGAAGTCAGTGGATATTCAAAAGGTAGAAACCCCGGTTGGATTTAAAAAATTACATTCCCAGTTTGTTGCGTAAAGGATGCTGGCTGAAAGAGAGTGTTTTTCAGTTTAGTTGTACCTTTGAGCACAAGGGATGGAAAATATTAAATAACAAACGTTATTAACAACGCCATCAATCTTTTTTACGAAACATCTGTACATATGTACAAAATCATACAAATGGCAGGAATGTTCATGTTTCTGTCCCACAGTCTCATTTCCCATCAAGTAATGCCTTGATGTCTTTCACTCCATATTCATTTGCTACAGCTGTTGCATGGTCCAAAGCATGGATGATGGCCAGAATTTTGATCACTTGCTTGATATTCTCCCTAGAGTAAGTTAATTTGAAGACGACAAGTTACATTCACAAAATAAAAATAAACTTGCACACAATTACACATCATCTTCAGAACAGTCCTTCATAATTACACGATATTAACTTTTTTTCTGTTGTGTACAAAGTCTGGACCAAAATAGATGGCAGAGATACTGCCATTATGCTTTTGAAGTAATATTTCGTACTTCAGCACATCCACAATTCCAACCTAAACCACTGACTGTAAATGCAACTTCAGAGTTTAAACAAAACATACAGCATTCATCCAGGAAACAGTTTTTAGCAAATTCCAAAATGAATTTCCTCCTATCCATTTCAGATATTTATGAAATACTTTCCAAGTTTTAAAGCAATGTGCTCAAATAAGATTTGAAAGAAAGGTGCCCTGTAAGGTGAGGCTATAAAGTCAGTGAAGGAAGGTGAACCCCAGGTATTCAGTGTTAGATCCATCCTCATATTTACCAAAAAAAGGGATCAGTGAGTGGGGACAACTACCTTCATCAGAGCTCTTGGAGTAGGTCATCCATCATTAGCCATGGAGGGTGCACACGAAAGTACCAGAACATTCAAAATGAGACTGGTGAGAAGGAAAAAAAATGACCTAAAAATACAAATTTGTCCCTTGTCACATTAAGTTGAAGTGGGTTTTATTGAAAGCACAGTGCACATTACCACAGCCCTAAGGGAAGGGGTGCTACTTTATAGCATTATTTATTTTTTATTTGTTCATGTGATGTCAGTTTCATCAGCCAGACCAAAATTTAATGTCCACCCCTAATTGCCTTTGAGAAGATGTTGGTGAGCAGTCTTCTTTAACAGCTGCAGTTTTTGTTATAGGTACATCCACACAAGTCATGCAAGTTGTCAAATTACAAACTGATACGACATCTACATATAGCACATACAAACCTTATCCCAGTAACCAATTTAGATTCAGGCATTATTGTGGATGGTAAATTGAAACAAGTGCCTATATTTACCTTGCCGTACGTTTTTCTACATCAGAACAGCCAAGGCTTAGCCTGTATATGGTATCGGCCAAATGAACAAGGTAACAGCAGAAATTTTCCAGCTGTGGGATACTCTTGTCTCCTTTTAGGTTGACAAACCATTGTTTTGGTAAACAGGTGATGAGCTAAGAGATAAAAGAAGCATTGTGATATCCAACTATCATTTTACTTGGAACAAGTACTTTTTTTTAACAGTATGACTCTAAAACAATGAAGTTTAATGTATACTTTACACTATATTAGCTCATGATACAAGGAGAAACATAGAAACGTACAGCACAGGAGGTGTCCCCGCTGCCTGTGCTGGCTTTGAAACAGCACTTACGCTTATCCCCTCACTTTCAGCCCTGTATGACCCCCATCAAATAACATTCCAAACCCCTTTGAAAATTATTAATGAAATGTTTCCATCACATTTTCAGCAGAAAATTCTAAATCCTGGCAATACAAATGAAGAAAAGAAATCTTATTCCATTGGATGCTATGTCAACGACTTTGAATCCATCTGGTAATTCATGCTCTCACCAGAGAGAATAATTTTTTTCTATCTACTCCATCCAACCCATTTTGAAAATCTTGTTGAGTTGTGCTCTTCACCATCTCTGTTCTAACAGCAAAGCTTTTCAAACCATTGTTCATAAATGTTCATCATTAGTAAACTTGTTTTGTACCCACATCTAAGGCTTTTATATCCTCCTGCAGTTTGTGGTACCCGAAATAATCACCCACAATACCCTAGCCGAGGGGCAACTGTGATGTAAGAGTTCTATTCTGAACACACTGCTTTTACATTCTATCCTTCTATTCATAAACAAGTAACCCACAGCTTTTAAAACAAAAATCTTATAAAAATAATCTTAAGAAAACCTCTAAAATTAAAAGTATAGCTATGTCTCTTGTTATGATTTTAATTCCATGAACGAGTATGTCTCAGGGTCACATTTGAACAAATGTAACAATTAAAATAAAGCAATGAAGACATAAGATGTTGGAGTATGATTTGTTCAACATCTGGTACCCATCAGTGAGCAACAATGTCAGCTGTTACTCAGTGGTAGCACTCTTTCATCACAATCAGCAGGCTTTGGATTCAAGACCCATTCTGTAGACAAAAGGACAAAATCTAGCTTGATACTGCAATGCACTATTACAGGAGTGTTATACTATTCGGCACCAGTTTTTGGAAGAGACAGTAAATCCAGGTCCCATCTATCCTTTCAAGATCTGATCAATCTATTTCAAGAGCAGTAGACGAATTTTACCAGTGTTCTGACCAAAATTTATCCTTCAACCAAAATAGCAGAAGTAGACTTCATCTATGGGATACTGCTATGTCCTAAATGTCTGTGGTGCTTTCCGACATTACTTTTAAAACACTCATCATTGGAGGAGCTGTAAAGTGGATTGGCAAATTCTGAAGGTATTACCTAATGCAAACTCTTTATTTTGTAAACATAAATTGTAATGCAATTGTAATGTAATTTTTAGCATTGCATAGGAAACTCAAAACAGATATAAAGGTGAAATATGGAATCAAATGTTCAACTCTATGTTGTCATACACTTTCCAAGTATTGATCTGTTGATATCAAGCTGAGAAGAACTGAAATAACAGCAAAGAAACTTCCTGGGGATCCTTAAAACTTTTCAGTGCGTACTTCAGTTTACTTACACTCTGACATTTCTTCAGGCTGTCATCTCCAGGATCGGAGTTCTGAAGAGCGAGAAGAATGTAGCGATTTAAAAGACTGTCCACAGTTAGCTCTTGCAATGTTCGATGTGAGATTATGCCAGTCCACTGCAAGATGTTATCCAAAAACTGAAAAAGTAGTAACATTTAATAAATTCATTTGAAAGCTATTGTTTGCACAAATAATATGAAGCAGCTAACCGTACTGAAGCCTATTATGGGAAAATATTTTCTATACAAGTGTATTAAGCAAGATTAATGGGCAGCATGGTGGCTCAGTGGTTAGCACTGCTGCCTCACAGCGCCAGGGACCTGGGTTCGATTCTACCCTTGGGCGACTGTCTGTGTAGAGTTTGCACATTCTCACAGTGTCTGTGTGGCTTTCCTCTGGGTGTTCGGGTTTCCTCCCACAATTCAAAGATGTGCAGGTTAGGTGGATTGGCCATGCTAAATTGCCCATAGTGTTCAGGGATGTGTAGCTTAGATGGGTTATAGGGAGATGGGTCTGGGTGGGATGCACCAAGGATTGGTGTGGACTTGTTGGGCCGAAGGGCCTGTTTCCACACTGTAGGGATTCTATGCCCTAAGACAATACTCTTTCTTGCAGCTGATGCAATCTGTTTGTCATATTCTGTTATGCAATAAGATCATTTAAGAACAATTGAGGAAGGGCGAACTAATACTTGTCACTGGCACAAATCCAGACAAAAGAAATGCACTCAGATCGTATTAATCTACTGCTTAGTTTATCCTAAAATTGTCCCTTGAAGCAAAAGAAAATCTGTGCAGTATTATGTGAATGAAGCATACTACAGAAATTGATTCAAGAAATCTGCACAGCAAGTTACTTGTCTGAAAACTCGGCAAATTTCCTGCAGAATCGCAACAGTTGCAGAAATAATACACTACACTTTGAATTTCAGATGGTCATGTTGGACTTCATTTGATACAAATAATTTCTAACTGCACTACTTCGGTTTCTCACCTAAAGAATGTTACATATGCTCATATTCCAACCAACAGAAATAAAACATTTCAATTGGACCTTCAGCAATCAATCAATCAGTCATCGAGTCATAGGGCTGTACAGCACAGAAACAGACCCTCAACTCGTCCATGCTGACCAGATATCCTAAAATAATCTAGACCCATCTGCCAGCATTTAGCCCATATCCCTCTAAACCCTTCCTATTTATATAATTTTTTAGATGCCTTTTAAATGTTGTAATCGTACCAGCTACCACTTCCTCTGACAGTCATACACGCACCACTCTCTGTGTGAAAAAATTGCCCCTTAGGTCCCTTTTAACTCTTTCCACTCTCACCTTAGTTTTGGATTCCTCTACCCTGGGGAAAAGACCTTGACTATTCACCCTATCCATGCCCCTCACGATTTTATAAACCTCGATAAGGTCACCCCTCAGCCTCCAATGCTCCAAATAGTCCCAGCCTATTCAGTCGAGAATCTCCCTATAGCTCAAACCCTCCAATCCTGGCAACATCCTTGTAAATCTTTTCTGAACTCTTTCAAGTGTCATAACATCCTTCCTCTACAGGGAGATCAGAATTGAATGCAGTATTCCAAAAGTGGCCTAACCAATGTCCTGTACAGCCGCAACATGACCTCCCAACTCCTATACTTAATGCACCGACCAATAAAGGCATGCATACCAAATACCTTCTTCACTATCTTGTCTACCTGGGGCTCCAATTTCAAGAAAATCAAAAGAATCTTGGCTCTAATTCCACATGCTTATTTTTGCCAAGTTTACACAGAATATTATTTGATACTTGATAGTTCATATAAATAGCATTCAAATGCATTTCCTTAGCCATGTTGGTTGCTTCTTGAAAAAAATTCCACTAGGTTAATTAGATATGCTTTACTCTTTAGAAACATATGCTGGCTCTCCAAGATCTGCTTACATTTATGAAAATGTTCAATCACCCTGTCCCCAGCTAAAGATTCCAGTAACCTGCCCATGACTGATATTAAACTAACAGATCTTTAACTGCCTAGTTTATCTCTCTTATCCTTCTTAAATAATGGAATAAGATTGGCACTAAATTCAGATTAATGGACTTATGCTGTATACCTTTGAATTCAATGATGCTTTATACTTTTCTTCCCAAATTGAATAGTCCCAAAGTAATGTTATTATAAAAATAACAAAAGAACAGTAACATTAAAATGATCAATTTTTAATCTCTCACCTTAAGTGCTGACCAAAACTGTCGCTGAAAAAACAGGTAGGGTCCTGAGTTCTTGTTTTCCAGCACACTACAATAATACATCAATGAATTACTTCAATATTAAAACAAAATGAGATAAAACATGCAATTTGTTACACATTTAATCAAAGTTTTGATTGGGAGCAGAGTGAAGGCAGTAGAACACTTGAAGGTAAAATCAATGCTGATTAAAGTGAGGGATATTAGCTCAAGCAAATTAGACACATTTAAAAAAAAGATAAAATGGTAATGTCAATATGGCAAACCTTTATTAACCAGCACCTATGGGACTAGGGGTGTGCAAGTTGACAAGTTGATCAAATACAAAATAGAAATAGCTGGAAAAGCTCAGCAGGTCTGAAAGCATCTGCGGAAAGAAACCAGAATTAACATTCCGGGTTGAGTGACCCTTCTTCAGAACTGATGATAGCTAGGAAAATGTCAGTTTATATGCAGAAGATAGGGTTAGGGCAAGGGGGAAAGGAGTAAACAATAGGTGGGGATAGAGCCCTAACAGAGAGAAGAGCAGTCAGACAGACAAAGGAGGGGATATCGATCTGGCTAGGAGGGTAAACAGCTGTTAATGGGGACTGTTAGTGGCTAACAATGGGTGGTGTGTAACAGGAGACGATGTGATAAGAAGGTCTGGTCATGGTGGTTGGGGTAAGGACATGGGGGAGCACAAGCCCTAAAGTTATTGAACGCGATATTGAGTCCAGAAGGCTGCAGGGTCCCCAGGCAGAAAATGAGGTGCTGTTCTTCCAGCTTGCGCTGAGCTTCACTGGAACATTGCAGCAAGCCAGAGACAGAGATGTTGGCCAGGGAACAGGGTGGTGTTTTGAAAAGGCAGGCACTGGAAGTTCAGGGTACTTTTTTTGTGAACAGAATACAAATGTTTTGCGAAGCAGTCACCCAGTCTAGACTTTGTTTCCCAACATAGAGGAGACCATACTGTGAGCAGCGAATGCAGTAAACTAGACTGTGTGAAGTGCAGGTAAAGCACTGCTTCACCTGGAAGGTGTGTTTACGCCACTGAATACTGAGAGGGAGGAAGTAAACAGACAGGCATTACATCTTCTGCGATTGCAGCGCAAGGTGCCGTGTTGTGGGGTGTTGGTACTGGACCAGGGTGTCCCAGAGGGAATAGTTTCTGCGGAAGGTAGACAAGGGAAGGGAGGGGAATATCTGTCTGGTGGTGGCATCTTGCTGGAGGTAGCGGCAATGGTGGCTAATGATCCTCTCCGTTTACATCCTCCTTCCAGAATGACTTCTAACTTATTATTAATACATATTTCAGCAGTACAAGTCAGACTGTTTAAATTCTCAGTATTTTTTTCAATGCCGTGATTATCCATAATACCAAAAGAGACCCCATTCGTGCAGACATGGTCCTTGATGTCAACTGGCCGTGACAGGCTGCAGGAAGTGTCTGTATGGTGACGTCACCAACAAGAGCAAGGGGTAAGTGGGAGCTGACTAAATGGATCTTTCCCTTCCAGTGGCATCTCCAGAGTAGATCCCCTCAACTGCTATTCCTGTGTTGTGGTTGTCATATAGCCACCGTGCTGGATAGGGCCCTTCTGGACGGATAAGGAAAAATCCATCTTCTCGTCTGGATGCTAAAATGGCCAATACATGCGTTTGCGTATGGAAGTACAGCTGGTGATGTCAGCTGGCTGCAATGCTAAGTTTCTGCGCGTGCGTGCTCATTACCCCTCCTAGTGGTAACATTCACAGTAAATGTGCCTTTTCTTTGCAAAAGTTGTTTCAATACAATTTGCTTTGAAAATATACAATGTCTTTACATAGAGAACATCAACTCTGACATATAAACCATTTACACTGCAATATTTTGCTTAGTTTCCATAGGAATGCTAAAATATCTTAAAAAGATTTCAAATGTAAAATTAATCTGGTTAAACAGTTCACCCACTCAGGTAACAGAGCACTAATGTTGTATGGAAAACTGGGAGCGTGAAAGGGCAAACGCAGAAAACAAAAGGGCCCATGTTTTGTAAAACGCTAAAATTTAAATTGCAAGCATGGGTTACACTCAAAAAATGTTTTACATTTTAGACTCACCAATCTGCCTTTATCTGTCACTAAGCTATCCCTCAAGTTCTTTTAATGCTCCTTAACATGTAATAATGACCTGGCTAGGCTGTCATTTATTTGCTGAGAGGATTTTTACAACAATCAACAGTAGTTACATTTTTATCACTAGGTTACTTTTTATTTCAGATTTTTATTGAATGCAATCTTCACCATCTACCACAGTGGGACTCAAATCCATGCTGCCCAGAACATTCGCCTTATGCTCTGAATTATTAAACAAAAAAAATGTGCAGATGGTAGAATTCAGAAACAAAACCAGAAATTACTGGAAAAACTCAGGTCTGGCAGCATCTGTGATGAGAAAGCAAAGTTAATGTTTCAGGTGCAGTGGGCCTTCTTTGGAACAGGTTGTGAATGGGTCTGTCCTGAAGAAGAGTTACTAGAACAAAAACATGAACTGTCTTCTCTCCACAGATACTGCTAGACCTGCTGAGTTTCTCCAGCAATTTGTTTTGGTTTTGAATTACTAGCCTACTGACGTTACTACTCCACCATTATCTGCCTACTAAGTTGGGAGCTGGAGAGATTGGAGCTGTTATATAATATCTAAGAATTTTTGAACTTGCTCATGTAAATCATTTATACCAAAAGTTGCCTGTGTTACAATCTGCTCTTTTCCACCACTATTTTGAACACAATGTTACGCAGGTTTATAATGCATTTTAATCCTACAATTAACTTCAATGCCAATGGGCTAAGTAGGAAATAAACGCCAGATTCCTCTGCTTCACTTATCTGAAAATCTGTCTCGAAGTCTGTGCTGATGGAATGTCAGGTCAGATCAGCATTTAAATGGAGGAGGGAAATTTACTAAAAATTGACTATGTGTCAATTTTGGGGGAAGTTTCATGGAGGGTTACTGGCTGTGAGCTCCATGTCACAAAATTTTGCACTGCTCACCTTTTTTGGATCATGCTCGCACTATCATGCAGTACTGACCATTGCTCGGATTTTCAAGGGCAGAACTCTATTTAAAGCCCAGCTGTCACTTCATTGCAAATGCAAGGTCAGATTCATAAATGTACTACCTCTTTGCAGCACTGTCTGATAAACTGTCATTATAACTGAAGCTATAAGAATGAAGCTACACAAGTGAGGAAGAATTCTGCAAAATATAACTGTTATGTGTCCTTTGTGCCCCTATCCCTGCTTTTCCCTTAGGCCCCATTATTTATAAAGCGCAATTTTCTACAACGTGATGTTGCGCTAGAATGCAACAATTGCATTATAGCAGAACCCGCTGTATTGCAAGAGGGATAGAGCACAAGAGTACAGAAGTACAGGGCAATGCTAAGACCATACTGTACCATAGCAGGGTACTGTGTATTGTTTTTGTCTCCTAGTATTGGATACAGTTCAGAGAAAGATCCCCATGCCTATTCCAAGGACGAAAAAGTTGTCTTATGAGGAAAGATCATCGCAGGACTTCGAACAGGGATGAACTTCATTAAAAGCCACCATCTCTACTTGGAGATATGTATTTCATGACAAGTGGGTGACAGGGATTTTGTGTATATTTCTGCAAATGAGGGAGTCAAATGTACCCTTTGCAGTAGATTAATGGTCAAGGCCATCATTTTCACATTTGCATGGCCACTGGATATTAGGTCCAGATGTATTTCTCACTCATCCTCTTCCTTGAAGGAAGCAGCACGTCTACCACTATGGTTCACTGCCAGTTCGACTTCTCTCTGCTGCAGTACATCGTACACACAATCACAATATGGGAGACTGTTGAAGGGCTACATTAAAGGGATCTCCAGAATAATCGAAGTGGCAGACCATTATTTTAGAAGGCCAACTATCTACTTAATGCTCACTCTTGTCTGTAGGTGTATGTAGTCCTCTGCTTTGGTTTTGGGATTTAGCACTGATGTCAGCGGATATATATTTAGTAGATAAGCCGTCGCCCATGATCTAATCACAAACGCAGTCTAGTAGTGTGAAGAATACAGGCAGCAGGAATGTCTCGCAGAAACAAATCATTGCAGTTGAAAAATAAAGGTGCTGAAGAAATTCAGCAAGTCTGGCAGCATCAGTGGAGAGCCAAAGTTAATATTTCAAGTCTAGAATTACTTTTTCGGAACACTCTCTAACATTTGCTGTACTTTGCCTTTATTAAGTAATGCAAGTTTTTGGGAATCTTGTGCATATCTGAGGGATCCTTCTGCAGCAGTCACAGACATTTTAAACAGTGATGGAGTGAAAGACCTGCCTGATCACAGATGTGCCTAGCTGCTGTGGTGGAGTGTCGATGACCACACACAAGCAGTCTGTTAGTTACCCAATTCCAAACCTGAGGGAATCCTGTCATGGAATCAAATCCAATTATCTTCCCAGACTGACTTGCCTGATCAGTGAAAAACCCTATGCATTCCCCTGCCCTCTCAAACAAAGCGGTTGTTGGCTGCTTAATGCAACAATGGGATATTTCTGTGACGTCAGTCAGCAGCCCAAGACAACACTTTGAAAGGCTCTGTAGGGTATCAAGCACCACAATCACTTAATTGACACAGACAATGGCCGTCCATTACAATTCCATGGCCTCAATTCTTCTGCATTGACTGTGCATGTCAACAACCCCTCTGAACTTGACAAATCCCATCTTTTGAGACACTTGTGTTTCAATACTTCTGTGCAGCTTAGCCTCTGTACTCCTTTTGAGCTGGGTACTGTCTTCTTTGAACATTCAATTGCCTTACTGCCACTATGCAACCTCCATGTACGCATCATGTGTTGTTGATCCTTCATTGCCAGTTGCTGGGCCTCACGTGGTTGATGTAGTCTCTCATTCTCATCCACTTTCCATCAGACTGGAACAGCCAAACTCAGAAGTTCTGAGCAGCCATCTTTCTTTGAAGTCCTCATGGTGCAACTGTTCTCATCACATATACATGGCCTGTATATCCGACAGGGGACCAAGGAGATAACCATTCAATTTCAGTCCTCCACACTCAGTAAACCCTCTAAAAGGTTCAAAGCCTTCAGATATTTCACCTGAGACCTCCTGCTTGCAGTATGCAATGACTGCTGGTTACAGGTAACTGTTGCTCAGCTCGTGGCTCCTTTGAGTAGTCAAACTGTAGACCCTCCATGGAATCGGTGTGTCCTGGGAAAAATACTAAAACTGTATAAAAGCGCGATCAATTGACTGCTTAACAGGATCACATAAATACGGGTCACCAGCCTGCTTGATCCTAAATCAACCACCTCACTGCCCTGAGAAACCCGGCCAGCAGCAGGAAGCTGTTGGAGAATCAGTTCTTCCACAATTTTACTGGCACCCCCCGACTTCAAGCATGACACCATGGGACAAGTAAAATTCTACCCAATGGGTCAGACTTTATAAAGGTAGCGTTTATGAGGGAGTTCAAATTACATCAAAAATTTGAATACTATATTTTACCTCTATATAATGCTCCATACTACTTTCCAAGACACAAAGCATAACACCTTGCAATACAGACAGAAAAAAGTTCAGTGGAAAAAAATCCATATGTAGAATGTGATTGGAGAACAATTAATCTAAAGACACGCTATTTCACACATTTCATTCCAGTTCACAAGTAGTATAACCCTAACCACAAAAATACGCTTGCGCCATTAAATTAGATCACCCATCTTGCACACACACAGTGAACAGGTTTCATATTAGCAAGCACCCAAACTCCACAAGGAAATGAATACCATCAATTAATACTTGGCACACCAAATTCCTCCCTTGCAAGTGATTTCAACAGGAAGACATTTGAACTTATAACAGACTCTCAAGCTTTCCCTATTCTCTTACGAAAATATTAAGTGATTATCATAAACAATAATGTACTAATACGGATGTGGAGAGCAACAATGCGAAGACACACAGACCAAGCAAACAGCCCAAATACAATAAAAACCGAAAGAACTGCGGATGCTGTAAATCAGGAACAAAAACAAAGTTGCTGGAGAAGCTCAGCAGGTCTGGCAGCATCTGTGAAAGAAAAGACAGAGTTAAGGTTTTGGGTCCGGTGACCCTTCTTCAGAACACCAGATGTTATCTCAGATGTTCTGAGGAAGAGTTATCGGACCCGAAACGTTAACTCTGTTTTTTCCTTCACAGATGCTGCCAGACCTGCTGAGCTTCTCCAGCAACTTTGTTTTTGAGCCCGAATACAATGTTCGCTTGATTTGGAGGAGAAATATAAAAGGATCATCACTGAAGACAATTCTGGACCTCAATTTATTAATAAGTAAGGTGATGGTCATAGAAATAAATGTGAAGCAGTTGGATTACTCACTGAAGTAACAACCAACAGGCATATAATTTCCTTGTTAATCTGACATGATTTGGTTATCATCTAACTAAATCAATCAGACGTTGCGCACTTCTATGATTTAATGCAAGTTTGGGGGAACAATTTGGCATCAAAACCACAGTACTGTGTACCTGGTTTGCGATATCTTACAGAATTCAAACTTATTGGAATAAAGCAGTGTAAGCAGGAAAATTTCACAATCAGAAGTTCATATTCAAATTAATATACTGTCGGTTCTATGAGAAATCTTGTTACATTCCTGCCTGAATAAAATAGCTGGGCAGTACATTACAGTGTCATTAAGATAAGCAGCTGTATGTTGTACAATTCAGTAGATTTTTCCAATTATTTTTGTAGCCAATTCTGGTAGTTTACTCAAGTGAATATAAATTCAGGAAATAACTTCATGCCCAAAAATTGATTGACCTTAATGCAAGAGGGCATGTCATAGAATTCAGTGTCCCATATATTGCTTAAAATAAGCAATTAGTCAGAATCTTGTGAGTTAAGCATAAAATACAGCAGGAACACTAAGATTTGATATTTTGAAATTGAAAAGTCCCATTTGAAGAAAGCAAAACATACCTCTTTGGATAAAGTGGTACAAAAACATCTTCATCCACTGCTTTCCTGATTCTCAAGATGATGGTCTTTAGTAAAGTCTGAGAAAATTTTATGTGTTTTATTCATTTCACGAATTAAAACAACCAGTGATACTTTTGTACATGCCAGCATTCTACACAATTAAGCTAACACAATTAAAGCAAAACACATTAAAATAATGTACAAGGATTAATATATGTTAAATATGTATTAAAACTACCAGTCAGTGATAACAATCTATCTCAGATTATGCAGATAGGTGCAATTTGGCCATTATGCCATCTTTTTGAACAGCTAGCCAAACATCCCATTCCTCTGTTCATTCCTCAATAGTCTTCTATCTTTTATCCTTTTTTCTTAATCTAGTTCTCTTTTGAAAGTTATTCTTAAAGCTGTTTCTGTCAGCCTTTCAAGGTAACAACTTGCTGGGGAAAAATGTTTATGCCACCTATGGTTCTTCTGTCAACCACCTAAAGTATACATCCCTGATGATTCATCCATCTGCCACCGGAAACAAATTCTCTTCATTTACACTAAACACTTCTCTAAAATCTCCCCTTAACCTTCTCTGCTATAATCAGAGCAGAAAAGGAAGAACAGAAAAGATAACAAAAACATACCTGCGTGTATTTATTTTCTCCATTTACAACTGAAGGATATCCTTCAACTAACTTCAGTATTAATTTGACTAGTCTGGATGTCTGAGACGATGACAGAGGATCCCAAACATTTTCTGCTAGACCTAGGATGAGGATTAAAAAAACATTTTTTTCCTGCTTGAGATTTTCTGGTATTCTACTATTTAGACTCAATAAAAATTGTTTGAAAGGTGCACAATTATTTTGATTATGGATAAGGACTGAAACCAAGTGCGATGTTAATATCAACATTATACTTCTCATGCAAATATAACATTACTCAGTCAGAAAAAATCAGGATCACCACATTTTTAAGTATCAGAATTAACGAGTTACTCAGGAACAATTTTACTTTTTCTTTACCACAACAACCCATTACTCTTGTAGTAATTAGAATCACAGAGTCATACGGAAACAGATCCTTCGGTCCAACCAATCCATACTGAACATAATCCCAAACTAAACTAGTCCCAGCTGCCTGCTCCTGGTCCATATCCTTCCAAACCTTTCCTATTCACGTACCTATCCGAATGTCTTTTAAATGTTCTAATTGTACCCACATCCACCACCTCCTCAGGAAGTTCATTCCACACGCAAACCATCCTCTGTAAAAAATTTGCCCCTCATGTCTTTTAAAATCCCCTCTCTCACCTTAAAAATGTGCGCCCAGTCTTGAAATCCCCCATCCTAGGGAAAAGACAACTACCATTAACTGTATCTATGCCTCTCATTTTACTTTATAAACTTCTATCAGGTCAGCTCTCAAGCTCATAAACTCCAGTGAAAGATGTCCCAGCCTAGCCAGCATTTCTTTATAAATCAAACCTTCCATACCTGGCAATATCCTGCTAAATCCCTAGTGAACCCGCTCTAGCTTTAAAAATATCCTTCCTCTAATTGGCTGACCAGAACTGGACACAGTATTCCAGAACAGGCCTCACCAATGTCCTGTACAACCTTAACATGACTTCCCAACTCCTATACTCAAAGGCCTGAGCAATAAAGGTGAGCGTGCCAAACACCTTTTTAACCACCCTGTCTATATGTGACACAAACTTCAAAGGATTATGTATCTGCACCCCTAGGTCCCTCTTAGATAACA
>NC_063342.1:22519100-22519271 GCF_021869965.1 Rhincodon typus
AAACGTCAGCTTTCTTGCCCCTCTGATGCTGCCTGGCCTGCTGTGTTCCTCCAGCTCCACACTGTGTTATCTCAGACTCCAGTATTGGCAGTTCTTACTATCCCTAGGTCCCTCTGTTCTACAACACTACCCAAGGCCCTACCATTAATTGTATAAGCCCTATCCCCTGGT
>NC_063342.1:22519771-22523529 GCF_021869965.1 Rhincodon typus
AAGGTTCTTAAATATTTTTGAAGAGCTGTACTTCTTTGCCCTGCTTATACACACCGCAGATTCCTATAGTGGTAGTACCCCAGATCTAATGTCTGATGACCATGTTTGGGCTTGCAATACTACAAAAGCATTGTGATAGATATTAGTGCAGTGAGTGGTGGATGCTGTTCCTTTGCCATTGTAAAGTCAAGGGACTTATACTTTGATTTTGCAATACTGAACTGTTGTTGTAAAATGAAGCTTGTGTCATGGGCCATCCTCAAGAGTTTAGCAAAGCTTAGACAGAAGGGGGAGCTATGATATAAAGATTAGAGTCATACAGCACGGAAACAAACCCTTCAGTCCAACTCATCCATACTGACTAGGTTTCCCAAACTAAACTAGTCCCATTTGCCTGCATTTGGCCCATGTCCCTCTAAACCTTTCCTATTCATATACATGTCAAAATATCTTTTAAATGTTGTAACTGTACCTGCATCTACCACTTTTGGCGGTTCATTCCAAATTTGAACCACCATTCGAAAATGTTGACCCTCTGGTTCCTTTTAAATCTTTCTTCCTTAAAATTATGCCCTTTAGTTTTGAACTCCCCTACCCTAGGGAAAAGACCTCTGCTATTCACCTTATGTATGCCCTTCACAAATTTATAAACCTCTATAAGGTCATCCCTCAACCTCCTATGCTCCAGTGAAAGAAGTGCACAGCCTATCCAGCCTTTCCTTATACCTCAAACCCTCCAGTACCCGTAACATACTTGTATATCTTTTCCACACCGTCTCCAGTTTAATACTATAGTTCCTATAGTGAGGTAACCAGAACTGTACACAGTACTCCAAAAGTGGCCTCACCAACATCCTGTACAACGCAACATGGCATCTTAACTCCTTTCCTCAATTGTATGAGCAATCCATTCAGGTAACATGTTTCATCTTTATTCTTCCTGCAAAAATGGGCACTTTCCCACAATTTGCTTGTTATACAGATTGTAACCCTGGCTCACTTATGGATATTTAATTAAAGCATTTGTTGGAAGACAACCAAACAAACACTGATGAAAATTCATTGGTTGTCTGGAGAGAGAGAGAGAGACAGACAGAAAATGTCACACCTGATGATGTGTCACAAAAGTGGACTTTGAAATGGCGAAATGGACTATAAACAGAATTGTAATCCCCTGGTAGAATTTCAAACTATGAAAATGCTGGTATGAAAGACAGGAGTCGGGGTGAGAGATATATTTGTATTCCCCCCTGTGAAAATGCATAAGGATAAGGGTTAAAAGCGAACTTGATTTGTGTCTGTTTCTATGGACAAATGCATCATGAAGGTTATAGCATTGAGAACAGCCATTAAAAACTTCTGTACTGTATATAAAGGAAAGGAAAAGTTTCCTTTACTCTGAATGCTGACAGCCAACCATTATTGAAAGGAACCAGGACAAAAGAATTTCAATCAACCTGCAAAGTCAAGATTCTTGAAATCAACTGTTCACTGCACTAATGTCAACACTACTGATAAAATCTACTGCAACGTCCATAGCATATGCTCTCTACTCTTCACGAATGTATAATAGGGACTGATCAATACACCTTTTAGCTCATCTTTTTTCAGACAATTTTCTCATTTCTAATCTGTGTGTATGTATTTTTTATTCACTCATGGAATGTGGGTTTCTCTAGCTGGACCAGCCCTTCCCTAGTTGTCCTTGAGAAGGTGGCGGTGAGCTGCCTCCTTGAACTGCTGCAGTGTATTTGGTGTAAGAGCACCTTTAATACCATTATGGAGGGAGTTCCAGGATTTTAACCCAATGACATTGAAGGGATGGTGATATTTTTCTAAGTGTGGATGATGAGTGGCTTGGACAGGAATTTGCAGGAGGTGGTGTTCCAATATACCTGCTGCCCTTGTCTTTCCAGATGGTAGTCGTTGTGGATTTGGAAGGTGCTGTCTCAGGAAGGTGTGCATTGCAATATTTCTTCTTGTGTTTAGTAAGTAATAAACTGACTCTTTTATTAACATCAGAAAGGGTAGTTAAATTGGCTTCTGTTAAAACACAAATTCTCTTACTCTGGTGTAAAAGTATCCATCCACAAGGGAGAGACTCTATAAATTGACTTATTGCGACTAACTGAGAAGGTGGGTGAATAAAGAATGTGATTCAGCTCATCCCTCCTGATCCTGGAGCTTGACAATTTGGTGTATTCCATCTGAAACTATAGCAACTTGGGAAACCTAGTCCAGGATTGGGTCGCTCCATTTCTCAAGATATATACCACTCATTAAACCTCTCTATATTCCTTTGGGGTCTGCTATGTCCTCCTCATAACTTACTTTCCTACCTATCTCTGTATCACCAGCAAATTTAGCAACATTACCTTTGGTCTCTTCATCCAAGTAATTCATATAAATTGCCAGAGGTTGAACCCCAAGCACTGATCCCTGTGGCACACCATACATTTACATCCTTCTAACCACAAAATGACCCATTATTGCCTACTCCTGTTTCCTATTAGCTAGCC
Organism: Rhincodon typus; assembly: GCF_021869965.1. Taxonomy (NCBI): domain Eukaryota; kingdom Metazoa; phylum Chordata; class Chondrichthyes; order Orectolobiformes; family Rhincodontidae; genus Rhincodon; species Rhincodon typus. The sequence continues at coordinate 22,522,291 of NC_063342.1, forward strand.
AGTCCTCTAAACATAACGACATTTTACCCCTGCACCTTGAGCTTTTATTTTACACAATAAGTTCTGATGTGCCACCTTGTCAAATGCCTTTTGGAAATTTAAGGACAATTATTCACCTGTTCACCTTCATCTGCAGCACATTACCTCCTCAAATAACTCTACTAAATTGGTTAAACATGATTTTCCTTTCACAAAATCATGTTGACTCTGCTGATTACCTTGATTATCCTGCTTTAATGATAGCTTCCAACATTTTCCTGATGACATGTTAAGCTAACTGTCCTTTAGTTCCTTGCTTTCTATCTCCCCCTGTTTGTGAATAAAGGAATTGCATTGCTGATTTAATTTTCACTTCTCTTGTTATAACTTTGAATTATTTTAATTAAGTTAGGTAGATGCACTTAGAACGATGATTACATATAAAACATTTAGAACAATGAGGACACAATAAAATGTTATGCGTATTATATGTACTTTATATTAGTTTGCTTATGACTATAAACTGTGTGTGTGATCTTTCTTATTAGAACTTATATAACTAATCACATCAGTGAACTCATTTTTTAAACAGAATAATCTATGGCATGTCTTCTGGGATATCAATGCTGATTTTGATTGAAAGTGTACATAGAATCATTGAATCATTATAGTACAGAAGAAGGAAATATCACTACCTACCTTTGCTTAGTCGGAAAACAACAGTTCCCCATTACTATCTGTATTCTATCACTTAACTAACTTTGTATCCATGTCCTTTTATTCATGGTCTATAATTTTACTAACAAGCCTGTTTGTGATACCTTATCAAATGCCGTTTGGATCTCCACATACATGACATCAACTGTATTACCCACCTCAATCCGTTGTGTTATCTCAAGATAAGATTCAATTACTTCAGCACAATTTGCCCTTAATGAATTTGAGTTGACTTTCCCTAATTAGTCCACAATGGTTCAATTGTTAATTTTGTCCAATGTTATTATAACTGAAAACTTTCCCAGCACTCAGGTTAAACTGTAACTGTCTGTAATTTCTCATTTAAACATTGTATGTGTTTTTTAAAAAAAATTAATATGTATAATTCTTCTACCATCTTGCACTATCCCTATTTTTAAGAAAAGTGTAAAGTCGTGACTGAGATAGTAGGAACTGCAGATGCTGGAGAATCTGAGATAACAAGGTGTAGAGCTGGATGAACAAAGCAGGCCAAGCAGCATCAGAGGAGCAGGAAGGCTGACG
>NC_063342.1:22523929-22557726 GCF_021869965.1 Rhincodon typus
AGGCCAAGCAGCATCAGAGGAGCAGGAAGGCTGAAGAAGGGTCTAGGCCTGAAACGTCAGCCTTCCTGCTCCTCTGATGCTGCTTGGCCTGCTGTGTTCATCCAGCTCTACACCTTGTTATCTCATGGTCATAACAGTTGCAGTTTTTGTGACACAAACAGAAATTGCTGGAAAAGTTCACCTGGTCTGGCAGCATCTGTGGACAGAAATCAGAGTTAATGTTTCAGGTCTCCAACGACCCTTCCTCAGAACTGATGGTATCTAGGAAAATGTCAGTTTATATGCAGAAGATAGGGTTGGGGGGGAGGGGATAAGGACTAAACAATAGGTGGAGATAGAGCCCAAAGACAGAAGAATAGTTGGACAAAGGAGTGGACAATGATCTGGCTAAGAGGGTGAATAGCTGACACTAGGGACTGCTAGTGGCTAACAATGTGTGTAATATCAGACTATGTAATAACAAGGCCTTGTGTGTTGATGAGGACGTGGGAGAGCTCAAGCTCGAAAATTGTTGAACTTGATATTGAGTCCAGAAGGCAGTGGAGTTCCCAAATGGAAAACGAGGTGCTTTAATTTCAGCATGTGCTGAGCTTTGCTGGAGAACTGCAGCAAGCCTGAGACGTGACACTGGCTAGGGAACAAGGTGTCGTGTTGAAGTGGCAGCTTTTGTGATACATATGTTGATTTCAACTTCAAATGACACATTGCTTGTGATTGCGGAGCTGAGATATGTGAAGCTATTAACAATCTCAAATTGTCAAATTGATAGATGGTAACACGGCATCCTGAACCATGACATGTGCCTTCTTGATGCTAACAGTCAAACTAAATTCTACACAGTGTTGAAGGTATTCCTCAGAATGGAACATTAGTGCAGCATCATCAGCATAGACTCTCTGATGATGTCTTAACGTACCTTTACCTTGGGTCTGGGGAGGCAATGGCCTAGTGTTATTATTGCTGGACTGTTAATCCAGAGACCCAGATAATATTCTGGGGACCCAGGTTCAAATCACACCATAGCAGATGGTGGAATTTGAATTCAATAAAAATATCTGAAATTAAGAGTCTAATGATGACTGTGAATCCATTGTTGATTGTCGGAAAAACCCACATGGTTCACTAATGTCCTTTAGGGGAAGGTAACTGCCATCCTTACCTGGTCTGGCCTACATGTGACTCCAGACCCACTGCAATGTGGTTGACTCTAGGCAATTAAGGATGGACAATAAATGCTGCCTAGCCAGCGACTCCCTTATCCCGCTAATGAATAAGAAAGAAAAATCTCAGGCAAGCAAAACCGGCCAACTTTCTATTTGTTCTAGTGCACAAATAGAGCATGGAATAAAATACCACTCCTCCCCCACCCACTTCCTGAATACCCTTATTGAAATTTTCTTGATGGTTACTTAATGATTTTCAGATACTATGTTTTCACTCTCACTAGCTTATTTATTAAGTGATACAGTCATGTAGTAATCACAGCTTTTGTGTTTCATGAAAACCAAATGAACCACCATTGGCTGATTGTCTGTGTGGAGTTTGCATATTCTCTCTGTGTCTGCATGGGTTTCCTCGGGGTGCTCCAGTTTCCTCCCACAGTCCAAAGATGTGCAGGGTAGGTGGATTGGCCATGCTAAATTGCCCGTAGTGTCCAGGGATGTTTAGGTTAGACGTGGGGAAATGCAGGGGTAGGGGAATGAATTGGGGTGGAATGCTCTTTGGAGGGGCTGTGTGCACTTGTTGGGCCTAATGGCCTGTTTCCACACTGTAGGGAATCTATGATTCTATGATTCAACTGTGGATACTGTCAATCAGGAACAAAAACAGAAGTTGCTGATAAAGCTCAGCAGGTCTGGCAGTATCTGTGAAGAAAAAATCAGAGTTAACTTTTTGGGTCCGGTGACCCTTCCTCAGAACTCAGTTTGTGTTTCATACCTGACATACAGGATAATTGACTCACAAGAAAGCAAAATTAGGATAATTCATCAATATCTTCAATAACTATAAAAATTCCATTAAACTTAAAACCACAACACACAAGGAAACCATTCATTTCCTGAGCACTACATTATTGAAATTGACACAGGACAATATGGGTAAGCAAAATTAACTCACACACATCTACATTCAAAAATTCATCACCCCAAACATGCCTTTCACAGGTCACAACCAATCTGTTTCCATTGTATTTGCATAAAGCTAGAAGACTTTTAACAGACAGTTACAATCCTATTTACTTCATCTCAGATCTCAGACTCAGATGTAAATGTAATAATTGAAACAATGTTCATTAAACTGTAATCACTACATTTCACCTATATAGTAGCTCCTGAAAATATTCATCGTTACACCAGAGAATATATATCCATTTACAAAGAATTCATTACCTGTGTAATTTAAAGCTGTCCTGGCTCCCAGTTGGCTGATTAATTGACAGATTATAATCTGTACTCTCTCTCCTTTTCAGATGCCCCCACCACACCTCCCCACTCTCTTACAGCCTCTTTCCTAGTCCCTATCCCTCTTACAGTTTCCTTCTACCCCAAACCTTCTTGTTAGCTTCTGTCTTCCTGTCTCCATTCCTCCTGGCGGATGAAACTGCCGACAAACAGCAACCACGCCCACAGTCCCTGGCAGATGGCCTTCTCTTGCCTCCAGAGTTATTTGGACACTCACTCACTACTGCCACTTCCAATGACTCACTATTCCTCCAATCACAGAATGCTTTTTTCATGCACTTCCTGCTGATAGGCTTCTAGCGGAAAACACAAGAAAGAAACAGCCTATGATAGGATGAGTAGCTACTCACTATTTCAGTTGGGGGTGGAGTTGACATTTTATCTCAATAGTCTTAACTCCGTGGTTGCATTCTCCTGGACACTTTGGGTGCATTTGGAATGAAGTATGTCTGATGCCCCTGGGTGTTTTCAGTAGATACACCCTGAAGACACAAGATAGCAGCCAAAAGAGGAATGTACCAAAGTGTCAGAACACAGCCATTTTGATTGCACTGCAGATCTCAAAAGTTTCCATCGCTATCCTTATCCATCATGTTGTTATGGAAACACATTGAGCAGTTTTGCTTCAAAGCCAATTTATCCAGAAACTAAATAGACCCATTCAGCTCACATGGTCAAATGTTTTGGGGAGATTTTTCCATGATTCTCAGCATGATGATGCCTTGTTAGTTATTGCCATTATTATAGTTTCCCTTGTTCTCTTACAATACTTTGTATTGTGTGTATCCTGGGGCACTGCCCCTTCCCTCCAGCAGAGACAGTGAACTTAGTGCAGATGTTTCTCAGACTTGAGATGTTCAGCTGGTATAGCATTAGCATTTGGAGCTTTGCATGTTGCAAGTCAGTCACTGACTTTGATAAGTTCCATTATGTACTGAATATCGAGCTCTGTGGTGATAGGCAGGCATCTAGAATTTTCTGGGCGACAGTATTTTTATTAGGTAGTCTTCTCTCCAACTATTTATTGCATTTGGTGATGATCTCCTCTGCCTTTGTTTTCACTGTGGCTGCTTTATTTGCTAATGGACCTGCTTCTGATTACTTCGTAGATAATTATTCTTTCATGTGCTGTGAGCATCATTGTTTTGTCATCCATCCCTAATTGCCGCTGAACTGAGCGGTTGCTTTGCCATTTCAGAGGGCAGTTAAGAACAAACCACATTACTTTGGATCCTGAGTCACATGTAGGCCAGACCAGTAAGCCCAGCAGAGTTCCTTCCCTGAAAAACATTAGTGACCTAGATGGACATTTCGGAACAATCGATGATACTTGTCCTGGTCACCATTCTGAGAGTAGCTTTCAAATCCAAACTGAATTAACTAAATTTAAATTCCATCAGTTGCCATGGTGAGATTTGAACCCAGATCCCCGGAGCATTAACGTTGACCTCCAGGATACTAATCCAGCTACCACCATATCACCATTTCTCCCTCAATACACATACATTCTTACATGACCCTGACATTCCCTGTTCTAAGGACACTTGGATATTATGGCAATGTTGTAACAGGTAATCATTGCCACACCACCTACAGGTCTATTTCACTTTATTTTTTGAGTGCCCTTTCATACATTCAGTGTTTTTTAGCCTGGATCTGGCTGGTAATTAATGGAAGCAGACTTCATTGCCCCGATTCCATAGCAGTGACATTCACCTCAAAACAGTCCAACATTCTTCTGGTCTTGCTTGCCAAATGTTGAGAGTGCAGGATTGTAGAGAGTGTCTCAAAATGTCTTCCATTTCACCTCTGCACGCTTTGTGGGAATACCAGAGAACAACCCTGGTCAATTGAGTTGTGGAACAGTTGTTTTTTTGTGTGGTGGGAGGTAGGTGGGATAGTATGGTTGATGTTGGTATGCAGACAGCATTTCTGCTTTGAATGAAAATAATCAACAAGACCAGAAAACCAAATGATTTAGATGAAGAAGTAAATCATTCAGCCCGTTCAAACTGCTCCACCATTCAATGAAATCATGACTTATCTGATAATTTTCAACTTGATTTTCCTGCCTTTTCCCCATAATGCTTACTGATGTTTCCCTGATGATTTTCCCCTTGCTGATTAAAACTCTGTCTACCTCTGTCTTGACTATACTTAATGACCAATCCTCAATTAAAAAAAATTGCAGTAAAAATAATTCCACAGATTCACTACCCTCCAGCAAAATGCAGCAGGGTAAGTCGCTCCATTTGGAGCTCCACTCTGTTTGCCAGTTCCCTTTCCTTTTAGTTTTTTTTTGTCTTCTTTTTCTCCCTCCTCTCTGCAATAATTCTATTCCCCTCCACCCCGCTCCATCCCCCCACCCTTTTAACTACCTGCCCAAGGAGTTGGGTTGCAACCTTGAACAGCATGACAGGAGCTGACAGCACAGGCTGTGTCCTGCAGCGATGGTGGGTCAAACATGAGCCAGAGCAACGGTGACAGATCAAGAATGGGCCAGTTTGGCATTGAGAGCGGGGCTGGTGAGGGGGCAGTGGGCGGTGAGAGCGGGGGCCGGTGAGGGGGCAGCAGTGGGCGGTGAGAGCGGGGCCGGTGAAGCGGTGATGACAATGGAGAGAGTGGGCCTTTCGCATGGCGGCAGCGGTGACGATCTCCTGGATGTCCTAGCGATTGGAGCGGTGCTGTACCACTGTGGAGATTGGACTCTGAGATCTGGACATCTTTGAATTCCATTTGCCTTACCTCTTACCCACTGAACTTGGATGCCAGCTTGAAAGTTTGCATTCTCACACTAGTACACACTAAGGAGTGACCTGTATCACAGCCAGCTCTGTGATAGCTACATGTATTGAGAACATTCAATTCAGAATGTTTGATGATGATCAGTTCCAGCTGGTCCCAATCTTGGATGTTTCCAGGATACATTTTACCATGAATTATTTTAAAAGATGCCTCGACACAACACACATGGTAGCAGCAAAGCTCAAGTAGTCTCAGTCAGGGACAGTATCAACTGCAATAGCTGGAGTCAGAGATAACACAGTGTGGAGCTGGAGGAGCACAACAGGTCAGGCAGCATCAGAGGAGCAGGAAAGCTGATGTTTTGGGTCGGGATCCTTCTTCAGAAATGGGGGAGGGGGAAGGGAGCTCAGAAATAAATAGAGAGAGGGGGGTCGGGCTGGGGAAGGTAGGTGGGATGGTGATAGGTGAGTGCAGGTAGGCAGTGGTGGGGATTGGTCAGTGAGGTGGGAGGAGCAGATAGGTGGAAGAGAAGACGGACAGGTTGTGTCAGGTCAAGGAGGTGGAGATGAGAGGGAGGATTGGTCATGGGATGAGGCCGGGGCTGGGGAGATTTTGAAACTGGTAAAGTCCACATTGAGACCATTGGGTTGTAGGTTCCCAAGGCGGAATATGAGGTGCTGCTCCTCCAATTTGTGGGTGGCATCATTGTGGCACTGGAGGAGGCCCAGGATGAACATGTTGCCCAGGGAGTGGGAGGGGGAGTTGAAATGGTTCGTGACTTGAAGGTGTTGTCGTTTGTTGCGAACAGAGCGTAGATGCTCTACAAAGTGGTCTCCGAGCCTCCGCTTGGTCTCACCGATGTAGAGGAGGCCACATCGGGAACAGCGGATGCGATAGACTACATTAATGGATGTACAGGTGAACCTCTGTCTGATCTGAAAAGTTCATTCGGTACCTTGGATGGAGGTGAGGGGGGAGGTGTAGGGGGCAGGTGTAGCACTTCCTGCGGTTGTAGGGAAAGGTGCCGGGGGTGGTGGGGCTAGTGGAGAGTGTGGAGCTGATGAGGGAGTCACGGAGAGAGCAGTCCCTATGGAAGGCAGATAACATCTACTATGTTATGTTCATATTTTGTAGTGCAACTACTGTGTTCTCTCTGGGTGCAATACTAAGCAAAATGTATGGAGACCCTGGACTGTCCTAATGTCAAGGCTGCCTTAGTGACCTCTCTGGCAGATGAATCCAAATAAATGCAAAGCATGAGAATGGTTGCCAGAAAGATGACATATTTAGACAACAGTTTACCTCCAGATTTTTATTTTGTCACAAACTATTCCTTTCACCTTCAAATATTCTGATGTATCCAAAAGACAGTGGAGCTATTTGTCTAAATGTGGAAAAAGTGTCCGTGAGTATGCCCACATGTCAATTGCACATTGATTATCTGGCGGTCAAATCTTCTCTGGGTTCCTCTGAAACTTTACTCTGGACTCTCGAGGAACCTAGTTACCTTGTGTCATCAGGAGGTGACACAGCATGCTACTTGCAATGGCTTAATGGTAAGGGACAGACTTACATATTTAGTTTTCTTGAGAAGGTTGAAAATCAGCAGCAAAATATCATGGAAACAAGGAGAGCACATTACTCTCTTCAGCTACACACTAGGCCAGAATTTCCCAAACTGTGGAATACAACTTCCATGGGTTATGAGACAAGGTTTTAGGTCCCGTGCCCTGAAGGAGGAAGGCCCTGAGCCGAGACAGATTTCTGACAGCTCAACTCCTCCCTGAGGCCTCAATGCTCCAAAGAAAATGCCAATGAATAAGTAGATGCTCATATATTTTGAGAAACCCTATCTCTTCATTAACACATGTCAGGGTGAATTTCTGATCCCCACTACCCCCCTCCCAATCAACAACTGAAACCCATACTCATCACCGTCCCTCCACAAAATGTTGATTCTTGTGTCAGAGGCATTAAAATTGGGGTCACATCAGGAAAATGTTAGGAAAGATTTACACAAAACCCTGTACATTGACCTGTTGGATAGCTACAGCATTCAGGATTAAGAAGTCATTTTCTGTTATCTGTTAAAGCATTTAATTTGATCTCACATCACTGATGTTGAGTTTTCACTTAAGAAGTGCAGATATGTCATCTGAAAATTTCCACAAGTTTACAATTTCTCTCAAGAATATATGATGCTCAATTTGAAAAATGTCATGTTACTCATTGTGCTAATCTTGCTTTTCTGTCTTTCTTCAGAAGAATTGTAAATCATTTAATCAGTGTTCTACAATCAATCTGAACTTGAGTAATGCTGGAACATATGTTATGATCATTTCTAAATATTTTGTGATTTATCTATTAGGCTGTATCTTTTTCTAGAAATTTGAACTTTTACCACAGATTAATATTTCATCTTACGGTCAACAGTATTTGGTGCACCTTATCTGCAAACTTAAATTCACTCCGTACAAAGAAAGATGGATAAGTGGGAGAATCAGAATTATTTCTTCATTCTCATGGTAATGATAACTTTGTATATTTGAAAGACTTAAAACTAATAACAGCAAAAGAATGATCCACGTGATCAGTTGCCTTCACTAATAATGAAATAGTTTTCTCCTGACATTCTGGTTTAATTTTGGTCTTAGCTGCAGAGCAGCAATACTAAATTATAAAAATCATTCAACTGGTTTAATGGTTTTAGCTACTTTGGAATGTTTTTGAAAAATCCAGCAAATAATTTGCGGTTATATTGGATGTCAAGATGAACAAACTTACACACACAGCCAATTACAGCAGATCTCAGGGAATTAGTTGAAGCTATTCTGATTTCTTACATTCTTCTCCCAACATTCTTAATGCTGCCAATTTTTATGTTTATTTAAGCTTGAGTTGCAATTTCTTTTTCTTGAGTTACTCAAATTAGCTCGTAACTCAGCTACACAAACTGAGAAGCATTCAGTTATCAAAATCCATATAAATTGGTGAACCTTATTTTAGGGGAGGGGGTTATCAGATGTTTTGTTTTCATACATTATACTTGCTAATTTACATAACCTTGCTAATGTTGTCATTCATCTGTTGCGTAATTCCCATCGAACTTATATCAGAACAGGTACAACTTGCCACACTATTGAAAGGCTAACAAAACATTCGCTGCACACACCTGTGCTTATTATTGCTTTTGCTTCACTGCAATCTTTTATTCCCATCTGTAGTCTAATCTTGCTCACAATCTTTAGCTGTATCATTTATCTTATCTCTTGCATTCCAGATTTTTGTTTCATTCAGTAAGACAGCTTGCCCTTTGAGGATGTATAATGGAAGGCCCCTGAGAACAGAAAAAATAACTAAAACTCTAAAGGAACTCCATCTCAAAGGCTAATTATGTTTAAGGCTTTATCACAGGATTTCCCCCTGCCATTCCCTGAAATTTGTGGCATGGCCAAATGTGACTGTTTTCACCAGGATGAACTTGTGACTAATGGACGGCTTGGAGAAAAGTAGCTAGGTTACTTGGGAAAGCTGACTCAAAGTTCTGGTGAAGTTTTGGAATGGATGAGACATCAGATAGAAGATAATTAAGTTAGAGAAGAGCCTGGAGGGCAAATAACAGAAGAGGAGCAAAACAATAAAAGCAGAGTTTGCCTGCTTTATTTCCTCTATTGTTGGTCTCATCCACTCATACTCATCTCCTTATTATCATGAACATTCTCTCACCCTTTCATTTCTGCAACTACCTTCTCTGACACTCTTGCAATTGTTCACGTACATAATGATACACTCATTCACTCAACAGTTCATCATTTTTTACTCTCATTCACTTAGTTTCAAACATTCACTCATATGCATGCATTCATGCTCTCCTGCACTCATTAGCAACACAATATCAACAGCCTGACATGAAAATCTTTTTCCTGGAATCTGATCTGCTGCAGTCCATTTGCTGCAGGTACACACACAATGCCATTAGGGAGAGTGCCAGGATTTTAACCTTGGTGAGTTTCTGCAGTACATCTTGTAGATGGCACACGTTACTATAACTGAGCGTCGGTGGTGGAGAGAGTGGATGCTTGTGGTGTCAATCAAGTGGGCTGCTTTGTCCTGGACAGTCATGATGTGGAGGCGTTGGTGTTGGACTAGGCTGGAAAAAGTGAGAAGTCACACAACACTAGGTTATTGACCAAGAGGTTTATTTGAAATCACACAAGCTTTCGGAGCACAGCCCCTTTGTCAGATTCAGTGAGAGCAGGGTACACAGACACAGAGTTTGCAGGCAGAGAGATGAAGCCTATATCTGCCTATAAACTCTGTGTCTATGTGCTGTGCTCGCTCACTGCAGCTGACGAAGAGGCTGCACTGAAAGGTGTCAAGCCTCTTGAATATTGTTGGAATTGCACTCATCCAGGCAAGTGGGAAGTATTCCATCACACTTCTGACCTGTGCCTTATATATGGTGGATAGGGTTCAGGAATCAGGAAATACGTTAGTCACTGCAAGGTTCCTAGCCTCTGACATGCTTTTGTAACCACTATATTTATGTGGCTGGTCCAGTTCGGTTCTGATCAATGGTTACCTCCAGGATGTTATCAATAGTGGATTCAGCGATGGTAATGCCAGTGAATGTCAAGGAGTGATAGTTTCTCTCTTTTTGAAGATAATCATTGCCTGGGACTTGTGCTGCACAAATATCATTTGCCAATTGTCAGTTGAAGCCTAGATATGTCCAAGTCTTGCTGCATTTGGAGATGCTTCAGTAACTGAAGAGTTGCGATGGGTCTGAAAAATTGTGCAACCATCAGTGAATATCTGCACATCTGACCTTTTGATAGAGCACTGGTTATTGATAAAGCAGGTAAAGATAGTTAGGCCTAGGATACTATCCTGTGGAACCACAAACCTCTTTCTTTGTGCCAGGTATGACTCCAACCAGCAGAGAGTTTTTCACCTGATTCCCATTGCCTCCAGTTTTGCTAGGGGTCCTTGATGTCACACTCAGTCAAATGTGACTTTGATGTCAAGGGCCGTCACTCTCACGTCACATCAGGATATCAGCTGTTTTGTCCATGTCTGAACCAATGTTGTAATGAGGTCAGGAGCTGAGTGGCCCTGGTGGAAACCATGCTGAGCATCAGTGAGCAGGTTATTGCTAAGCATGTGCCACTAGATAGCATTGGCGATAATATCTTCCATCACTTTGTTGATAATTGAGAGCAGACTGATGAAGTGGTAATTCACAATCATTCATGATTGGGTCTGGCAGGACTGTACATCTTAGATCTGATTGATCAGTTGTGGAATTGCTTAGTCCTGTCTCTCACTTCCTGCTTATGCTGCTTGGCATGCAAGTAGTCCTATATTGTAGTTTCACCAGGTTGGCACCTCAGATGCTACTCCTGGCATGCACTCCTACACTCTTCATTTTTGAAAAAATCACTCATGGGATGTGGGCATCACCGGCAGGGCCATTATTTATTGCCCATCCTCAGTTACCCTTTGGAAGGTAGTGTTGAGCTGTCTTCTTGAACTGTTGCAGTCCATTTGATGTTGGTAGACTCACAAAGTGTAGACCTAGGGACGGAATTCCAGAATTTGGATCCAATGACACTGAAGAATTGGCAATATATTTCCAAGTCAGTTTAGAGAAGGGAACTTGCAGCTGGTGGTGTTCCTAACTATTTGCTGCCTTTGTCCTTCCAGAAGGAAGTGATCAATCATGCGTTTGGAATGTGCTGTCTAAGGAGTCTTGGAGAAATTTGAAATTCAACTTGTAGATGGTACACGCTGCAGCTATTGTTAGTGATGGAAGGTCTGAATGTTTGTGGATGTGATGCCAAACAAGGGATTTACTTTGTCCTGGAGGTGTCATGTTTCCTGAGTGTTGTTGGAGCTGCAGTCATCCAGGAAAATGGAGAGTATTCCATCACACTCTTGAATTGTACCTTGTAGATTGTGGACAGGCCCTGGAGAGTCAAGAATTGAATTACTCACTGTAGGTTTCCTCGCTCTTGTAGCTGTAGTATTTATATAGTTATTCCAGTTCAGTTTCTGTTCAATGGTAATGGGGATGTTGATAATGATGCGTTCAATGATGATATTGCCATTCACTGTCAAGGGACGTATTGAACCAGGGTTGATTCCCTGACTGATGGTAATTGTAGAGTCTGGGATATGCTAGGGCATGAGCTTGCAGATTGTTTTGGAGTACATTTCTGCCGCTACAGATGGTGGACAGTGCTTCATGGACGCCCAGTCTGAGTTGCTTGACCTGTTTGTAACCTGTCCCATTTAACACGGTGATAGTGCCACATGACACGATGGAGGATATCCTCAATGAGAAGATGGACCTTCATCTTTATAAGGACTGTGTGGCAGTCATTCCTACTGTAGCAAGCAGATTGATGAGGATAAATATGCCTTTCCCTCTTTGTGGTTCCCTCAAAATCTACCAGCTACTATGTCCTTTAGGCCTCAACCAACTTAGAAGCAGTGATGCTTCTGAGCCTTACTTGTTGATGTGACTTACCCTGAGTACATTCTGTGGCCTTGCCACTCTCAGTGCTTCTTCCAAGTGGTGTTCAAGTGGGTGGTGGTACATGGAAGTCAGCAGGAGGTTCCATGGCCTATGTTTGACCTGATGTTCTGAGACTACTTGCGGTCTGGACCTATGCTGCAACTCTGCTGGGTCTGTCTTGCTAGTGGATCAAAACATATCCAGGGATGGTGATAGTGGTATCCAAGGCATTGTAAGATATGCTTCCATGACTATGACAATGTCAGGCTGTTTTTTGACTGGTCTATGAGGCAGCTCTCCCAATTCTGGAGCTAGCCCCCACAGGTTAGTCAGCTGGTATTTACAGGGTTGACAGGGCTGGATTTGCTGTTGTTTCTGGTACCTAGGTTAATACCTGGTGGTCTGTCCAGTTTCACTCCTCTCTTTTGGAGACCCAAATCAGTTAAGGACAGCAATTTCCTTCCCTAGAGTACATCAGTGGCCCAGTTGGGTCACACTGGGCTGAATCAGACATTTTTTTGGCTAAGTCCAGGTTATGCAGAGTTTTTTTTTAGGAGAGATTCTCACTGCGAGGCCCAGTGTGTTATCTTGTCATATCATACCAAGCACAACTCATTAACTACCTACCCTGACCTACAGTATTCCTCACATCCAATCCTATCCCATCTTACCACGTCCTGTCTTACCTTATGGAACAACTGGCCACACTATCCATCCCAAAAGTTAACCAAGTACTTAACCAAAAACATATAAGATGCGACGAGATGCTCCTGACATTGAGAAAGGCCTCGCCAGATTTCTCCTCTGCTTCTGCCAGAAATCTCACTGTAGCCCATGTCACTTGGACCTCTATAAGATTCCGTCCATGGTCAATATTAGATTTTTAATTCGAGAACTTTTTTGTGATGTCAAATGTACCATTTTCTGGTGGGATTCAAACCCAAGATCCCAGAGCATAAAGAAAAACAGAAACTGCTGGAGAAACTCAGTAGGTCTGACTGCATCCGTGGAGAGAGAACAACAAAGTTCATGTGTCAAGTCCAAACTGACCTTTTCTTTGGAATGAAGGGGATGGAAAATGGTGTTTTTTTGAATGCTCCTAATCATTAGCTGGGTCTCTGGATTACTAATCCACCTCCAGCATGGTATCATTCTCACTGGCTATAGTTTTGATTCCTGGACTTTAAGAAGGGAGACGCATTTCATGCTGTCAGCAGACAAAGGCCATGTAAGTGTTTGAAAATCAGATTTGAAGGTGTGAATTTGACTTAACCTTCCCTGTGCATCATCAACATCGGAGCAGTTCCAGAAGAGTGTTAGTTTTTTCAAAAGTTAACTTTCTTTGTGGGCCAGCAAGGCAGTATTCCCAGTCCAGACCCCAAAGGGAATATTCATGAATCTCAACTTCCCAGATCTATTTCTCCCTCGGTCATACACTTAGTCAAACCTCCATCAAAGGACTTAGCAAACTGTTGTTTCCTAGGGCCTCCACCATCACGGTTTCATGATCCCCACTCCTTATTCTCCTTGTTATTCTCGCTGGGTTTGAGTAAGAGTCACTCCGTAGATATTAGAATTAAATTGAATTGGTCTGGGACCATACCAGTGATTTGAATTGCTCATTGTGAATCCCACACACCCTCTTGTCCAAAGTTAAAATTTGAGGTTGTTACAAGATCATGAATACAAGTGCTATCATGGCCACATCTGCTTGATGAGGACAAGGACAATTTAGTTACTCAATCACCTTGGAACTTTCATGGCCACAGGCCCAGTCTGACAGTTCTGTGCTCCAGGGTTTGGTCAGCTCAGTCAGTGATTGTGACTGAAACACTTTAGTGATGGACATGGGGATGGATTCTGAATAGGTGTCAAGATGAATACACTGGCTTGGAAAGTTTGTAAAAAAATTAGACTGTCATTATCAAAGATAGAACTATCAATACATTCTCTATCTTCTTTAAAGTACTGGCTTTTGAGTGATCAACATTATTGAAAAATAGCCACCTTATGTTGATTTGTTAAACTGTATTTGCTTTTCAAACTGAATATTCCATCTCACTAAAATTCAAGGGCGTCAATGAGCAGGAAACTCCCATGAAGATCTTAGGGCAGTTATTTAAATAATCAATTAATTGAACCAAAAGCCCTGAGTTCTGGATTTGCAAAGGTAGTGATGGGTTTCTTGAACTATGCAGAGTGCAGCAGGGTCAACAAAGTGACAGCACACTGGAGAAGTGTTAATCAGTGAAGTGGATAGGCTCAAGAGCTTTTAAACAGTGAGCTGCACAGATGCTGTGCTGCCCACAGGAAATGATTGCACTGCTGGGACCTATTCTGAGAGTGTGCTTTCAGAATTTCATTTGTGAATTCTGACTTTTTGAAAGTTGTTTCACCTACCCTTTACTTATCTTGATCTGACTGTCCTTGTCAGGCCTCACTGCAGCATGGGAACTATAGCCATGGTTCTTTGATAAGAAAGGACTGTACCAATACCATCAGCGTTTGTATCAGCTTCTTTGTCCTCAGCCACATCCCACTCCATGAGCCAGAAGGGGATGGACATGGGGATTTAGCTTGATGAAGGCAATACCTGCAACACAGGGTCCACAAGCTGAGAGGTTCAGGTTTTTGAACATGCCAGAGAACCGGATCCTCATTAGGGTCAGGCTTTCACAATTCAGTCAAGGTATATGGAGATAACAAGGTGTAGAACTGGATGAACACAGCAGGCCAAGCAGCATCAGAGGAGCAGGAAAGCTGACGTTTTGGGCCTAGACCCTTCTTCAGAATTGGTATATGGATCTACTTTGAAAATGACCATCTTCTCAGTGAGGCAAATGGACATATAACACCAGTATCTGACAAGGCGTTGGTTAATGAAGGTCCTCCGTCTGTCCCTGGTCCTGAATTGCTGCCTAGAGACATTTGGGCTTTGATTCTGCAATGTAAGAAAGCAAAGGATTGAATGTGGAAAATGGATAATATGGAGAGCAATAACAAAGGGTTACAGTGAGGCATAAAAATGAGTGTGAGCGATGGCTGATATGATGGTGATGCAGAAGAGAGAGGTATGTGTGACCATGCAAGATGGTTTGATCTAAGAAGTGCTGTTGAAGTGAATGCTGGGAAAGTCAGCCTGTGGGGATTACCAAGCCTGCCCTCATGAGCTTTCCAAGGCACTCTATCCCAGTTCAAAGGGCCACAGTCCTATTCATGTACTCAGCCACTTCCATCCAGGCTCTTTTGGTTTGAGAGCCTGGCCCTTGCTTCCCATCAACAGGAAACATCTCCTGTCTTTAAGTGCTTCATTCTTCTGCAGGAACTACAGACAAGAGTCAAAGACAAGTGCACAACGTTGATGTCTGTACTTTATTTTCAATTATTATTGATCATGACAGAGTGTGTAGAATATTATTTTACTGCTGCAAGACATGCATATTTATCTCTCAGAATCAATCCAACTCTCAAATAGTTAAAAGTCTACAGACTGAATGGCCATTAGAAAGTGAATGGGCCTTCATAATTACATTGGTAATATGGCTAGTTATGATTCTATTCAGCATAAACTACCTCCTATCTGTATTCAGGTAATCAAAGCATTGTAGTGTTTTTGTTTTCAGATTCTGGCTCAATAGCTAGGATCAAGATTCATTGGGTGAGAGCTTTTATTATTTTATTCATGTCTAGATGTGGGATATCGCTTTAGCAAGATCTAAATCCCAGACTATCAAAAACATTGTCTCCGTCATAACCAGGGGGGTGGTGCAAGAATGTAATTAATGCAAGAAACAAGAGGGAGGACTTAATAATATTCTCACTAATGTTGAATAACATTTCACAACACATGTATCAAAGTTCAAATAAATCTAAAGGTAATACATTAGAATATATTGTATTTTACCATGCAGCTGTGGAATCCTATGTTTCAATGCTCATGTGAACATTCAAAAATGAAAGTACGCAATGTTTGTGACCTGGTAGTGCATTGGGACACAATAGCTGTATTATTCGTCTGAAATCAGGTTACTTGTTATTCTGCTTGCGTTATGCTAGAAGGGATCCCAATGGAATGAAAGGCTGCATTTGTTTTAATGGTAAATTAACAAAATAGAAAGGAATTGGAAGATCTTTGACTGCACACACCCATTCACAGTGAACCTTGTGGCCTTTGAATTGGCTTATAAAGAGAAAAGACAAATGCAGATGCAACCGAGATATGATGTAAAGTGAAAAATTAACAATATTAAAAATGAAGAGTGTGTGTGTCAGAGAGAGACAGAAGGATTTTTATGCCCAGATACTTGGAGTAAATATTCTGTGATTGTCCAGGCACTGCAGTTAGTCAACCCCCTTGAAGTTTCTGCCACAGCTTATTCAAGAATTTTGCTCCTCTATTTGCCACCCTTTTTCTCTGTGCCGTAAACTGTTTGGAGACATCCTTCCAAGATAAACAACCCAATATAATTTAAACTTTCTGTTATGTGTGATTGGAGTCAAGAGGGTTTCTGTAAATTCAAGGATGTGTTTATTGGGATACATGGATTATAGAGGGTGGTGTAGGCAGGGGAGAAAGTATTACATCTGGTGATGACTGGTGTAGGTTTTGCCTCTAGCAGCGTATCTTTGCCTGAAACAGCAATAGTGATGTTATCCCTCATAACATAAGAAACTAGGCATGGATAATGTAACATTGAAAGATCCAACAGGCGTTTATTATAGCTGGAAACAATTATTATGTTCACAGTCAAGCATGTGTTTGGACTACAAAAGCAGAAATTGCTGGAAAAGCTCAGCAGGTTTGGCAGCATCTGTGGAGAAATAGCAGAGTTAACATTTTGGGTCAAATGACTCTTCTTCAGAAGGGTCTGAAGATCTGAAGAAGGGTCACTGGACCTGAAACATTAACTTTGACTTCTCTCCACAGATGCTGCCAGACCTGCTGAGTTTTTTCCAGCAATTTTTGTTTTTGTTTCTGATTTCCAGCATCTTTGTTTTTTTATATTATTATGTGTTTGGACTACGTTATTTGGTTACACCAGAAGAGCATGCTTTCAATGGCATGTCATTTTTCAAGAGATCCTAAGGAAGATGGTGTCTGAAATCTTTACATTCTCAGGTAATGTGATACAGAGATGATATCATAAAAATATCTCTTAAGGGCATATTGACATACTGATGTGAGACATGTAACAAAAGGTAGGATTAGTGCACATGTGTGACCTTTAAAAAATCTGGTGAAACAGGCTCAGTCTTGGCTGCAATACATTAGGTAAAGGCTCAACATATCTATTCACTGAGTAGAGAGGCAAATGAATCAGGAACATCCAAGCATCAAAAACGTCCATGTTGGCACTGCTCTCAAAAAAGGATGTTGTTAAAGATGCTATCCTTATTTTTAATATCCTTGGCTTCCCATTATCTTTGGGATTGTACTTTCATTACATGTCCAGGCATTAAGCATTGGAATTTCATCCTTAACCCTGTCTACCTCTTTCTCCTCCTTTAAGGTGCTCCTTAAAATTGATCTGATTGACTAAGACTTTAGTTACTGGCCCTAATATTGCCTTCTTTAATTCAAGGTCATATATTGTTTGATCATATTTCTGTGAAGTGCCTTGGGGACATTGTATATTAATGCAAGCTGTTGTTGAATGCATGTTTCAGGTGAAAACAGAAAACATAAAAAGAAAATTAAATCTTGACCCCTTTAAACAAAAAGGGGCTATTACATTCCATCCCAGAAAAAAATAAAACTGGAAAGGAAAGTGGAAAGTTACTTAACATTTCTGAATCGCCTTCCCAGTTACGAATATAAGTCTCCTCTTTAGGCTTAATTCTGTGCATAGAGATTATTTCAGCACATTTTAAAAGTACACAGCTTCATGTCATCAAATCTGTGGATATTAATCTTGTTTTCTTCCCAGATAAAATAAAGCAGCACTCAAAACACAACCACTTTCTCAACTGTCCAGCTTCATAGTAAATATTTTCTAATAAAATTATTTTTTTATTCACTTCACTCGTGGAATGTAGGCAATACTGGCTGGCCAGCATTTCTTGCTCATCCCGAGTTGCCCTTGAGAAGGTGGTGGTGAGATGCTTTCATGAACAATTGCAGTCCATCTGCTGTGAGTTAATCCACAATGCCTTCAGGGAGGGAATTCCAGGATTTTGACCCAAAGACACTGAAGGAACAAAAATATATTTCCAAGTCAGGATGGCGAGTGCACTGGTGGGGAATTTGCATGTGGTGGTGTTGCCATGTATCTGTTGTTCTTGGATGTGGTTGTGGGTTTGGAAGATGCTAACGATTTTTGGTGAATTTCTTCATTGCACCCTGTAGATAGTATACGCTGTTGTCACTGAGTGTTGGTGATGGAGCGAGTGCATGTTTGTGGATGTGGTTTCAATCAGCTGGCTGCTTTGTCCTGATAGCATCAAGCTCTTGAGTGTTGTTGGAACTACAGTCACTCAGACAAGTGTGGACTATTCCGTCATACTCCTGACATATGCCCAGATCGGCATGATGGTGCTAGATCGCAGGATTTGGGGAGTCAGGAGCTTAGTTCCCTGCTATAGTATTCCTAGTCTCTGACCTGCTCTTGTAATCATAGTTTTTAAATGGTGAGTCTAGTTGAGTTTCTGGTCAATGATAACCCTCAGGATGTTGACAATGGGGTATTCAGTGATTGTAACACCATTGATTGTTAAGGAGTGTTGGTTAGATTGTTTCTTATTGGTGATGGTCATAGCCTGGGATTTCTGCAGTGTGATTATTATTTGCCACTTGTCAGCCCAAGCCTGGATTTTGTCCAATCTTGTTGCATTTGAACATGGACTGCTTCAGTATCTAAGGAGTCATGGATGAAGCTGAACATTTTGCAATCATCAGCGAACATCCCCACTACTGACCTTATAATGGAGGGAAGGTCATTGATGGAGAACTGCAGATGGGCCTAGGACACTATCCTGAGGAATTCCTGCAGAAATGTTTTGGAGGTGAGATGACTGTTCTCCAACAACTACAACCATTTTCCTACGTTTCAGGTATGACTCCAAACACTAGAGTAGTTTCCTCCGATACCTATTAATTCCAATTTCATTAGAGTTCCTTGATGCCACACTTGGTCGAATGCAACCTTGATGTCAAGGGTTGTCACTCTCACCTCACCTCTGGAAATCAGCTCTTTTATTCATGTTTGAACCAAAGCTGTAATGAGTTCACTAGCTGAGTGGTCCAAGGGGATCCCAAACTGGGCGTCAATGAGAAGGTTATTGCTGGGCAGATACTGCTTGACAGCATTGTTGATGACACCTTCCATCACTTTACTGATGATCAAGAGTAGACTGGCAAGACAATAATTGGCCAGGTTGGATTTGCCCTTTTGTGTAGTCGATATACCTGGGCAATTTTCCACATGGTCAGGCAGATGCCAGTGTTGTTGCTGAAATGGAACAACTTGTTTAGGGGAGCAGCATATTTTGGAGAACAAATCTTCAGTACTATTGCCAAAATGTTGTCAGGGCCCATAGCCTTTGAATATTTAGTGCCCCCAGCAGTTTCTTGATATCATATGGACGAAATCGAATTGGCTTAAAACTGATGTCTATCATGCTGGGAACCGCTGAAGGAAGTCGAGAAGGATCATCCACATGGCACTTCTGGCTGAAGATTGCAGCAAATGCCTCAGCTTATTTTTTGCATTTTGTGTTGGGCACTTCCTTCATTGAGGATGGGGATATTTGTGGAGACTTCCTTGTCTAGTCAGTTATTTAATTGTCCACAACCATTCACAACTGGATGTGGCCGGACTGCCCAAGGTTAATTCTGATTGTTAGTTATGGATTCCTTAGCTCTATATATCACTTACTTCTTATGTTGTAAGTTGACACTCTTTGGCATTTCATTTTTAGGCATGCCTGGTGCTGCTGCTGGCATACCCTCCTGCATTATGCATTAAACCAGGGTTGATTCCCTGTTTTGATGGCAATGGTTGAGTGAGGAATAAGCCAGGCAATGAGGTTGCAGATTGCGCTGGAGTATAACTCTGCTACAGTTGATGGCACACAGTGCCTCATGGATGCCCAGTCTTAAGTTGTTAGGTCTGTTCAGAGTCTGTCCCGAGTCTGTCCCATTTATCACGTGTTAATGCTACACAAAACAAGGGATGGTCTTCTCAGTGTGAAGGCAGGACTTTTCAGTGTTCACTCTTATCGATACAGTCATGGGCAGATCCATCTGCAGCAGGCATTTTGGTAAGGATGAGGTCAAGTATGTTATTCCCTATTGTTGGTTCCTTAATCAATTGCTACAGACCCAATCCAGCAGCTGTGTCCTTTAAGACCTGACCAGCTTGATTAGTACTGCGTCTATCTGTCTAAAGGTCATAAGTAGAGATCTTCACTGATGATTTCACAATGTTCAGCTCTATTTGAGACTCCTCAGATACTGAAGCAGTGCATGTCTAAATATAGCAAGATATCTAGGCTGGGACTGATAGTAAAACTCATGCCATTCTTGTGCCTGGCAATTACCATCTCTAACAGGAGACAATCTAACCATCACCTTTTGACTTTTAATGGCATTACCATTACTGAATTTCCCATTATTAACATCCAGCAGTTTATCATTGACCAGGAACTGAACTGGACCAGCCAAATAAAAATTGTAGCTCCTAGATTGGAGCACTAGGAATTCTGCAGTGTATAACCCAGTTCCTGTCTCACCAGTGCTTGTCCATCATCTACAAAATGGAAATCTGTCCACTTACCTGAATGAGTGTATTTTACCTGATGTGGTAATGCTTGTGTTGTTTTCCATCGCATAAGAAACTGGATGTGGATATCATGGTATTGTCTGTATATAGCCAAACCATACATATCTTTTCAGGTACTTGAATACTGTCAGGCTATTCCTTTAGCAAATTTTGCACTTGTTCACCTTTGACATTTGCCATTTGCAACTGTTCACACTGGCTCTGGCTAACGTGTAACTGATCAACCTTGAAATGTCTTCAGTATCAACCTGTAGATCAAGAGAGATATTTTTGTTTGTGTGTGGTTTGGGTAGCTGGCTTATATCTCCATCCAAAATCATATCTTTGGACTTTGACAAGTAGATGCTCCAAATGTGGCGGTGCACTCATTAGCGAATTGCAACATGTCATTTCTAATGGCTTCTGATCTGGTTCAATGGTGAACTTCTTGCTATATATCTATGTGTTAAACTACATGATACTGAACACTAGAGTTCTATGTTGGAAAAGTCAGCTTGAGCAGAAGACAGGGTTTTGAACCAAAGGCAATAAACTTCGTCTTGCAAAAGACATGGCTCTAGGCCTGTTTGTGATGCATCTAGTTCAATAATCGTACCTTTCCTGGAATCATAGTACTGTAGAAGACAATATTTCATTGACAGACCTGCTTGAGAGAATTGAAGATGTATTTATGGTGCCTTCTTGAGTAAATCTCTCAAGATGCCTGGTCTTTAAAGTTTGGAATATATGTCAAGAGAAAAGTTTAAAATCTGAGACAATGTCACAGATCCTTTTTATCCTATGAAGTCGGCATTTTTTTTAACATTCTTAGTCTTACTTGGATTGTATGGAAGCCTTGATGAAGGAAATGACTTCAAATAAATTTATCTGACTGACTTGGCCCATCCCCTACTTCCTAACTGCCACCCCATAATGAATCATTTCTACACTCAAAAATCCCTTCATCTCATTCACATCTACTGCTTGTTCTTTCTTCTGGTCAAACCATTCCCTTTAAGCTAATGTCTATTTGAAATTTGGGAGGCAGGAGAATGAAGAGTTCCAACAAAGTTCCTGATCAATTGAATCATTCAAACATGTGATGACATTGACATTGTCATTAAACTGTCAAATGAATCCCCTGTGCAACCCCTTGTGCGATGACATTCTCTTCCTCTTCCATCAGATTTTATGTTTAGATACTGCTACTCCCGTGACTTCACAAAGCTGGAGGCATTTCACTTATTTCCCTTTCTGACAGACGTGATGTTCCTGGCAAATGTCCTGTGGTGTGAATGTTACTTGCCGCTGGTCAGACCTTGATATTGTCCAGGTCTTGTAGCTTTTAAACATGGACTGCTTCAGTATCTAAGGAGTTGCGAATGATGCTGAACTTCAATGAACATACTCACTTCTGATCTTATGATGGAGGGAAGGTCACTGAATGCATAGTTGAAGTTGGTTGGACTTAGCCCATTACTCTGAGGACTTCCTGAATAGATGACTTTGGAGACCACGAGGGCATCCCCAAACAATGCTCTGCCTTCTATATGTGCAGGAAGTAAACCAGTCAGTAGGTGGCATGTGCAACTTTGTCTGAGGCGCTGGGCAAAGAATGAGAAGTTGGAGTGAATTGAGAAGAGTCTCCAATACCATGTGCTGTTTCTCCATCTTCCCTCTCAAAGTCCATCAGCAGTTACCTAACCACCAAGAACTGGGGAGTATGTTGTTGCACTTTGGTGAAGCAGTGAACACCAAGGGGCAGTTTAAATTCTATTTAAAGTGGTGGGCTGAGCACACATTCCAATGGTCAGGATAAAGGAGTACTTGGTTGCCTCTGGATGTGACGTATGATGCACGTGGTCCCTCTTTCCATGGAGGTGGATATTAGCACAAAGGCCTGGTAAACTATAGGACTGATCCTAAAGATTGACACCTTCAGTCTCTCTCCAAGAATGCACTCTGACTCTGCAAAGACTGGCAGAACCTCATGCATTCTCTGTTGCTACTCCAGACTGCTTTCTTGGTGAATTGTCCAGGATTGACTCTCTGTTTCCAGCTGAATGGAGCTGCATCTTCCGAAGGGAATCTGTGCTGCTTTGTCAATCTCCCACATGGCCCCCAGCTTATGCCATTTGTGCTTTTGTTATTTCTAATGCAGACACCATCTCACCCCGATACCCTCCCCACCCACAACCCTATCCTGAAGTGTATCTCTCTGCAGTGAAGTTGTGTGACAGTGCTCCCTCATAGTAATCAGCCTTCTCTGAGGATTCCTTGGCTTCTTCCTACTCCAACAAGAGAGAGTCCAACCATCGCTCCTTAACCTCCAATGGCATTACCATCACTGGATCCCCATGTCCTGAGGGTTACTGTTGATCAGAAACTGAACTGGACTTGCTATAAAAACACTGAGGCTACAAGAGCAGGTCAGATGCTAGGAACACTGCAACAAGTAACTCACCTCCTGACTCCCCAGAGGTTCACCATCTACAAGACACAAGTCATGAGTGCAATGGAGTACAACAACCCCTCCCCACCATTGTTTGCCTGAATGACTGTAGCTCCAATAACACTCAGAGGTTTGAAGGCATCCAGGCCAAAGCTGCCTGCTTGATTGGCATCAGATCCACAAACATTCACTCCTTCCATCACTGATGTTCTGCAGCAGCAATGTGTACTGTCGACAAGAAATTCACCAAAGCTCCTTAGAGAGCACTTTTCAAACCTAAAATTACTTCCATTAAGAAGGAGACGGACAGCAGATATATGAGAACACCACCACCTTCAAGTACCCCTCCAAGCCACTCACCATCCTGACTTGGAAAAATATCGCTGTTCCTTCACCATCGCTGGGGCAAAACCCTGGAATTCCGTCCCTAATGGCATTGTGGATATACCTTCCGCAAGTGTGCTGCAGCAGTTCATGAAGGCAATTCACCACAATCTTCTCAAGGGCCATTAGGAATGGCAAAGTGTGCTGGCCAGCTAGCAATGCCCACATCCTGTGGATGAATGAAAAGAAATAAGATGAAA
Source organism: Rhincodon typus (assembly GCF_021869965.1). NCBI lineage: Eukaryota > Metazoa > Chordata > Chondrichthyes > Orectolobiformes > Rhincodontidae > Rhincodon > Rhincodon typus. The sequence continues at coordinate 22,547,452 of NC_063342.1, forward strand.
AGATTAAAAGTCAGGGTAGGTGTTTACATTTCACTGGGCAAGGGATGAGTGGTAGCAACATTCCCATGTAGCCTTCCATTCTTTACCTTTGCAAATCCTGTGGAATCTCATGTTTACTGAAATAGACATCTTTCCATTGACAGGCATGGAATATCATCATGGTCACACTCTGTGATTGGCTGTGATGTTGAGTTACACAACCATGGATAAAACCCTCTGTTGGCCACCCCTCCTGGCTGCTAATCTTTTTCATTAAAATTATGCCCTTTGAAATTCAAAAAATCCAACTGTTTTAAGTAAGCACGACTGGAGATACCTCAGTGTTTAATTACGGCTTGGCGACAGAACATTGGAAACTGTTTGCAAATTTTTGGCTCCGAGTCAAAATATAAATATTGAAATGACCATCTCCCTTTCTCACTATCTTTTTGATGCTTTAAAGCATGGCACCTGCACTGTTGTCACAAGTTTTATGAGTAGATATTGAAAATAATTACTAAAGGAACACGAACTTTTATTTTAAGGGATGAGCGAACTGAAAGTATTAAACAATAATGTTATTACTCAAGTGAAGATATAGACTTGAATTTGCTGAAAACTACCTCAGCATACATACAGAATCCAGAAATTCCAGGAAGTTATGGTGGGATATACATCATGTTGTAATTTATTCATAGAGTTATAGAGGTCTACAGAACATTAAAAAAGTGCTTCAATCCATTGAGTCTGCACCAGTCAAACTAAGCATGTCACTCTTCTATTCCTATTTTCCACCATTTGACCCGTAGCCTTGGATGCTTTGATATCACAAGTGCACAGGTTTCTGTCTCTACCACCCTTATAGGTAGTATGTTCCTGGTTCACGCTACCCTTTGGGTGAAATATTTTTCCTTACATTCTCTCTAAACATCCTCCCCCTACCTTAAATCTATAAAAACCACACTTCCACCACTTCATCTAATCATTGATGCCCCCCATGAAGGGAAAAAAGTTCCTTCCTGTCTACCCTAATAATACTCCTCATAATTTTATATATCTCAATCATGTTCTCTTTTAGTCATGTTCTCTTTTAGTCTTCTCTGCTCCAAGGAAAACAACCCCAGTTTGTCGAAATTCTCCAGCCCAGGCAACATCCTCTGCACCCTTTCTTGTGTAATCACTTCCCTCCAATAATGTGGCGTTCAGAACTGTGCGCAATACACTAGCTGTGGCCTAACCAATTTTTTACAGTTCTAGTTAAACTCTATGCTTCAGCCAATAGAAAGCAAGTATCTTATTTGCTTTCTTAACCACATTAACAACTGGTCAACAATTACAATTACTTGCACACTGTAGTGATTGTAACAAGGTCATCCAAATGGACCTCATAGAATTTGAGTTCCCTGATTGGGACAGTTAATCTGGTCCAGTTAGGAAGCCCTGGCCAACAGGTATAAACAGGAGTGTCAGAGGTTCTGTTCACTCTGACAGCTAGCTCTGAGAGCTAGCTCTGAGGGAGATAGATCAGTGTCAAGGACTTTCCATATGTAAATAAAGGGTGACTTGACAACAGGATACTAACCTCTGTGGATTTATTTCACGCACCAAAGTTCCACAGATCCTAGTGCTTCTCAGGGTCCTACTATTTATCTTGTATTCCCTTGCCTTCTTTGCCCTGATCACCTCACATTGAATTCTGGTGTCATGGCTGCTTGTGGTAATCAACTGGAGAAAAAACAGCCCTCTTCCCAATTCCCTTTTTAGCAACACCTCCCGGTTCTCCACAAAAGGTGTGGAGCTATCTTCCTATGTCAAAGTGGCCCAGCAGCACAGTATGAGGGGCAGGTCTTGTCTCAAGTGATTTGCAGCTGGCCATGAAATATGGTACTAACAATGTGAACACTGGAAGGTCTCAACAGTGGACAGCACTTCCATGTTTCTTGTTGTGTGAACACACAGGATGGACACTATAGATTCTGGTTGCACAATTAATGAGGTCAAAAGTAGTAGATTGCATGAGAAAAGTCACTGTGTGTCACGCAGACTGAATGCCATGAATTGTAATTGACAAAACACTCAAATTGCAAATGGAAACATTCCACCCAATGTTGCTAGTCTCTGGATTTTGTTTTTCACCTAAAGTAGTTCTCGTATCTCTTCCACTTAGACTGACAAAATAGTGGTGCATTAGAGAGCAACTTGATTTGTGTGTTTATTCAAGACGGTTAGCCCTGATGTCTCATCATCCACAAAGTGCATAATTCAAAGAGAATCCCCAGACTCAGCCTCATAAATCAAATTTAAAACCAGGACGTATTTCTGAGAGACTTCATAAAGCACTAAATATATGTAAGCCTTTGTTTGTAATGATAAATTAACAAGGCTACATGTGTTTAAAATTGCTAAGTAATAACATCTGCCAAAGTTAAATTGTACATCTGGAGAATATGAAGAAACCATAACATCGGTAAAAGAGAATGCTTGTCCGGTTTGAAATAGTTTTGATGCTTTTATGATTGTGATTAAATGTTATTTATGAAGAATATATGTGGAATTGAAATTGAAATTTTATCACAAGAAGGTATTTCAACAACCACAAGCAATTAACATGTTTCACAAGATTCTATGCCAGTTTCCCTAAAGTGAGTACTTAGAAAAGTGGGCAAAATTCTTAGAATCTTGGATGAATATGAGTCAATGTTTGCTCTGCTTTTCGGGCTATTGTCTTACTTGCTGTGCCATATTCCAAAGAGTTCTGCAAAAAATTATAGTATACATTTGCCACTGTAGGATCAATAATCTAAGTTGTTAAACAACTGCAATATCACCACTGCAGAATATTGGGTAATATTTTGGTTTATGTAATTAAGCTGCACTCATTAGAAATATCATGTTGTATGCATTTCTGCTGACTGCCAATGAATGTACCATGAACTCTAGGTTTGCAATAAATGTAAAATGGGATGCAATTCTTCAAGTCAATAACTTTTCACTCAACTGTCTAAGATGAAAAATTAAACGTAATTTGAGAAACATAGAATAGTATTTCACTCACTTCACAATCTTGAAAAAAGAAGTCTGACCAAGAGAGAAACTGAGTGTGGTATTTTAATGATATGTTGTAATGAGTGTGTACAGCAAGTATTTGACATAATAACATGTTATATCTGGGTGCTTTTCTGAAAATAATGAGTAAATGAAAACATTAGATAATAGCATCATCTGGCTAATAACATGATTGTGCACCTCTGTTAAATGATCTCATTTTCCAAATTGTGTGTTGGCTTACCAATTATTTATGTTCCAATAAGGCATTGTATAAATTATGGATCCATTCATTTTCTATTTAAGAATGCTAGTTATGAATTTCTATTCATTGATTCCTTGGTAGAACCACAGTGTGCCTTTTATTTTTAAATATGTCAGAATGATAGTATCAGACTGACAATGTAATTAAGGGATATTATTCAGTTTTGTTTAGAAACTATGGGCTGAATTTTCCCAAGAAAATTGGCTATCAATCTTGGGGTTTCATAGAGAATTTATCCACGCGAACTCTAGCATGTTTTCTCATGTAATCGTTACCAATTCACCTCATTATGTACCTCATCTTACAGCACTACTCTCACATTATCTTCTGCTCTCCATTGATACAAAATTTAACACCCAGCTCTGCACCAGGGCAAACACTGCTGGCCAGGTGGACAAACTGTTCACAGTCGACATATTGGGAGGGAAACAAAAAAAAAGCAAGCTTCCGAAAACATGTTGGTGGCTGGAGTGACACTTCATTGTAAACAGAAGCTTACAATCATAAAAGTATTGGGATTTTAAATCAAAATCTATCTGCTGGACTGACACTGTAGCTGCAGCCACAAGAATGAAGCTATAGAGACCATACTTCCTCAACATCATTATGCTTTCCTTAATATCACAGCATAACATCTTCTCATTATTGAATGTGGAAGCATCAGATGGTGTAAAGTCTTCAGATTTTAACAGTATCTTTATAAAACAATGGGAAAAGTAGAAAAAAAGATTTTAGAAAAAGCTGCATTCACTTGTGGGACTACAGTCATAGCGATGTACAGCATGGAAACAGATCTTTCCATCCCACTTGTTCATTGCCAAACAGATGTACTGAACTAATCTAGTCCCATTTGACAACATTTGGCCCATATCCCTCTAAACCCTTCCTATTCATGTACCTGTCCAGATGCCTTTTAGATGTTTTAATTGTACCATCCTCCATCACTTCCTCTGGTAACCCGTTCTATTCTTGCACCACCCTCTGTGTGAAAAAGTTGCCCCTTAGATCCCTTTTAAATCTCTCTCTTCTCACCTTAGGCCTATGTCCTCTAGTTCTGTACTCCACTACCCTGGAGAAAAGACCTTGACTATTCGCCCTGTCCAAGCCTGCCATGATTTTATAAACTTCTATAAGGTCATCCCTCAGCCTCCGATGCTCCAAGTAAAATAGTCCCAGCCTATTCAGCCTCTCCCTATAGCTCAAACCAACCAACTCTGGTAACATCTTTGTAAGTCTTTTCTTAATCCTTTCGAGTTTTAAAACATCTTTCCAATACCTGGGAGAACAGAATTGAATGCAGTATTCCAATAGTGGCCTAACCAACGTCCTGTATAGCCACACCATGATGTCCCAACTCCTATACTTGTTATGAAGTTGTGTAGAGTACTCGTGAATTGTAAGGCAGGAAGCTAATGGGGAGAAAGGTTTGGAGATTTTGCTCCAAAGGCAAGCAACTCCTGATACAGGTAAACGGGGAGAAAGGTGTTTTTAAAGGTAATGGGGAGAAAGAGTGCGTAGTCCCTTTAAGAGGTGAGGTGTTTTTTTCCGTGCTTTGAGATTTTTAAAATGTGTGTCTGTGAGCAGCAGATGGAGTTACTAGTACAGAAAGTGCCCAAGTTTGAAACATTTATGTTAAAAGGCCAAGCAACATTTTTACCAAGACAACAAATCTTTTCAAATTTAGCTAATCAATTTAAACCAACCCTTAGATACTAAAAAAACTATCAAATTTAAATCTGATGGTGTTGACAACATTGAACCAATCTTAACGTAAGAAATATTGTTATGTCATCATGGGTATAAAGAAAGGGGCAGTTGAACAGACACCCCCAGAGCTAACTGCCAATCGCCAAGTTTAAGAATCCTCCGCTCTCTCTCTCTCAATTGGCTCTCATAGTCATCCACGTATTAGAGAGAGCACCATCTATCCAAAAAAGATACAATGGCATTTCTGGCTAAAAGTCCTCACAGAAGCAATTACAGAACAAAACATCCTGACAGCAGGAAGAAAGGCATTTGTGGAGTAACGGAGAAGGCACAGCATTCCAGAAGACAGTCTGTGTGAATTTGGAGAGATTAGGTTTTAATTTATTAATCGTGTTTATATAAGTGAGACTTGTGTTTATTTGAACAGCATTCCACTAGAATTTAGGCCAGTTTGGGAGTAGTTAGTAGTCTAGAGGGGAATTGTTCGGTTTGTTAGTAATACTGTTAATTTGTTCATTGTTAAGGTTAAATAAATAAATTGTTTCTTATATTTATAAAGTAGATCAGGGATTTTCTTTCTTTTAAACCCTCTTTTAACAGATTACAATTGGAAAGGGTATTTTGGGAGTAATTATTAGAAGGGAAACATGACAGATTGGGGCTTGTGTTTTGGTTTAATTATCAGAAGGATTCGACATAATCCCCTTCTGTAACATACTCAATGAACGATCAATAAAGACAACAGTACCAAACATCTTCTTCACTACCCTTTCTACTGGCGACTCCGCTTTCAAGGATCGATGAACCTGTATCAGGAGTTGCTTACCTTTGGAGCAACAGCAAATTTATAGACAATGAACAATGTCTTCACCCAAATCACATCTACTGGAAGTGAATGTCAATTAAATCCTGTCTGGCTTGTAGCACTCAAAGCCAAACCGTTCTATCATGGTGAAGGTAATGTCCCTCCTGATCAATGTTGTCATCTTCCTCCTTTGGAAGATTGCTGCCACTTTTCCAATTCTTCAAAGAACATCACATCCCCTATTCACCTGCTCCAGCTATGCACAGTGTGTTAGGATTATGTAGCATATGATCTATATGGCAAGATATACCAGACCCATCTGACCTATTGAAACCTTAACCTCAAGAAACCCATTGTCTGCGCCATGATGGTGGTGGTGCAGAATGGGCTGCATTGTTGCAACACTCAGCCTCAGTCAAGGTATTGCATAACAGAGTCAGCAGCCATGGTAACAGAGGGTAGCTTTTGTCTCCCGGTAATAATCCTTGTAAGATATCCAGCTCTTGAAATCAAACAGGAACATGATATAGGCACAAGGACAGTTTCTAGGCTTCTAAGATGTGGTACAGATGATCACATTTTACTTGTAAATGACTGAATGAAGCCCTTTTCTTTTGAACAAAGTAGACACATATGGCACTCTCAATGAAGCTTGTTACAATGAGTCTTGTTCTAACATATGCAGCAAAAGACATGTTGCATAAGTAGAGTAGGAGGTTATAAGTGCAGTAAGATTACTAAAATGATGTGACAAGGTGTACAGCTGGATGAACACAGCAGGCCAAGCAGCATCAGAGGAGCAGGAAAGCTGACGTTTCGGGTCTAGGCCCTTCTTCAGATTACTAAACCTTGTCTCCTCCACCTCCATCCCCATGTCAGCCATGAATGGCAACATTGTCAAATATTTACAATTTAAAGTGAGAGGAAAGCAGCTTTGCGCCCTTTTGTAGCCAATGAGACCTTGGGCTGCCTCTGTGCATTGTGGCCTACAGCTTCAAAGATCACTTGTTATTACTTCTGTTTCTTAGAGTTTGCTGATGATTAATATGTAATACCAATAAAAACCGAAAAAACTGCGGATGCTGTAAATCAGGAACAAAAACAGAAGTTGCTGGAAAAGCTCAGCATGTCTGGCAGCATCTGTGAAGAAAAAATCAGAGTTAACTTTTCGGGTCCGGTGACCCTTCCTCAGATCTCAGCAACACCAATAGTGGGTCAAGATTACTTGTGGCCACGATTTGTATTCAACATAATCTGTCACTACATGTGGTTAAATTGTATTGTGTAAGTGCCTTGATTAATACAATTGCCCCGAAGGGCCCCTTTAAGAGGCAATGCCAAGCAGTATTGTCAATGGACTAGTAATCCAGAGACCCAAATAATGTTTTGGGGATCTGGGTTTGATTCCCACCATGAATTCAATAAAAATCTGGAATTAAAAGTCTCCTGATGACTCCTGTTTATTTTCGTAAAAATCCTCTGGCTCGCTAATGTCCTTTCAGGAAGGAAATCTGCTGCCCTTACCTGGTCTGATATACATGTGACTTTGGAACCAAGTAATGTGGTTGACCCTTCACTTCCCTTTGAAATGGCCAAGCACACCATTATGCTGTATCAACTGCTAGAAAGGGAAAAAGAAATGAAACTGGATTGACCACTTGGCATTGACTCAAAATTCTGGAACTCCCTCCCTAAGAGCATTGTGGGTCTATCTACAGCAGATAGATTACAGCTGTTTAAGAAGGCAGCTCATTACCACCTTCTCGAGGACTACTAGGAATGACCACTTAATGCATGAGTGAATAAAATGAAAAATCGCTTACAAGTAGAATCCACTCCCTCAGAGCAAAATAAAATTTATTCTATCCACTTTCAGTGGTGGCAGCCATTTATCATTTGCATTGTGCAAGCTGCCGCTGTGTGGATCTCTGGGGTCTGTGTGTGGTAGTTGTTTCTGGGAGCAGAAGCCATTTTTCTGGATGCTGATTGACATGGGTGGAGTTTCCAAGTGGCTGTGTGGTGACAGTTTAATGGAACATTGATGCCAATCATTGTTATGCACTGACCCCATCATAGGTGGACCTTTGATCATCTTTTCTCACGCAACCACACATGCCCTACAATGCTTTATTGTCTCCCACTCTTATAAATTGTCTCTGCTTGCATTCCAGTATGCTGCCTCCAAACTCATTACATTTTAATGTTACTGCTAGGCTGCTTTGCACGCAGGGGGAAGCATCTGAACTGGGTGCATCTCAAAGTTCTTGGCACTGACTAACTTTGTGCCTACTTGGATGGTTACAGCATGCGTGTCTTTTTTTTGCATATTGCTGTCTCATTCAGAACTTACAGGCTGATGGGTGAAATGAGGTAATAATGAAATGTTTATGCATGCAAATAGAGCTCTCACTGCTCGCTAGTGAAATTCTCATCATTCAATTCTTGGATGGAAGATTGGACTTTGTTTCTTGCCATCAAGAATGTCATTTTTCAGACCTTACCATATTTTCCCAACTGCATCACCATTGCCCTCGTCATTTAGGACCTGGGAAGATTTCACCCTTTGTTTCTTGTTGATCAGATCAGTTTCTGTGCTGTTAATACTCATTCTCTCAACCGAAATGTTCAAGCATGACAGACTGGACGAAAAGCCTGCCGCTAGAAGAGAGGCAGTATGGGATTGTTGAAGATGGATGGTTCTTTTCAGACTCTCCTGATCATACTGGTGCCATTTGCTCAGCTTTCTTGCCAAGAATTGCCTCACAGGGCCACTTCCTAGTGGCATGTCCTCACAGGTTGCTGCTATTTCTCAGAATAGCAGCACCTGCTTGATCCTGCTAACCGGTCAATGTCTGTAGGAGGCAGGATCAGGTTACCCTTTCTGACACAGGGAGAAATACATGATGCGGCACATCCTTCAGAATTTAGCTGCTCTTTCAGTATGAACAGAATCCTTTAAAAATAAAATGAAGCCAGTCAGTGCACAAACACTGCTATAAGGGAACAACTAAAAGCACAATGCTGCCACAATACAGCCTAAAATAGAATTCTGACAGTGTGGAAGCAGGCCATTTGGCCCATTGAGTCCACACTGACCCTCCAAAGTGCATACTACACAGATCCATCCTATCTCTGTAACCCTGCGTTTCCCATGACTAAGCCACGTAGACTGCACATCCCTGGACACTACGGGCAATTTCGAATGGCCAATCCATCTAACCTGCACATCCTTGGACTGTGGGAGGAAACCGGAGCATCCGGTGGAAACCCACGCAGACAAGTGGAGAATGTGCAAACTCCACACAGACAGTCACCCAAGGGTGGAATTGGATGCGGATCCCTGGTACTGTGAGGCAGCAGTGTTAACCACTGAGCCACTGTGCCACCCAATTACATCAGCGCACAATTACACCAAGAGGAATCAACAGTGGGCACTTGGGGCAGTGCAGTAATGAGGCAAAATATCTCAATTCATGTAATAAACTTTAACTGAAGGAAGTGATTCATATGGAGAGTGAAAAGTACCACACTTATCATAGAAGTGACACGATATCTGTAATTATCTAGACTGTTCAGGGTGTATTTCATTAGGTTGGAGAAGTTTACGTAAGAGTGCAAAATCTTTCCATTTCACATCAATAAAAAGTTTCAACCCACTAACAGTTGTTATTATATCTCAGTGCATTGGCTGAAAACAATTGGAATAAACCCAAAGATAGAGAGCATAAATCTAATCTTACCTTTGTAACAAAAACAGGAAGATAAGAGATTAAAATGATTTGAGTTACTTACCTGACAAAAAACCATCTGGATGTAATTTTTTGGCCAAGGGATATCACAGTTTGAGCAATAAGTTTTTCTATCGCTTTGCTGTTTTAGAAGCATAATACCTGAGATAAAGATATATTTCAGCAAATTTGAAAGAACCAACTTTTTACAAAGAAAATGTATTGGCAAGAAGCTGCTTTGGAACATGGGCCTGTAATGTCAGTTCAAATATGGGGTTCCGCAGCAAAAACTTTGTTTATGCTAGGGTAGATCTCACAGCAGACGTAATAACAGAAAATTGGCTTTGATTTATGATTCTGTTTCTAACTGATGTATTTACTCCAAAGCCTAGGGAAGGTGTGCTCAGGCCAACAAAAGCAAAACTGTTGAGTTCGTCTCTCTTGGCAAGCTGACTATCACCTCCAGCTACAAGGAAAAGTTTGGTTTAACATAATAAAAATGCATAGCAAGTGAAGCAGCCCCTGTAAATAGAACAAGCTGTTGTTATGACTGAAGAACCAAAAAATAAGAGTTAATAATTTTGTTCAAACTGCCTCTTGAAATACCTATGGAAACCACAGTTACAAAATTTGAGTCAATATTGCCGTTATGTCATTTGTTGCAAACGAAATGGAATATTAAAGTAGGGATATTTTGCTACGGTCGTATAGAGCATTGATGACACTACATCTGGAGTACTGTATCA
>NC_063342.1:22567726-22629322 GCF_021869965.1 Rhincodon typus
AACCTCAGTGGATCTCTCTCCCACTGCAACTCTCTCGTAATCTCTTGACCTGTCTGTCTCCTCTTCTCCTATCTTCTCCTCTATCCATCCTCTATCCGCCTCCCCCTCTCTCCCTATTTATGTCAGAACCCACTTCCCCTCCCCCATTTCTGAAGAAGGGTCTAGGCCCGAAACATCAGCCTTCCTGCTCCTCTGATGCTGCTTGGCCTTCTGTGTTCATCCAGCTCTACACCTTGTTATATCAAACATTTGTGAGGACCTGGCTTTTGGACGGTACTAATTTCTCTCTCTTGCAATGTAAAAACAGTCAGTTGTCACGAATCCCTCTGTACAGACTCCTGATAACTATCCTGGTTAACAGTCATGCCTGAGCAGACAATGCCCGCCTTTAATATTATCAACATTGGGCTTGCAGCTAGTAACATTCTGCTATGGGATGGCTTTTCTTTTTATCTCCTGCTTGCCTCAGGAGTCATTACCCCTCCTTTATATGTCTCTGTTCTGTGAACATTTCCAGACCCCAATCTCACTGAGTTTAGAGATCAATGTGTTACCTAGCTGTCAGACAAAATGGCCAACTGTCTGAACATTGCTCCCTCTGCTCCTTGACACAATTCTTGATTGGAAAGGATGTGAAATCTTTGAACTCCTGAAGTAGGATTACCTCACAAAGGTTTTTGTAGGTGATCTCAATTTTAAGTACTCGCTGATTAAAAGCAAACTGCTTTCCAATTCCAGGTATGTCAGGTCAGGCTATTTCCTGAAGGTACAGAATTATGTTTCTGTCAATTACTACTACACTTAAAATAATCTCTTTTTTTTAGCTGATCATTGGTACCACTCTTTTCAGGCAAAAATGTAAGAAACTCTATCGTCTTTTTCTGTTAGTTAACTCGGTAATGGCTCTTCTTGAATAGGCCACTTTAGCTGCTGTGCAAACCAATTGAAAGAGACAAGGGGCTAGAAGGAGAGATTGGACAAACTTGGAGTGTTTTCACTTGAATGTCAGAGATTGAGGGGTGATCTGACAGAACTACATAAAATTTTGAGAAGCATGGATAGGGTGGATAGTCAGATTCTTCTTCCCAAGGTAGAAATGTCAAAATCTAGGGTGACATAGGTTCCAGGTGAGAGGGAAAAGTTTAGAGGAGATGTGTAAGGCAGAGTTTTTACACAGAGGATGGTAGGAGCCTGGAACGTGCTACCAGGTAAAGTGGTAGAAGCAGATATGATAGTAACATTTAAGAGGCATTTTGACAGACACAGGCAGGGATTAGAGGAACTCAGACCATGTGCAGATAGATGAGATTAGTTTAGAATGGTCAGCATAGAGATGGTGGGGCGAAGGGCCTGTTCTTGTGCTGTACTGTTCTATGTCCTCTGTACTCAGACCCATCCTTTCATAATGTTAAACTCTCTATTAAATCAGGTTGTAGACATGCTCGCTGAGCGGTGTGTTTGGTTGCAGACGTTTCGTCACCTTGCTAGGTGATATTGTCAGTGCGACTCCGGTGAAGCATCGGTGTTCTGTCTTGCCTGTTATTTACATGCCTCGGTTTGTTGGGGTGCTTGGTATTACTTCCGGTTCTGTTTCTCAGTGGTTTGTTCACAGGGTCTAATTCAATGTGTTTGTTAATGGAGTTCCGGTAAGAATACCAGGCCTCCAGGAATTCCCTGGCCTGTCTCTGTTTGGCTTGTGCGATTGTGGATGTGTTGTCCCAGTCGAGTTCATGTCCCTCTTCGTCCGTGTGTAGTGAGACCAGGAGTTCCTGGAAGCCTGGTATTCCAACCAGAACTCCATCAACAAACACATTGTACACCCTGTGTACAAACCACTGAGAAACAAAACCGGAAGAGGTACCAAACACCCCAACAAACTGAGGCATGTAAATAACAAGTGGGACAGAACACCAACACTTTACTGGAGGCGCACTGAAAATGTTACCTACCAGGGTGATGAAAGGTTTACAACCAAACCCACTGACTGAGCGAGCATGTCAATAACCTAATCCACAACCTGAGCTACAAATCTTCTCGAAAATCTCTATTAAATCACTGTGAATTCGCGTTGTTCTCACAAAAACAATAGAGTTTTTCAAGACTTCCTTCATATTTGAATTTTCTCAACCTGAACAGAGTACCTGTGAATATAATTGTACCACTCTTTAGTCTTGATATAGATATGGTATGGAGTCCGTTATTATGCACTTTATTGTGAGCAAAATCTTAGCGTTTTACATTGAGTTCTCGAAGTTTAGATTTCTTATGATAAATGTGAAAACTTTTCCCAGAATCTGGAGTAGTAAACGTAAAAACATAAGGATTTAACCACTAGGAACAGGAGTAGACAATTCAACCTCTTGAGCCTGCTCCATCATTCAATATGATCATGGCTGATCTCATCGTTGGCTCAACTCCACTTTCCTGCCCACTCCCCATAATTTTTTAACCCATTACTAATTAAAATTCTGTCTAACTCCTCCTTAGATTTTTTTCAGTTTCCCAGCATCCACTGCACTCTGGGATAACGAATTCCACAGATACCCGATCCCAATCTCAATTTTAAATCTGCCACCCCTTAGACTAAAATTATGACCTCTTGTTCTGGATTGCTCACAAGGGAGAACAATCATCCTACCATCTACTTTGTTATTCCCCTGTAGCATTCTATATACCTCAATTAGATCTCTCATTCTTCTGAGTTCTAGCAAGTATAGGCTTCAACTATTTAATCTCTCCTCATAAGAGAAGCCTTTCATGTCTGGAATTAATCTAGTGAACCTTCTTTGAAATGCCTCCAATGCAGTTACATCTTTCCTCAAGTAAGGGGGCTACAACTGTGCAGAGTACTCCAGATGCAATCTAACCAAATTCTTGCACAGTTACAACATTTCCCTCCTATTTACTCCATTCTTTTAGCAATAAATGCCAAAATTCCATTTGACCTTCCCAACACTTGCTGTGCCTGCATACTAGATTTTTGTGACTCATATACAAAGACACAACAATCCCTCTGCAAAGGATTTTGAGGCATTAAAAAGTTGCAGTTGTTGTAAATCTGAACAAATCCAATAGTTACAGTTAAAACATCAATACTTTCCCTTTCTTACCTATGCTGTCAGATTTGCTGAATGTTTTAAGCAGGTCAAATTTTACCTCAAAATGTAAAACTACTTCTTTCTCTCAGCCTCTGTTCCTTTCAATCTTGAGGCTTTCAAGATTCAAGCTTGGCAGTCCCTAATCACGACTCCCAAATTGGTCTTTTTTTTAACTCTTATATTGTTCTGCGCTATGGGATTGGGTTTTTCTTTTGGTCATTACTATGTAGTTCTAAAATTTTAAGTCTACTTTCTAAAAAAAAATCTTCAGTTTAATATATTCACATACAGTATTTAAAGCATTTTTGTGTATTATCTTATTCACTGAATTTCAGAAAAAAATACATTTCTGCGATGCATTTGACATTATTTAACATCTTTGAGAAAATTCTTTCAAAGAATCATAGTCCATTACAAAATAAATCAATCTTGACTTTCTTATCTGATAGGACCTTTGCCTTTTCCTTCCTCTGGAAAGAATTGTAGAATATTACCTTATAGATTCACATCAACTCAAGTGGCCAGAATTTAGTAAGTATATTTATTGGGAACTACATTAATTTCCGATGACTCATTTTATCAACAAAGACTGTAAGGAAATGATCTACGCTCTGGCGTGTACCTTGTGCATCATTTATGATTGCTTTTGAACACAAAAGCACTTATTTTATTTCCACCCACTTCTCGCCTGCATTTCAGCCAAGAACATAAAGTCCCAGATATAATGGAGCCTTATAGAGTGGAATATATTACATCAACATCATCATTAGGAAATGACACTTTTCCTCTCTTTGTCAAACCGAAATCCACATTACTGCAGCCACAATGCTGGAAATGCATTCTATTGAAAAGCAGGAAACTCTATGCAGTACGTACTCTGTTAGCAAAAGTGAGTCTACCCAATGTGTTTTATTCATAAGTACTGAACAATGCACACAGTGCTGTCTAATTTTCTGGAAACTTATGTCTTTCTGTTAACAGCAATAAGCAAAAGTGACTAGATATTTAATGTATGTGAAAATCAACAGCATATTCTTTTAAGTTATCAAGACTGTAGGAAGCTGAAAACATCAATGCTATCCTGGCTTGGAGCTATATCACCATTGACTCCTTCTCTAACAGAACTGTGAGTGCACCTACAAAAGTTCAAGAAGGCAGCTCGTCACCATCTTCTCAGGAACGTTTTGAAACGGTCAACAAATGCTGGCCCAGTCAGCAACATCCACATCCCCTTAATGAATTTGTAATAAGTTGGAATACATCCTGCCAGAGACCTCCTGAGATGACAATGCCAAGGTTTGTGCCAAGATACCTTAATTGGTTTAAGGAAAGTTTAAGAAAATAGTTCAAGTCTCGCAACAAAGATATATCCCAATGAAGAAGACTGATTCTAGAGGAGAGATAAACCAACCATGTGGAACCAGAAAATGGCACAGGAATTGAACAAATTCTTCACAAATTAGAAACAGTAGAAGAAACTCATATCATTCTAAATATACTAAATAATCAAGCGAGAACAGTAGGAGAGAAAATAAATACAATAACTGTCACTAGAGAAAAGAAGTACTAGGAAAACTAATGGTCTAAAGGCTGATATATCTCAGCCAAATGAATTGCATGCTGGGATATTAAAGGAAGTAACTACAGAGAAAATGAATGCATTGGTCGTAATCTTCAAAGTTTATTATAAAGGACGTAACAGCAAATCTTTTAGAAATATATAACATAATCAAGCCGAATCAGTATGACTATGAAGGGGTAATCATACCTGAAAAACTTTTTTAGAATTCTTTGAGGAGATGACAAACAGGATAGATAAAGGGGAACCAGTAGATATAAGAATCGGCCCAGCAGTGAAAGGGTGGTAAGCTCAGTGTTCGTTGGATCCAGTGTAGATGATGTCAGGGCAGTGGAGGAAGGATGGTGGTGCAGGTATCATTGATGTTGAGCTAGCTCAGGACTGATAGATTCTCTTTAAGATATATTGTTTTATTTTTTTCTTATTCTTAGAACTAGTCAAAATGGCGCAGGATCTTGGCAACAGTGGGAAAGCATTTCACTGTATTTTACTGTTTTTCTCACCATAAAAAAAACTGACAATAAAGTAATAAATTTCTGTTTGAATATTTGCCTATGTTTGGAAAAACTGCAGCTAATCATATATACCACTATCACTGTTCCCCAAGTCCAGTAAAATAAATCCATTGAATAAAATTTAACCTAAGTCACCAGAGTTAAGTGCAAATAAATACTTAAATAATGCAAATTGCTATAAAAACTATCAGCAGCATAATGCAAAGATGAATGCTTAATTCGTTGTTCTTTCACGCCTTTATGATGGATAGTGCCAAGATTTTGGTTAAACCTTTATTTGATATAATATCAAACCTTGTAACTGAAGAATTACACCCATTACTTGTAGCTGGTTTTCATTGGAGAACTGTGAATGGATTGTTATGAATTTCTTCATATAAATTTCTCTGGAGAATCCTCTTTAACATCATAGTGTAGCATTATAATGTTGAGCTTATCCAGTAGTTCCCTTGATAGTCAACATATTTCATGATTCTATGAGAAAAGAATTGGTCCTGATGTGATTGAGATAGAATATCAATTCTTTCCATTGTCAGGTAATACATTCCTTTATCTGTGAAATATTTACAAACGCTGCACAATTGCCATATTTTGCCACATCCTTGCTAAATGTCATTACACATCCCTTACCAAGACAGCACAAACAGATTACTCCACTTGTAAAAGTACTTAGATGGAAGTACTGACTAATTGTTCCAGATTATTGGAGGCAGGAGAGGAGTTACATTATACTTACAGAGCCTATTATTGAGCTGGAAGTTCTCAGATTAATTTTACTGAATCAGATTCTTCTCCAAATCATCTACATATACAACTAACTGGAGATATAGAAGCCACTAGCAATTCAGTGATGATGCATTGATTAAATGGTGATTGTTGAAAAACTGTGCAACAGTGGAAGTTGATGCAGTTGAGCAGGATCATATATTCACCATAATTCACAATCCAAAATATGTGGATGTTAAACATTTCTGGGGAAAGCATGTTCAATTTATTTATCATTTCTCCAGAACTAGCAGCCAGATATAATCTCTGTGAATTCATTTATCAAGCCAGATTGACTGATGAGATGAAATCATCTCACAGACGTCCAAACAAGCATTATTTATAACAACAATTACTGCAAAATACTGCAGAATGGAGCTTTTTTTATTGACTAATAATTTGCTAGCCCTGGATACTCAAGTAAACAATACTCAAAGGCTGTCCTTGGGCAGGTATGTTTTAGTTTATTTGGTTGAATACCATTACAAGGAGCATTTACCCACCGCACAATACAAAGGCAAAATACTGTTGACACTGGAAAATCTGAAATAACAACAAAAAAAAGCTGAAAATTCTCAGCAGGTTATGCTGCATCAAGTTTACATCCTTGAATGTAAACATAGCTTTACACCAAGCCCCACACGTTAGAGACGGCTCCCACAAAGGTGTGATTTTTGGATCTGTGTCATCCTTCATCTACTAATGACAACAGAAGTAACGTGGCCATTACTTTGGTCATGAGGTGTGCCTGTAAATGAACTTGGAATTTTCCTTTCAAACAAAGGAGAATGATTGGTTTTGATATAAATTATTGCGGGGCATAACAACTGCTTAAGCATCTGGAAAACTTTGCCACATCACGAAAGATCCAGGCATGGCAGTCAACTCAATATATGAGCATTGAATGAAATATTGAAGGTCATGGCAACTATCTAAGTGAGGTCAACTGGATTGCAACTTTCATAGGGCAATAAGTTGGACAGGGAGTGAGTTCAGAATATTTCTATTTAATTGAGGCCTATTCTCCTGATCACTGGCAAATAGAATCATATTGCAGCATCAATAGGGAAGATGGTGTGCTTCTCCTTCTCATGATTGCAGCAAAGAAAGCGACTAAATAAACTCCCTGTGGAACGCTGCAGGTTCAGATTGCAAAGGAGCCCATAACCAGCAATCAACTTGTTGTTTTGAGATCTGGGGAACATTGAGATAATAGTTTCCTACATTTCATGAGGCTTATTAATATTTCTCATCAAACATCTATATCTCCAGTGTAAGGCCCACGAATAGTACTTAGGACTGTTACAGTAGAACAGAATTTACACAGCTTGTTTCGACTGCATCTGGAGTACATTTAGCACTAAATATTGCAGTGTAATCCACCTTGCCTTGGAAGAGATGCTGCACAGATTCATCAGATTAATACAGGCCAGAAGTATTATATGATATACAGTAGAGGAAATGTGGAATTCCCCACTCAAGAATTCCAGACCAATTGTGGCCAGACCAATTGAAACTGTCAAAACTGAGAGTCATCGATCTTTATTAGGTAATGACATCAAAAGGTAAATGCAAAACTTCTGTGACAGTGTTAGCATCTCTGAGTCACTGAAAGCCTCACACTTTAGTTTTAAATGCGGTCAAGGGTCATTTATTTTCCAGAATATCTTCAGCACTCACTTATTCCTCCAAGCAGCTGGTATTGCACAACAATGGGAATACTCTATACCTCACATCAGGTCATCACTTAATCTAGATGATGGTATCATCAACTTTGTCTCATGTCTCTCTACGTATACAAAGTCAGGCATGATGGAAGTGGCAGATGATCCTAGCGAGAGGATAGTAACTCTCAGGCAGACAGACATTAACAGGCAGTCACCAACAAGATGTTTACATCTCCAGGGTACTCTTCTGACGAAAAACCGAAAGAACTGTGGATGCTGTAAATCAGGAGCAAAAGCAGAAGTTGCTGGAAAAGCTCAGCAGGTCTGGCAGCATCTGTGATGAAAAAAATCAGAGTTAACGTTTCGGGTCCGGTGACCCTTCCTCAGAATGGGAACTTCTGTTTTTGTACTCTTCTGAAGAAGTGGATTTCTAGCTTTGGACTGTGTAAGTTTGGGACTTTACTATCATTCCATTGTTAGCAGTAAAACCTAATTGCAAAAATGTTACTCATAGTAGAAATGACTACTGCAGTTTTGCATCTAATCCTCAGCAAGAGTAAGGAAGCTGAAAATGGATATTGTATTAAGAGATCATGCAATTAAAGTAGTTAAATAAAATTGTGATACAGATCCTTTATGATCTACTTGAGTGAGAAAATCACTTGAAGGGCTGAATAGGAACTCTTGTTCCTATTTTCATGCACAGTATTCAAAATGTATACATGTATTCGAAATGCATATATGTGTTAGAATACTTTTTAGTATGTGCCAAAACTAAATATCTCTGATCTGGAGAAGTGAACTGTAATTTAATTCTGAACATACCTGACATAAGAAAATTTTTCCTTACTCTTTCTTTCTTTTTTGAAAGCAGCCTTATTTTATGCTTATTTTCTGGGCACTGATTATTTTATAGCACCTTATCGAAATGTCCATTCTTCATGTATGAGCTTTGACCATAAATATTAATGTTCCCTTGATGCAAGCTTTGACAAGACTATCCTGCTTTCATCTGAAGTCATCTAGTCTAAAATACATCCTGCATTTAGAAGAACACTGAACAGCAATCAAATGGGACAGTAGGAAAACTTAGACAATTCTAAAAATTGCGGAATGAAATTGACTCAGTCTTTAAGATGGGAGATTTCATGGACATGCTTTCACTTGGCCGAAAAGAACAGAAGTAGAATATAAAATGGACATATTTCATCCTGCATTATAGTCATTTCAAATAATCTGCTACAAAAGTTGAAGAATGAATTTGGCCCTCTTGCAGAATCTTAAATTCCCCAAATTTCTAACATTAAAAAGTTAAGCTTACTTAATCAAGCCCAATGGATATCATTGAGTGTATAACTATAATTCAGACTTGGCATTTTTACATTATTCACCATTTAAAAAAAAAATCTTTAAATGAGTGTTGACAATTTGGAAGAATAATGTAATTATCCATTTGAACATCTTGTACTAAAATATTTGCTTCATAAAGTTACAAATAAAATTAGAACGTGTCTCAATTTCAAGCCCGATAATGTGTTGATTTGCTTTACTAATTTTATTAAATCTTCAATAAGATGCTGTTAAAAATATTGTACTGATTGTTAACTGTCAAGTTCTACTTAAATTGTTTGTGTGCAGAATCAGAATTGAACAATTATAATAGCTTTCCCTCTTTATAATTTTATGTATCCAACAATTTCTTGGAAAATAATGTGTCAAATTTATGGAACCATCTATTTTTCTGTTGTTCAATATATATGATTATGAGTGCAGAAGTGGTGCCTGTTTGTTTCCGAGTCTGTACCATACGACTCCAAGGGGAAAACATCAACGCTGTCAAGCTCTGCCCCCACCCCCCAACCAAGCATCTTTTTTGGTTCAATAAAAACTCCAATGAGTACAAGCCACCCTACTCAACCTCTCCTCAAAAGAAAATTTCTCCATGCCTGTCATCAGTCGAGTGTAACTTCTCTGGACTACCTCCAATGCCAGTATATCTTTCCATAGATAAAATGGAACAAAACAATTCACAGTATTCCAACTGTGGTCTGATTACTGCCTTCTGTAGGTCTTAGACCTCCTTATTTTTATACTCCATTTCTTTTGAAATAAAGACCAAACTTACCATCTGTTCTACTCACTCGCCACTATCCCCCCACTCCCCATTCTTTGTCAACAGCAAAAAACACTTCAGTGCTGAACAAGAGTCATGCTACACTCAAAGTATTAACTCCGCTTCTCTATCCACTGATGCTGCTGGATCTGCTGAGTTTTAAAGCATGTCTTTATTTCATTTCTTATCTCCAGCAGTATTTTGTTTTTATTTACAAGATTGATGGCTGGAAGGTTGTCTTATGAGAAATGGTTAGATAGACTGGGCCTGTATCTACTGGAGATTAGAAGAGTGAGAGGAGATGTGGTTGATGTACACAAGATCCTGAACGGCCTTGAGAAGACAGACTTAGAAAGGATGTTTCCTCCTGTCCATGACTCCAGGACTAGGGGACAGCATTTGAAAAGAGTCACTCTTCTGGTACAGAGATGTAGCAATTTTTCTTTCCTTAGAGGTTGTCTAGCTTTGGAACGCTCTGCCTCTGGTGGAGTTTGAGGTAGAGTCATTGAGTATTTTTAAGGTGGCGGTTAATGGATTTTTGTTTGTCAAGGAAACACACGGTTAACAGTCATAGCAGGGAATGTGGAATTCAAAGCACAACAGATGAGCCATAATTTTATTGAATGATTGAGTTGCCTTGAAGGACTTCTGCTCTCAACTCATATGTTTGTTCAGTATTGGATAACGCAGAAGACAATACTGGATAAATTTTTCCATATACCATTTGATAAATAATACTCTCAATTTGTTAGATGTACATTTTACAAAAAGAACAAAATATAAGTTTTGGTTATAAATATATCCTTTTAAACCACTTTTAGCAGCATCTGCACTTTATATAATTCAACATGACATACACATTGTGGATATATGATACTTAAATGTCAATAGGTGTTTTACCTCCTCAATCAAAAGTATTATCATCAAATCTCAACTAGTGAAAAGAAAAGTGGCATTTTTTTACAAAAGAAGTAGACTGGAAGAATCAATATTTACATTGTTACCTTTTGGAATTAGATATATTGAAAATATTCAAAGATGATTTCTTACGATCATAACAATATTTTTAGTAGAAAGCTCAAATTGATTGTAAAGACATGGTACACTGAAAGTATTCACTAATCATTTGCCTTTTGTTGCTGCTATTCAGACTATGAGTAACATTCCCATCACTAAATCTAAGGAATCTGATTTGATCAAAGATGGAATAACTCAGCTTTAGAATGGCAATGATGCAAGACTAACCTGATCCAATATTGAGATGTTTGGATTTGCACAGTGTTTTGAAACTTTAAACTTACAGTAAACTAAATGCATTGTTCACAGTGCTTTCTCGGAAGTTGAGGTTTGGTTAAAGACGTCACCCTGTTAAAAAATATTCATTTGTAACTTTACTTAACACATTTTACAAAAATAATTTCCTTCATAGAAGGAACCCATTACTAAAGTGATCAATGGAAATAAAAATTTTAAAAAGTATTTTGTAGTTATCATAATTGCCAAAATCTACACCAATGATTTTCATATCTCTAGTTATCAATAATACTGGTTAAGATTCCTTATCACAGGCAGTTCTGAACCTCCATTCATCCAGATTTCTTGTATTATCCTATCTCGACGCTCAATGCGTTCAGCCATCTCTGCTGCTTCTGTGTTGTTGGATCCTGTCATGCTGTAAAATTTTGTTAATCCTTCAAAGGTGAAGTCCAAGGAGCTTTCTTCATTATCATCACTGCTTTCATCTTCATCATCATTACTGTTGCCCTCATTTCCACCCTCATCCTGACAACAATCCACCTTCCTATCATCAGAATTCTTGTTGCAAATCTTTTGTAGATCTGGTCTGCAGGACACTCGAATCACTAATACGCACAGTGTGAAGATTAAGCCAATGCAGACACTGGATATAAACAACAAACCAACCATTTCTGGATTATCTGCAACACAGAAACATTACACAAACATATTATATAAATATCCTTGACTAGCACAACTGCATGAATAAAACACAATATGTTCTTCAAAGATCTGAAAAGATTGAATAGAAAAGATTGAAAGGAATAGCATATATTCACAAGAATTGTAGCAGGATTAAAAAGGTTAAAGTATGCATATAGATTGCTTAAACTAGGATTACATTCCTGATAGTCTTCATAGTGATGGGCTGAAATTTACCAAGAATCAGTTGTGTCAATTTCATGGGGAGTTTCATGGAGGGTCTCTCCCCATGAGTTCCAGCAAGTTATCTCATGCAATTCTCCACTGATCACCCCATTTCATATGCATCGTGTCTCTAAGGTGTGCGCTCCTGCTAACTTGCACCCACCAGAGGTGAAAGTACTCGCCACTGTTGGGATCTTCTGGCTGTCCCATTGCTGGTGATACATTTGAGGTCCAGCTATGCACTAGGTCAAACATGGCAGCCAGGAATAGCCCTTCACAGAGCGTTTCTGCACAATTCCAAAGAACATGGCTGAGGATCATGAAGGGAGCGATGATCTAGTGATATTGTTGCTGGGCTAATAATCCAGAAACTCAGGTAATATTCATGGCAGATGGTGGAATTTGAAATTAATAAAAATCTGGAATTAAAGGTCTGAAGACA
This sequence comes from Rhincodon typus, assembly GCF_021869965.1. NCBI lineage: Eukaryota > Metazoa > Chordata > Chondrichthyes > Orectolobiformes > Rhincodontidae > Rhincodon > Rhincodon typus. Next base: position 22,580,069 of record NC_063342.1, read on the forward strand.
ACCATGAAAGGTTTTGGAGTAGATCTGTAGCTCAGGTTGTGGGTGTTGAGGTTAGTTGGCTTGCCGAGCTGGTTTGTTGTTCCGCAAGACGTTTCGTTACCGTGCTTGGTAACATCCTCAGTGCAGCCTCTGATGAAGCGTCAGCGTGTTTTCCTGCCTGGTTTTTAAACTCTGGGGTCAGTTGCGATGGATTGCCTCACTTCCGGGTTTCCTCCGTAGTGGAATGTATACGGGGTCGAGTTCAATGTGTTTATTAATAGCATGCTTCGTGGAGTGCCATGCTTCCAGGAATTCTCATGCTTGTCTCTGCCTAGCCTGTCCCAGGATCTTGGTGTTGTCCTAGTCGAAGTCATGGTTTTCCTTAACCATGTGGATCGAGATGAGTGAGTATTGGTCGTGTCTTTTTGTAGCCAGTTGGTGTTCATGTACTCTTGTTGTTAGTTTCCTTCCTGTTTGTCTGATGTAGTGTTTCTCGCAGTCTCTGCAGGGGATCTTGTAGATGACATTGGTCCTGTCCATGGCGACGAGTGGGTCTTTAGTTCGGGTGAGCACTTGTCGTAGGGTTGATGTGGGCTTGTGTGCCACTCTGATGCCCAGCGGTCGTAGAAGTCTTGTGGCAAGTTCTGACGTGTTCCTGATGTAGGGTAGTGTGATGAATGTGTCGGGGCGTGTAGAATCTTTCTGATGCTGTTCCCATAGGCATCTCCTGACCCTGGAGATGCTACACTACATTGGACAAATGGGAAGGAAACTAACAACAAGAGTACATGAACACCAACTGGCTACAAAAAGACACGACCAATACTCACTCATCTCAATCCACATGGACAAGGAGAACCACGACTTTGACTGGAACAACACCAAGATCCTGGGACAGGCTAGGCAGAGACAAGCATGAGAATTCCTGGAAGCATGGCACTCCACGAAGCATGCTATTAATAAACACATTGAACTCGACCCCGTGTATATTCCACTACTAAGGAAACCCGGAAGTGAGGCAATCCATCGCAACGGACCCCAGAGTTTAAAAACCAGGCGGGAAAACACACCGACGCTTCATCAGAGGGTGCACTGAGGATGTTACCAAGCACGGTAACGAAACATCTGCAGAACAGCAAACCAGCTCGGTGAGCCAACCAACCTCAATACAACCATGAAATCATTGTCAAGTGTCATAAAAGCTCATCTGGTACAACATCTCCATCAGGAAGGTAACTGCTGTCTTATATGTGACTCCAGACCATCACAATATGGCTGCTTCTTAGCTGCCTTCTGAAAAGCCTAATAAGTCACACAGTTGTAAGAGCCATTCTGAAATGAAAGAGAAAAGAATGGAAACGAAAAATCCCCTGACATCGATTAAGGCACCGGAAATGACAAAGGCAAACTCAGCCCTGATGAACTTGCAAAGTTCTCTTTACTAATATCTGGGGCTAGTGCCAAAAGGAAGCTCTCCTGATGCCAATAAAAATTTTCAGTTTCCTGCTTCATTCCAAGGGTCAGATGCCTTACAAGGATAGTTACTGGGAGACAAGAGCTACCCTTTGTGATCATGGCTGAAAACTCTGTTACTCCAGACTAAACTGAAGTGTAGATGTAATGTTGCTCATCCTTCCACCAAGGCCTTTTGGGGCAAATGATAGAAGATGCTTGGATTTATCTGGGAATGGGGGCTTGCAATACAAGACAGAGTGTGCACCAAAAACTTTGCATATTGTGTTCTGAACAACTGAAGTTGGAAAAGATGGCTCCTGATGGACGCTGAACAGCCAGGAAAGTGGAAGAAATCTTCTGACAAAGATGATGAGTTCATTGATAAGGAGGAACATCACCTTCACCATGATATAGCACTGAAGAATCAAGTGCAATGAACTGAACAGAACTTAATTGATACCTGTTTCCAATATACACTGGGTGAAGTAATAAATGATTAACTGTAAGTTTGCTGTTGCATGAAAGAAAAGCATTCCCACAAGGGAATGTAGATTTTTTTGTTTTTACTTTGCTTTCCTATTGTACAATAAAAGTTAACACTTTCAACTCTTCGTAGGCTTTCCAACGTGGGATGCCCTCCACATTGAAAAATGACAAGATGTTACATTACATTGAGCAATGGTGAGAGAGTAGGATGTCTTCAGAGAGAGTCTTAATATGGTATGGTGCTAAAGATGGGTAGTCTGTGTAGCTGCAGTCATAGTGACAATTGATCAGACAGGTGATGATGCAAAGTAGCAATACACTTATGAATGTGAGCTTCTATTTCCAATGAAGTGTCACCCATGTCATTTATATACTGTTAGAATCTGTTCATTTGAGTTTCTCTCGCACAGTGTGTACTGTGAAGTACTAATTGCGGCTGGCAGCCTTGACCTAGACTTTAAATATAACGCTGGCGACAGAGACCCCGAAGATCCCCGCACTGGTGAATACTTCAACCGCTGGTGGTAGAGTGAGTGCAGTGCCATTGAGGCACGATGCATACATTGTGAGGTGTGCAGCGGAGGAACCACATGAGATAACTCACTAGAGCTCACATGGAGAAAAGCCTCATTCCTTTGGGCAAGGGAATCAAAGTATATCAAGGGTAAGTAAAATGGGGAATGTGAAACACAAACAGATCAACCATAAGCTTAATGAATAGCAGAACAGTTTCAAGGAGTTGAATGATCTACTATGTCTCTCAAAATGTTTGCTTGTATGTACATTCTCTGGACTGTAGAAGATTAAAGAGTGATCTAATGGGGGTGTTTAAGGTGATGATCTGATTTGAAAGGGTAGTCAGAGGAAAAGTACTTCTTCCAGTGGGATGGAGGGGAGTCAAGAATAAGGGACATAATCTTAAGACTAGAACTAAGCTCTTCAAAGGTGATGCCAGAAAGTGTTCCTTCACACAAAATCTTGTGGAAGTTTGAAACTTGCTGTTACAGCTGTAGAGATCAGGTCAATTGAAAAGTTCAAAACTGCAATTCATTGATTATGTTAATTTGAGGATACTAAGATATTTAGAACTCAAGGTGGATATATGTTTGTTTGGTCACACAGAACTTAAATAATGTCTTGAAAGTACACATTTTGTCAAGGCTGAGATAGATAGATTTTTGATCTGTAGGGGAATTGAAGCTAATGGGGAAAACTCAGGAAAGTGGATGTGTGAAATGTTGGATCAGCCATGATCCTATTGAATGGTGGAGCAGGTTCGAGGGGCTGAATGGCCTACTCCTGTTCCATTTTCCTGTGGTCAAAGCTTTTTATCCTGATGAATTCAAGATGAAAAGTTTGGCAAAATGCATCTTTGAGCAATTGTAAGTAAAATGTCCTGATCGAGTAAATAAGGGGGAAATAAATTGCCATGAAATACACAATTACATCAATATCGACTAACATACACCAAAATACTGTATACCTACTTTTGATGTAAGCAAATGTAACCAGGGTGCTGATAACAATTTTGCCTTCTTTCAAAGAAAAGCTGTTTTCTTGAGGGCCCAAGGATTTATTGGCTATAAATACAAAAAGAGTTTTAAAATTTAAAACATTTGCTTCACAAAAATCTTTACATACAATTAATTACTTACGTTGAAGAGTAAAGTATATAACAACATTCCACAGACAGATAAATCACCAGTTATTTTTTTCTTTATGGTGTGGCTGGTGAGGTTGAGTTAGGGTGAATAATATTACATGATTTTTAGATGAAGCACAGAGACAAGGAATGTCATTGTAAGGCAGTGAAAAAAGACTACAAAAATGTGCAAATGCATCACAAGAGACTGAAAATCCATGTCAGTAAAATTATTGGAATACAGCCCTCAGTTCCTCATATTTCAGGTAGAATTCTCACCCTGAGCATTGAGATCCATTTGCTTCTCGCATAATAGGAACATATCTCTTAAAATTAGATTACATTTTTCATCCTCCTGTCACTCTTTAAATATGTAGGAATCAATTTAAGTGTTGTCCTCTTACTGGATTAATGGACAAGAATAAAGAAGGCCAACGAAAGGATGGCACAGAAATCAGATTGCATATCTGCTACTACCTTAGCAATTAAACTGTTTAGAACTCTGTAAAAGTCAGATTTTTTAGATAAACATTTTAGGCAAAAATGTAAGCATCGTCTTTTATATAATAACATTTTTGAGAGGCTGACATGTGTGCTTGATTTGGATCCACAAAGCCTCAAAGACAAAAATAAAATCTTGAGTGAAATTCATAAACTGCTATATTGGAGCCTGCTAGCTTTTATAATACTGAACTCCTTCCTCCTAAAGCAAAGGAACTTCCACTGTACAACTGAACTGCTAGCCAGGCACCTTAAAAAAGTTGTTATTAGGACTTTAGAGACTCACTTTAGAAACATGCTATTGTACTCTTCACTATATCTGTGCTGTTGAAATGCCGGTATGGAGAACACAGTCAAAATCAAAAAGACCACAATCTCACTCAGTCAGGAAGTCCAGATCGTTTTGAGGCTGAACAATCCCTTCCTAAAAATTTCCTGGGAGGACAGGTTCACCACCTTTGCCCTCACCAAAATCAGCAAAAAGAAAGAAGACGTTCTAGTGGCATGATTGTCTGTAGGAAACTGATATGTTCAAAAAGGCACAAGTTGAAGAGCCACACTGTTGATGATGCAATGCACAGCTAGTTCTGGATGGTCAGCAAGGAGAAAAGCCCAATTATTGGACTGAAATAACTCCAAGGAGGCAGGTATCCTGTCACCAAGTCACCATTTTTCACATGTGCACAATACATTGGCTCTGACCAGCCAGCTTAATGCTATAGTGGTTAGCTCTGTTGCCTCACAACGCCAGGGACACAGGCTTGATTCCAGCCTTGGGCTGATGTCTGTCTGTGTGGAGTTTGCACATTCTCCCCGTGTCTGTATGGATTTCCACCAGGTGCTCAGGTTTCCTCCCACAGTCCAAAGATGTGCAGGTTAGGGGAATTAACCATGGTAGTTGCTTCTGGGTGGGATGCTGTTTGGAAGGTTGGTGCAGAGTCAATGGACAAATTGGCCTCTGTCTACATTGTAGGGATTCTATGATTCTAAAAGAATGTCTTGTCATAAACAAGATATAGTTTATCCAGCTCTACACCTTATTATCTCAGACTCCAGCATCGGCAGTTCCTACTATCTCTCATAGTTTGCATCTCTGCAAGTATTTACATGTTACGAGGATATGGTATACATTTCAGAGCCTGATGGGAAGGCCTGGTCTTTGGTCTGACTCTTTCGAGATCCTTACTTACTCCCTCTTTCAGTCCTTGTGATATCATCGCAGTAGGTAGCACCAATGGCACTCAAGCAGTATTAAATCTTTCAGACTCATAAGTAAGATTTGCTCCAAGTTGTTTTTTAATATATTATTTCTATACATTTGTTTATGTAATTACATTAATCATAGCCCTGACTCTCTCCAATCTTTGCTTTTACAAATTCAGATGATTTGGAGGTTTTACTGTTCTCCCTGGCCATGTTCTCCATGAGCATGGAAGAATGGTAATTTCTGAAGAAGGTTCCGACCCAAAACAGCTTTCCAGCTCCTCCGATGCTGCCTGGCCTGCTGTGTTCCTCCAGCTCCACACTTTGTTATCTCTGATTCCAGCATCTGCAGTTCTTACTATCTCAAGAATGGTAATTTGTTGTCTCCGATTGTCCTTCTGATGGTCTGAGGTCTGTAGTTCTCTCTGAACTGAAGGATTTCTAATCCGTTGAATTTCTTTCATGGAGGATGTGGTCCTTGTTAACCCAGGCAATATTTTTCTTTGCAGTATATTAAAGCTGTGGACATTGGTAGTCCCTTCTTAGTGGTGACTCTCATGGAGCTGAATGCATCACATCTTCAATCTGTTTCAGCCTCAATCAGCATATATTTCTGTGCTGGAGTAGGTAGAACGATGACCTCAATTTGTTAAATAGTTTGGACTTTCTTGTTCACCCTCAGCAATTAAATTATTGGTGAAACCAATTTGTTCACTTCCTCAGTTGTATTACCTGAAGATGCACTCTTGCTTGGCATAATCTCCATTACTGTATTCGGGATTCTCCTGTGAAAGATAAGGAGGTCAAATATTCTGCTTGAACTTTTTTCTTCCAAGTCACTTTGGCTTCTAATGTCAGACTTGACTCTTTCATAACAAGTTGTTCACGAAGCTACATTGCAATCTGAGTTACTTCAGTTATAGATTCATAAGTTATCTCAAGTGGGATATATGCTTCATTAGCTGTTTCTTTGTTTGTGTTTCCTTGCAAGCCTTGCTGGATCTTGAGAGTCTGAACACTATTCAGTGTTGACAGCAGCGGAAAATTTTTCGACTAAGCCAGTGTAGTCCCAGCTTTCCATGTCATTGATATTAATTTATCTAAATTTCTTATTCCGACGCAGTTAACTCAGGGAATTCTGCTTTAAGATTATGTTCTGCCATGAGCTATGTAGCTCTGTAAAATTTTCTACCAGCTGTTTTTTGATGTTTTGTACTTTAACCTCTTCTGTCGTTTGAATGAGATTGATGACTATATATAGATTTCTACTCACAAGTGAGAATTGTTCGTTGTGAAGGACGTATAGGTTTTCTCATATATTGTGTCCAATATGTCAGAGAGATGTTTGTAGCATACATTATAATATTAAATGCTATGTCTGCTGGACTGGATAGTTGTACTTCTGTCAGCCTTAGACTGTAATTTTCCAATCGTGGTTCACCATCCGAAAATATTGTGACAGTTGCTTCTGTGCCAAACTTGAAATTCATGAGACGTCATGACATATACAAAAATATTAGGTCTAGGTCACCTGCTTCCCATAGGAAAACTTTGGTTTATCTTCTAGGAATTGGTCTACTTGTCTGTGTTTGCGTGGGTAGCTCTTTGATCTTTTTTTTTCTGTGGCCATGTCCTGCTTTGGCATGTTTTCTGAAAGCTGTTGTTATAGTAAAAGTATTATAATAAAAGAACATTAATAGCTGGGCATTGTTTGTACCTGTGAGGTTTACTTTTGTTCCACAGCATGTGCAAGGACTTTCAGTGTATTGCTGAAAAGACAAATTTTGTCAAAGCTTTTTGTCTTGCACTCATCAGGATAATTTGCAACACATTGGCCAATCAGAGTCTACTTGCTAACCAACCGTACTTACCTCTCATGCAGCATCAATATTGATTTTCTCCTTGAATTGATATTATCATGAATTGTCAAGATGAAAAGCTTTGATGAAAATGCATCTTGTTTTCAGCATTACTCAAGTTCTGTAACGTCCTACCCATATACAGCTTATCAAGTGTAGTTTTTTTTAGTTCTGCACCTGAAGAATTAAATGGTTTCTGATGATCTCCTGTGCCAAATTTGGTCTTCTCTGATTTGATCTGGACCTCTGCTTTACTCACCATTTGAAAGGCTTTTGGACTGTTATAGATCTGACTCAGCTATCATTAATGCCTACCATAATTTGGTTCCTTATAAATTCCGAATACAAGTCATCATATTTACATCTCTCCACTAGTCTATGGAGATCATTAACAAAATCAACTATGGATTCCTCTGGATGCTGCAAATCTTCCCATTCAAGAATTTTACTATGTCTGAGGTTGAAATGATTGCCAAAAGCTTTTGATATTTCTTCAATTTTATCTGTTGGTTCTCTGACATCCCACTGAGCTATAACGTCTGCTACACTCCCATGATACACAGAAGTATACTTACTTGATCAGCTCCTGACAGCATCCAGTTCAAAATTATGTTTATACTTCAAGAATTGTTTTCTCCAGGATACACAATATTGTGTACTGTTTTGCTCATTTCTGATGTGAAATCTTCCTGGCAGTACTTTTTCTGAAGCCCGATTTTCAAATATGGTTGGATACTTTAACTGCTTTGAAGATCTTTATTTTGCAGTGAAGCTGGTTCTTCTGTACTTTGCTGTAATGGAGGGTTTTCCTGCATTTTGTGGCTAAAGTGGAAGATTTTCACTTTATTGTAGGTTAATTGAAGACTCCCAAAAGAATTCCTTATTAGACCAGGACTGCTCAAATTTTCAATTTACCCAGTGCTTATGTAATTTTAACTGGTGAGTTTGTGATATCCCAGACTCTCTGATCCCAGATTACGAGTTTCTGCCTTGTAGTTGTTACTTCTATTTTTTTGTGTGCACTATGGCAGTGACACTCAAGCTGAACTGTAACTCAATTTATTTAAATTCTTGACCTTTCAGCCTGAATTGTTGTGCCATTTAAGGTTTCCCTTTTGTTCAGGAGTTTTTATTTTTTGACTAATGCAATCTCTGATGGCTGTTTGCCGACCAGTTCAACGTGGTCAAGGACAGCTCCCATAGTTCACCACTTTGCAAACCAGCCTGCACCTAAGGCTTGGAGCTGCAGATTTCCTCTGTTCCAGTGCACTTCTTATCATTCCAAAAATGCTTGCTGTTGTCCTTTGAAGTGTGCATCAGTGTTGAGTGTTGCCACAAGATTTTCTTTTTAGGGTTCATCAGATCTTCAGGTATCTACTAATGAACTTCATACTCACTGTGCGGCATGTGTGGGTCAATCAGTCTTCAGTCCTATCCACTGATGATTAATATTTAGAATGAAGCTAAAGCAAATCTTCATATCGGCTCCATTGCTCACCATGTTGTATGGTGATACTAAACACCATATTGGATACACTGCCATCAATACTTTCTAGTCATATGTCCCTCAACAGTCCATGTGGTCTACTATAAATGAAGATTGGCACTTTCTTGTCTAACTACATGAGTATCTTGTAGTAAACAACATATAGTTTATTGCACTTCTGCAAGTATTTACATGTTATAAGGATATGGTATATATTATTACAGAGGCTGGTGGGAGGACCTGGTTTTTGATCTGACTCCTTCAAAATCCTTCATACTCTCCTGTTATGTCCTTAAGAAGTTATTGCAATGGGTAGTGCTAATTAGTATTAACCATTCTTAGATTGTTTCAGACCCAAATAAACAATGGGTTGCTTTCAGTGGTCCCCCGTCTTTCCAAATGCTGGTTTCCTCAATTGGGCAATGTGTGGCTAACAAAGAGGGACCTTTCTATTGGGTAGACTGCTTCCCAATACAATAGGCCTTGCTCTGCCACCTTCTGTAAACACATGACAGCCATGCAATTCACAATTAATCTCCAAGCTATCGCCAAACTTCAAGATGCGGGGATAATTGCTGCCAACTGGCTTGCTTTGTGCATCAGCCCCTTCCCACCTCCCAACACCACTGTGGGTGGTCTTCCCACCACTGACAGACTGACACACAGCCTCTGCAGTGATTAAGTAGGCTTGGTCATCATGTTTCCTCATATGATGGGCGAGATTTAATTCCACCCATGCTTTAAAATGGCTTCTGTTGCCTATGTACCTTTTGGTTATTGGTCTGCTATATGTAAATAATGCATCAAATAATGCCAGCAAGTGTTTCAAGTAGGAGTGTTGGCAGTGATTAGGCTGTTATAGAAGCAGCAATAGATGGTAAACCTACCATTTTCATTATAAACCCATGAAGGTGCAAGACCAGAGAAATTTGGATCAGCTTCCTGTAGTAACAATTTGGAAACTGAAAAAGATTTTAAAAAGAAGCTTCAGTTAACTTAAAAACCAGCAATTACAGTCTTTGTCAAGTCTTGTAGCTTGTGAACCATACAATATTCACAGATCACGTTATGATAAAGTGTCTTCTATTGGTATATTTCAGATGCAAATAGGATGTTGCTTTTTCAAGTTCTGCATGACTGGACAGTCCCATAAATCTTCCTCATGTCCTCATGAACAGTGGTGACATTTTTATACTCCAATATCTACCATGGCCTAGGGATTATAACCTTGCAACATGTACCAGCTAACATATGCCACTGGCAGAGTGAAAAACATTCCTCCAATACAAGACATAATTTCAAATGTGCAACTAGTTTAGACTACATAAAATAAATGAACAAACAATATACAATTTGTAAGGTGAGATAATTCAGTTTTCCTATGAACATTGCTATGAAAAATAATCAGTACACCAATTGTACAATTCATTATAATCCTAAATAAAGCTCCAATTTCAAAGGCAGCAGATTGAAACCTGGTAAAAATGTAATAAAATGCTATTGCCATCTGATCCAAACTTAGTCGATTCACTGATGAAAACTTTATCCATTCTGTTGTTATCTCCAGACTCAAGGATCCCAATAGAACCTTAGCCAGTTTCCTATCCTCTATCCCCAATGAACTTCAACTCATCCTATATCTTGCTAAGATCCCAATCTTCTCTCTGGGCCCAAAAACCTCCAATTTAAAACATTCATCACCACCATCTTCATCATCATCATTATCGTCATCATTAAAACATCATCACCACCAGCCCCAACAGTACCATCCTGAAAATCTTTGCAATCCCCCCGAAACTGCACCCCCTTTCTTTGAACTCTCTATTGCTTTGGGATGAGTTTTAACACGTAGGAATGTATGAGTTTGGGAGAAGCTGGGAGTTAAAAGTGCAGAAGTTGATAGCATGTTGGAAATTGGCTACAATTTGTGACTTTTGCATGTAACTGAAACTCATGAGGGTACACTGAAGTACTCTGCTCATGTGGTTTTAATTTGCATTTTGAATGGGGATCAAGATGACCAGCAGCATCAACAGCACTAGGTGAAGAAAATAGATGCAGGGAGTACACCAGCAGGAGTATCAACAGCTGCCTCTGCATCGACCTACTGGTCCAAAGGAGACATGGATGAATAGAAAGGTACAGCTCACAAGAGTCCATACTAACCAAATAGGATAAACCTCATGATAGTCAGGGTTAGGCATCAGATGGTGGGAGATAGCTGCAATCTGCTGAAACATGTAAGATTGTCTGCAGGCCAAGCTTTAGAAGTGGTTACTGCTCTGAACTTCTTTCCTTTTGTTCCTTCAAGGGCTCTGCTGAAGAAATTTGCTACAGCTCCCAATCAAGTGCCCGCAGATACATACCATCAAGGACTAGTGGGTTATTTGTTGGGATAGGCAATTTTGTCAAATTTGCCATTGATGATGCCAGTCACATTGTGTGATGCTGAGTCTTGTACTTCTAGCTAGCTTTCCATAGGCTCCAATCCAGTTGTCCAACTGCAGATACAGTATTGGCATCTACTTGACAAAAGATTGTTCCATTTTCTTCAGTCCACCAAAACTAGGAAAAAATTGATCAGATGTGTTCTGTCCACATAAAAGTGGGAATAAGCCTATATGACCAATTACCACCTCCTTATTCTATTCTCAATAACCACCAAAGTAACAAAAGGTGTTATTGACAGCACTATTAAGTGGCACCTAATCACCAAAAACCTGCTCATTTATCATCAGCTGTGTTCCACCAGGACCACATAGCTTCAAACCTCAGTACAATTTTAGTCCAAACATTGCCAAAAGAGTGAAATTCCAAAGGTGAGGTTGACAGCCTTGACATCAAGACACGTTTGACTGAGTGTGGCATCATGGAGCCCTAGAAAAACTCAAGTCAATGGGAATCAGAGAAATTTCTGCTCTGGTAGATGGCTGTGGTTGTTGGCATCCAATTAACTTCTCTTTTCAGGAGTTAGTCGGCGCAGTCCCCTTGGCCCAAAGATCTTCAGCTGCTGATCTATGGCCTCCCTCCATCAAGTCAGAAGTGAATAGACAAATTATGGGCAGGAGCAGTCAGGTCCTCAATCGGGATCTGTCATTCAAGAAGATCATGGCAAATCTGATTACTTCATACTTCTGCCTACCCCTGATAAACTTTCACCCCCCCTTGATTATCAAGAATCTGTTTACCTCCAACTTAAAAATATCCAAAACCTCTGTTTCCACCATCTTTTGAAGAAGAGTGTTTCAAAGTGTTACAGCCCACTAAGAGAAAAACATTCTCCTCTTCTCTCTTAATAAGCAGTTGAAAAATGAATTGAAAGGTATTTTATATCATTCTTCACTGCTGAGGATGTAAGTAATATCCTGGATATAGCTATAATGAAATGGAAAGAAAAGGAACTCAAGAATATTACAAAATCACCAAGGAGAGGTACTGGGTAGATTGATGGAGGAATGTGTTGACTCTAGGCTGTTAAAAGAAGTCAGTGAAATTATGGATACAATAATTTTAATTTTCCAAATTCCCTACATTTGGAGAAGGTTCCATTAGATTGGAAAATAGCAAATGTAGCTTCTTTATTCAAAAATAGAGGGAGACAGGAGCGGGTAAGTATAGCCAGTCAGCTTGACATCTGTCCTAGGGAAGATTTCACAAAGTGTTAATAATGACATTACAGCGGAGTGCTTAGAAACATCCAAATCAATCTGCTGAACAAACGTAGGTTTGTGAAAGGGAAATCATTTTTAACTGAATAGCTGAAGTTCTTTGAGCAAGCAATGTGTTCTGTAGATAATTGGAAAAGGGTGGATACTCTGTACTGAGATTTACAGAAGATGTTTGATAAGGTGCCACATCAAAGGTTGTTGCAAAAAATAAAAGTTCATGGTATAGGGGTAATGATGCCATCGATAGAAGATTGGCTAGTGAACAGGAAACAGACAGCAGGCGTGAACATGTCATTTTCTGGTTGATAAGCTGTAAGATTATTCTGTCTCATAAAGCAGCGCTGGGACCTCAATTGTACACAATTTATATAAATGACTTGGATAAAGGGCTCGAATGTAAAATTGCTCAAATTGCTGATGATGCAAAGGCAAGTTGGGAAAGTAAGTTGTGAAGAAGACATAAGGATGCTGGAAAGAAATAAAGATGTCAGTGGGCAAAGTTCTAGCAAATGGAATATACTGTGAGAAAATGTGAAATTATCTGTTTTGGCAGGGAGAATAAAGAAGAAGCATATTATCTAAATAGCGAGAGGTTGCAGAGCCCCGAGATGCAGAGGGATCTGGGTGAACTACTGCATGAATCGCAAAAGGTTAGTCTATAGATATGGTATTCAATTAGGAAAGCTAACATGGAATGCTTTAGTTTATTGCGAGGGAAATTTAGCTATCATACCTTCACTCTCCACATCTAAATTGTTGATGTAAATTGTAAAATCTTGACGCCCCCACATACACACTGTGTGGCCCTCACACTCTACTTATCATATCCTGCTAATCAAACAAAGATCTGTTTATGCATCCTGTCTGTTTTCTGCCAATAGCCAATCTTCTAACCACGTTAATTTGTTATCCCCTAAACCACAAGCTTTCATTTTCCTCAATAACCTTTCAGGTGGCATCTTATGAAATGCGTTCTGGAAATCCAAGTATAATACAGCACATGTTACTCCTTTAAAGAACACCTATAAATTGGGTAAATATACTTTCCCTTTGATGAAATCATGCTGACTCTTCCTGATTACCTTGAGATTTTCTAAATGTACAGCTATAATCTTTTTAATGATTAACTCCAACACCTTCTCCACAACAGACATCAAGTGAACAGGTCTTTAATTTCTTGTTAAATGCCTCCCTTCCTTCTTGTATGTGGGGTTATATTTGCTCCATTTAATTCCAATGGAACCTAGGAAATTTTGGAAATTTAACACTAATGCATCTATTGGCTCATTAGCCACCTTTTTTACAACTCTAGGACAAAGTTCACAAGGCTCCTTAGACAGCATCTTCCAAACCCATGACCACTACCATCTAGAAAGACAGGAGCAGCAGATACATGAAAACACCACCAACTGAAAGCTCCCTTGAAACTACTCGCCATGCAGACTTTGAAATATATCAACATTACTCCATTGTCGCTGGGTCAAAATCCTGGAATTCCTGCCCTAATGGCAGTATGGGTCAACTCATAGCAGATAGATTGCAGTGGTTCAAGAAGGCAGTTTCCAACACTTTCTCAATGGCAACTAGTGATGGGAAATGAATGGTGGTCTAGCTAATGTGACATCCACATCCTGCAAATGAATTAAAGAAATCCATCTGAGCCTGTAAAAACCATAAGATATAAGAGCAGAAGTAGGCCATTCAATCCATCTAGTCTACTCTGCTATTCAACAACATCATAGTTTACCTGATAACCTCCAACACCACTTTCCTACCTTTTCTCCAGACTCCATGATTCTCTTACTGAATAAAAATCTGTCCATCTCAGCCTTGAATATCTAACCAGCTTTGACAGCTCTCTGCAGCAAAGAATTTCACAGATTGACCACCCTCTGAGAGAAAAAATTCCTCCTCACCTCTGTCTTAAATAGACAACTCCTTACATTGAAATTATGTCCTCTTGTCCTAGACTAACCAAAAAGAGGAAAGAACCGCTCCGCATCTACCCTTTCAAGCCTACTAAGAATCTTGTATGTATCAACAAAAGTCTTCTCATTCTCCTAAACACCAATGAATACAAGGCTGACCTACTCAACCTCTCCTTGTAACAAAATTCCTCCACACTCGGGATCAAATTAGTGCCCTTTATCTGGACTTCCTCCAATGCCAGTATATCTTTCCTTAGACAAGTGGACCAGAACTGTTTGCAGCATTCCAGATGTAGTCTGACCACTGCCTTACATATTTCTAGCTATACCTCCCTGTTTTTATACTCCATTCCCTTTGCAATAAAGGCCAATGTTCCATGTGCCATCCCTATTAATTGCTGAATTTGTATGTTAGCTTTTTGTGATTAATGTATAGGACACCCAAATCACTCTGAGCGACAACTTTTTGCACTCTTTCCCCATTTAAATAATATTCAGTCCTTTTATTCTTCCTGCCAAAGTGCTTAACATTGTGTTCACCCACGTAACATTCGATCTACCAAGTTTTTGCCCACTCACTTAACCTGTCTATGTCCCTTTGTAGGCTCCTTATGTCAATCGCTCGCTACTTGCATTCCCACTTTTTTTTGTCATCTGCAAAACTGGCAATAGTACATTCAGTTCTGTCATCCACATTATTAATACACATTGCAACTAATTGTGGCCCCAGCACTGATCCTTGTGGCACTCCACTAGTTACAGGTTGCTATCCTGAAAATGCTCTCCTTATCCAATTCACTGTCTGCTACTAATTAGCCAGTCCTTTATTAATGCTAAAATACTATTCCATTATCATTGCCTCTTATCTTATTAAGGAGCCTTATGTGTGGCTTCTTAATGAATTACTTTTAGAAATCCAAACCTATTATATCTACTGCATCTCCTTTAACTATCCAGTTTGTTACATCCTCAGTGAACCATAATAAGTTTGTCAGACATGATTTCCCCTCCATGAAGCCATATTGATGCTGTCTGATGAAAATGTCGGTTTTTAATCCACACGTGGTCTGCTGTTATAATACGTTATAGGATTATAATATGTTTTATAATAGACTCAAACATTTAACCAACAACAGCTGTTAAGATAAATGGCCTATAGTCAGTTCTGAGGAAGGGTCACTTGACCTGAAACGTTAACTCTGATTTCTCTCCAGAGATGCTGCCAGACCTATTGAGCTTTTCCAGCAATTTCTGTTTTTGTTTCAGATTTACAGCATCCACAATTCTTTCAGTTTTTATGGCATATAGTCAAGTTTTTATTTTTTGTCAGCTGCCTTTTTTGAATAAGGGCGCTACATTGGCAGTTATCCAATCCTCTAGTTCAAGAATCTAAAGATTTTGGAAGATTACTAACAGTACATCCATTATCTCTGTAGCTAGTTCCTTTAAAGTCCTAGGATGCAATCCTCGAGTTCCAGAGGCCTAATGCTTTTGTCCCACTAGTCTCTCTAGTACTTTTTCTCTAGTGTGTTGATTTCTTCCCTGCCCCCAGTTTGAAATGCTATTAGTATCCTCTTCTGTGAAGATTGATGCAAAGTACTTGTCTAGCTCTTTGCCATTTTCTGGTTCCCAATTATTTCCCCAGCCTTGTTTTCTAAGAGCCCAATGTTCAATGTTGACTCTCTCTTCCTTTATATATATTTGAAGAAGCACTAACAGTCCATTTTCATGTAAGTTGCATTCATTGTTTATTTTGTCACTTTTTCGGACATTGTCGAGTTTTAAAATTTTCCCAATCATTTGATTTAGCACTAATCCTTACCACATTATTTTTTTTAAAATTTCAACTTGACACATCCTTAAGTTTCCTGGGTAACCCTGGTTGGTTTATCCCCTTCCTAGAAAGCTTCCTCCTCAATCGTTTATATCTTTGCTGTGAGACGAGATCTTTTTTAAAAGTCTGGTGCTGTTCATCAACCATATTTTCTGTTAAACCCCTTTCTCAGTCCACTCCAGCCAACTCAAGTGTCATTCCAACGTAATTACCCTTATTTAAGTTTAGTACAACTCAAGTTTCTCACTCTCAAACTGAATGCTAAATTCTAACATGCTATGGTTACTGTTCCCTAGGGAACCTTTTACTTCGGATTATTTATTACACCTGCCTCATTACACATTATAAGGTCCAAAATTGCCTGATCCCTGGTTAGATCCACAACATATCATTCCAGAAATCTATTCCAAATTCATGACATGAATTCATTCTCATGCCTGCCTCTGCTAGCTTTGTTTTTCCAATCTACATGAAGATCAAAGTGACCGATTATTAATGTACTGCCTTCTTAACATGTCCTCATTATTTCCTGAGTTATTCTGAATCCTACAGAATGGCTAATGTTAGGGATCCTATAGACTATTACTCCCACCTATGTGTTCTTCCCCTTTTTAATCCTTGCCACCACCCATAAAGATCCTACATCATCCAATCCAAGATCATTTCTTGTTAATGTACTAATTCCACCTTGGACTAACAAAGCCACCCTACCACCCTTCAATTCCTGCCTGTCCTTTCAAAAGGTCACATATCCTTGACTGTTCAGTTCCCAACTTTGTATCTGTAATAGCTATAAGACCATATTTATTTATCTCTATTTTTGCCATTAATTCATTTATTTTATTCTGAATACTGTGTGCATTCAAGTAAACAGTCATTAATTTTTCCTAATTATCTTTTGCTCCCTCTTTGTCCCTATTTGCTACTTTGTTTTATACTTACGTATTCTTCACCTTTTTTGCCCCCCTCTGGGTATCAAAATATTTAAAATAGTTGCCCTGTAATGCTGCCTTACCCTTTTGATTTGCAAGCCTACACTTCCTCCTGCCAAACACTTCCTTCCCCCAAATTAGTTTACAGCCCTCTCTACAGTCCTAGTTTGATTCGCCAGGATACTGGTCCCAGCACGGTTCAAGTAAAGTTGTCAAACTGGAACAGTTCTTTTCTACCCCAGTACTGACGTCAGTGCCTCAGGAATCAAAACCCATTAACCTCACACCAATCTTCAGACCACGCTCTTAATTTCTTTATTTTATTTGCCCTTACCCAATTTCCCAGTGGAGCAGGTAGTAATCCTGAGATTATAAGTTTGGAGGTCTTGCATTTGAGTTTAGCTCCTAACTGTTCAAAGTCTTTCAGCAGAACTTTCTTTCCAGTCCTTTCAATGTAGTTGGCACCAAAGTGGACAACAACAACTGGATCCCTCCCCTCCCAATCCAAGTTCACCTCCAGCCCTGAGGCAATGCCCTTAACCATGGCACTAGGTGGACAAGACAACCTTTGTGACTCAGGCTCACAGCTCCAGAAAACAGCTTCTACCTCCTGATTACATTGTCCCCTACTCCTACTACATTCCTATTTCTCCCTCCACTTGAATAGCTCCATGTACCACAAAGTCATTGTCAGCTCAATCATCAGCCCTACCGTTCCAACTCTCACCCACACACCTTGCAAGAACCTTGCTACTGTTGCAGAATTGCAGGGACTGAGTTCCTCAAGGAGACCCCTTTGAGCCCCAATAGCTGCCCTCCTAGATCGCAGACCAATTTTGAATTACCTAATGTAATGTGTATGGTTGCCTCCTGGACCAAAGTGTCGGGGTAACTTTCCCCTCCCCAATGGAGTACAATGTCTGCAGTTCAGATTCCAGATCCCCAGCTCCAATCCAAAGTCGCTTGAGCTGCAAACTTGTACTACTAATGTGATCACTATGGATTGCCTTGGTGTTCAGCAGTTCCTGCATGTTGCAGCTGTAACACATCATCCAAACGGCCATCTCTCTCATAATTAATTAAGATATTAATTAAAATCACCATCACATCACTACACATTACACTTTCTTGTATTGTTTCCCTTTTTTAATGCTCTAGCATCAACCTCATAACAAGCTATTTTTGAAAAGAGAAAAAACAGACTGGAGACTTGAACACAAACTGCAGGCCTTATTTTCACTTTTAAGACTGGAATTCTCAACAATCACCTACTTTGTTGAGGCAAAAATTCAACGAAACACCACTCCTCCCTCCTCCACTGATCTCCTTGAGACACTTAACTCCTGCGCTCAATTGTAAGTCATGCTCAAGTGCTCACTCACACTGAGAAGGACACTTATATGTTCTGAAAACAAAGTGCCTATCAGACTCAATAAATGAGGTGCCTGTTTCAGTCAGTTCTTAATTAGGCTGCTTTCACAACACACTATTTAAAAAAAATAATCTGCTCAAAAGATTCTAACTACAGTACTTAAAAACTGTTGATTTCTCTTTAAGCAAATTACAAATTACAATGTACCGAAGAGTAATAGGCCTGTAACTCCATCAGTTTGCTCAGTACTACTTCCCTTGTGATTGTGACTTTGCTCTTTCCTTCCACATCTTGATTTAAGCTATTGCTCATATGATTTTGATGCCCTCTATCCTCAAGACAGAAAGCAAAATATTTGTTCACTTCATCTGTCATTTCCATATTATTTACTATTAACTTCCCATTCTCACTCTCTAGAGGCCCAACACTCACTCACACACAGCTTTTCCAGCAAATTTGTTTTTGTTACTCACTTTACTTATTCTTTTCCTTGTTAAACACCTGTAGAAACTTTTGCTTTTTTTTTGCATTGCTAGCTACCTTCTTCCTCCTAATTTCTTCCTCCTGATTAACCTTTTAGTCACTCTCTGCCACTCTTTATATTCTGACTTATTATCGGGCCTGCCATTCATCTTTGTGCAGTTATGTGCTTTTTTCTTAAGTTTGATGTTTTCCTTGAGTTCTTTAGTTAACCATGGATGATG
Organism: Rhincodon typus; assembly: GCF_021869965.1. Taxonomy (NCBI): domain Eukaryota; kingdom Metazoa; phylum Chordata; class Chondrichthyes; order Orectolobiformes; family Rhincodontidae; genus Rhincodon; species Rhincodon typus. The sequence goes on from NC_063342.1 coordinate 22,599,118, forward strand.
GGTCCTCCCATTAATTATAGTGGGAATACACTTATTCTGAAAACATCTCCTTAAATGTCTGACCCTTTGTCTCTATTCATCTATCCCCCATCCTAGTATGCTAGTTCACTTCAGCTAGCTCAGCTTTCATATCTGCAGAATTGTCCTATTTGCATTTAAAATACTAGTCTTGGATTGAATCTTCTCCCTTTCAAACTGGGTATAAAATGCTGCTGCTGCTACCCAGGGCAGTCTTAACTTAGTTGTGCACTGTTTTCATAATGATGATGATGCCCAAACAAAATGATGCAATGCCAAATTTTAATATGATTGCATTGCATTTCTAAATAATTATAAGAAAAAGGCTTGTCAAACTTTCTTATGCATATATTATTCCTTTAAGAATTTCGCTAAGACTTTGCACTTTTATTTCCTGGGGGTTGAAAAAAAAAGTGTGTATCCACTGGAAACTCCCATCAACACATCCTCCCTCGATGCCATGGAATTTCAAAAATTTTGCCCTTTGTGTCTTGTTGAGTGATGCATGGCATGCAAAAGTTCCAAGTAATCACCAGTTTCACTCTCTGAAATAAGTATGATTAGGAGAAATGAGATCGAGACCCTGTATAATCCACATCAATTTGCCAAGCCCATCACTGTTTAAATCACACACATCTGTCACAGTTTCATATTTAGTGGAACAGTGAGTCACCACATCTAATGCCACTATTGCATGTTTTACTAATTGACATGCTTAAGGAAAACCATTTTCATTGCAGTATGTTAAATGATGCGCATCCTTCATAGGGGTATGGACTTGTGTAACAACTTGATAGAAGTATATTTAATGACCATGACAAAGCAAACCTTCAAATGAAGGATATAATTTCAATTTTCATTCCTTTTCCTGAAAAGAGCTGCTCTGCCACAGTTGAGTTGCTTGCTATGGAAGTGGCGATGCAACAGTTTTCGGGCTATCATTTTAGGTAACACCCTCAATTATTTGAGTGCAGCCAAACCACAGCTTGTGCCATGTTTTTACCAGATGGCAGGTGAAGGTGGTAAATACAACTCTTCCGCAGCTGAAAATGGGATTGAATTCTATGGTGTTGGTACAATTTTCAACCAATCACCAACTGTCTAGTCCACTAAGCTAACTGCTGCCCCGACCAACTTTAGTGTTACGATTTATTTAAAATGTTAAGCGTAACAAATATATCGTTTGCCAGAATGCTAAAAAAATGTAATTCTGCAACATCTTTTACAGTGTTTCATTGATTTCCTAGTCAATTTTCAAAGCTGAACCAGCTTCAACTTATGGTGTCGCTATACAGTATTCATCGCACTAACACAACCAGCAAAGTTTATGTAAGCTATGCCTTGCATGCAAGCACCAACTGTACATCCTTTTAATAGATAAATCATTAATGCCATAAAAAAACACATAGGTAGTTTGTTTTAGTATATAATTAGCTCATGTTCCCATGACATTGCTTCCTACAAATTGGACATTATGTTGTTATAAGTACCTTTGAAAGTTCTGGAAAGACTTCTGTGACAGATATTTTCAGACAGTAAAGCAACTTTTTGATAGCTTGTTGGGAAACGACAAAGACAAATGTATTTCAAATTCAGGGTCAGCAGTGGACAAATCACAAGTATACAATTCTTAGAAACTTATTCCTGTTACCTATGTCTGCTGTCTTAATGATGCAGTTCTCTCTCTCTCCCTTCTCTATTTATTTTACCACATCTGCCTTTTGCTTCTCTTATTTCTGATTCTTTTTTACTCACTTATTAAGGGTACTGATGACATGACAAATTCTGGCTGGTGGGTTGTCATTGGAGAGACAAAGTGCTTAATATCTTTACATCTTTACCTTTTTTTTCAATTCCTTTGAAATGCAAGTGCACAAAGGAAAGAAGTCTTAAATGTTATAAAGAGTAACATTTTGCTTTTAGTTTAAAAGCACTGAAGAAGGTGGCACGATAGCTCAGTGGTGAGCACTGCTGCCTCACAGAGCCAGGGACCTGGGTTTGATTCCACCTTCGGGCAACTGTCTGTGTGGAGTTTATACGTTCTTTCTGTGTCTGCGTGGGTTTCCTCTGGGTGCTCCGGTTTCCTCCCATAGTCTAAAGATGTGCAGGCTAGGTGGATTGGCCATGCTAAATTGCCCATTGTGTTCAGGGATGTGTAGATTAGGTGGGTTATGGGGGAATGGGTCAGGGTGGGATGTTCTGAGGGTTGGTGTGGACTTGTTGGGCCAAAGGGCCTGTTTCCACACTGTAGGGATTCTATGAAATATTAAATCTATGAACTATGAAAATGAAGAGGTATGTAAATGTTATTATAGAAATGCATGTTATTATGAAGAGATATGGATGAATTATTGCTTTTTGGAAGTTAAACTGCTAAACTGAGTTCAAGAAAGAAAAATAAGTGCACTGTTCAAAATGGAAGCATGTCCAGCAGAATAAGAAAGTGTTATGGTGAAAACTTTAAAGACCAGAAGGTTGACAAGAGTAATATCTAGAATTCAGGAGTGAAGTTATGAGGAGAAATAATACAAATAGGCCTGTTTTCTCTAGAATTTAGAAGGTTAATGGGTGGTCTGATTGAAGTCTGCAAGATATTAAAAAGGAAAAGACAGGGTAGGTAAATTATCCCCATTGGTTGGGAATTCTAGAGCTAGGCAGCATAATCTAAAAATTAGGGCCAGACTATTGAGATATTTGGAAGAACATCCACAAACAAAGGGTGATAAATGTTTGCAACTCTCTTCCATAAATGGCAGTGGATCAGTTGTTAATTTTAAATCTGAGATAGATAAAGTTTTATCAGCAAAGATGTTAAGGGATATGGGTCAAAGGCAGGTATATGGAGTTAGGCCACGGATCAGCCATGATCTCATTGAATGACAGAACAGGTTCAAAGGGCTGAATGGCCTACTCTTGCTCCTGGTTCCTATGTTCCTACATAAAGCTTCACCAACGTTATACTGTCCCAAGCTACTACTGGAATAGATATTTGTGAACATTAGTGAAAACAAATAAAATTGGCACAAATTCAGCAAGATATAGCAAATAAAATCATACAAAAAAATACAGTGCCTGAACCTCCCCAATGTAGTACAAGTAGTCGTGTTGAAACTTTGAGAAATGAATTCATCGAGGTAAGAGCTTTTATCACATTCTTAGTTTGCAAAGGGAGGAGAACGGTACATTCTAGTAACTAATCTAGAGAACACATGTACTCAGCTCCAATTGCTTGATCATGCTATCATACATCTAGATATTGGACAGAAAATGGATTGTACAGAATGAGATCACTTTATGGTAATGACCAGTGAATCTGAGAAATACCTCACACAAATGCACAGAAATATAACATTGCATATTTATAAAGTAGATCTCAAATATAAGATATAATGTTGTAAATATCATAGCTGATAGTATTCTTATCTTATGAGTGAAAACTATTTAGATATAGCCATATACATGTTAACAGAATTAGTCTGACCTGATTTGTGAAAACTACTTAAACAGTGCTTCAAATAAAAGCTTATTCTAGATCTATGACAATTATCGGTAAAATTTCCATGTTGCCAGAAAAAGTTAGTACTTAATTTTCATTTACAGAATCACTGAATTGTTACACAGTGCAGAAGACAGGCAACCAGTCCATGCTGTCTGCACTGTTTCTCCAAATTGTCACTTCACCCAGCACCATTCTCTCACCTTCTTTCCATATTCAGTCCATAGAAATAGAAAGAGCAGGAACAATAATTCCACTTCATAACGTTTCATATGTCAATCTATAGAATTTTCCTTATGTGACCAATTGGACCTCAAATGCATTAATAGCCAGGTTACATTATAAAATAAGATCTAATGTTTTCATATTATGTAAGCTCTTTGCAATTAATTATGTAAATTATTTCAAATTTAAATACACACGTAACAGGAACTGTCAATCATTTTTCAGTGGTGAACACACTTAATGTTTCCTGTATCCACTGAGCATATTGTATTTGCCATAGAGTGATATATAGATAATTTGAAATATGTCACTATTTAGTAAAATATTGGAAAATACTGACATTTGGCATTAAGATAACCCTGTGATTCGAATAATAATGAGCTTCCAATGCTAAAAACCTACCTATTCTTAAATATGCATCAATTTTTGGAAGTAACTGTAGAATATTTCTGATATCAGTTTATAATTTGACAGATGCAGGCAAATAGTTAAATATTTGCATGTTAACCTCATAACTTTTATCAATAGAAATCATTGTTTACATACACAACATGAAAGATTCCATGATATGAACAAATTTTCTATTGCTTTTTCATACAATCCTCATTATTTGTTATATAAACATCATACATATAAACAAATAGTTACAAAACAGTCTAAATTTCTCTTGCTGAATAATATAGATGATGATCTTTAGGGTACAAAGCCAAATAATGTAATTAAATGTATCAAATTCATAAATGTCAAAATTTCACATTAAAATGGGCAATAACTGGTTAGAACATTGGTGTAAGGGTAAGTATTCATGGGTAATGCACACACTCCGCAAACATAGGATTTAGCACTGGCCACTCAGGTTCACTTGAAAAGTGGAATGGATAGACAAGCAGTAACTCAAGACTTCAGCTTCAATGGGATCTATATTTCATAACCAACCTGTTCTTACATGCAAACTGGAAGAAAGAAAGGTCTGAGAGGGAAAAGCTAGTAAAATAATAATGCTACTAGGGGGGAACGCCACCACCTGCAAGTCCAAGCCACTCACCAACCTGACTTGGACATATAGCACCATTCTTCACTGTTGCTGGGTCAAAATCCTGGAATTCCTTCCCTCAGGGCATTGTGGGTCAACCCATTGTATGTGACTGCAGCAGTTCAAGAAGGCAGCTCACCATCACCTTCTCAAGGGCAACTAGGGACTGGCAATAAATGCTGGCCATCATGTAGGACATCTATGTCCCACAAGAAAACAAGAAAAAATGAGTGTGCTGATCAGACTGGATGTCCATTTTGAAGTATAGAAGATGAGTCAGACCAGTGTGTCTCATTGGCCAGATATTTCAGCCTTCTGAGATGGGGGGAGGGGAGGTTTAATATTACTGCTCTCTGCTGATGTATTTGAAGGCAGGGAGAACATAAAAATAAGGTCGAATGCCAGCCCATCCAACTCTCAACCTGACCCCATATTAGGAGACTGGGTAAAGAAGCATATAGCCAAACCACTCTGAAGGTTATGAAGGCCCTCAAGTGGACAATCAAATGCCATCAATCTGCCACAATTTAAGTTTGTGTGGGCGGAGAAGGACATGGTGAAGAGCTTGGCAGTTTCACTGCATGGCTGCTGGTGGGCAAAGAGGGAGACCATACCCTTTGAGGGGTTTGGGGGGAGCTCTGCTGTGCCCATTAGGGACACACACACCCAAACAGTGATCCTCTTTCATATTCCCACCTGACCTCTTTAACCTGACCACACTAGACTCCTTTATCTCAGACTGGAGTATCCCAGCTGTGCCCACCCAAGATCTCTAGACCTACCTGAAACTGGGAAGAAACAGTCACTTTTTACTCAGGACTGCTCGTAGTTACAGCAATAGTCAGTCTTCTCTTCTGACGTTACTAGCTGCTGGGACTACACAGCTGCCAAACAAATTAGTCAGCAGTTCTCTAGGCTGGGATATCCAGTTCCTGACGAGTGAAAACACTACTTTTCATTGGTTAATGATGTCTCCAATAGTAGGGAAGTCAGATTTCAATGTCGGACAGTTGCAGACTGACCAAGGGGGTGGGTAATCAGTAAAATCCATCTCAGGACTATCACCCATCTGTATACTACAGTCAACTATAAGGAGATTCTAATACACCACCATGCGGTTTCCCAAATCTCCTATGAAATGAATTGATGCCAATGGAGCTTTATAATAAATATATCCTTCACTTGAATCATATCATATAACAGTTTGTATCTAGCATCTATAATTTTCTAGTTATCTCAACACAGAAAAGAATGAATCACAGTTCTGGTGTCCTTGTATCTGAGCCCACATGGATGATAACGGAGTCTGGACTTGAAAGAAAGCATTAACAAGCCGATATGGACAACAATTTCTAATGTTGAAAGTGTATTGAATGCTTCTGTGATTGACCCTCTGCATCCCATGGGATTCTGCATCACAAAATACTGTACTTTCTTTATCAGCCATCACACACAGACAACGTGACATCAAAGTTCTCACTGCCGCTGACAATTAAGAATTGACTGGCATGGGGAATTGTGGGATTAAATTTGTGACCCATGAGTCTGTGGTGCACGGAATTGGGAAGAAAGTAGACTCTGAAATAGACATAGTAAGAACTGTCGATGCTGGAGTCTGAGATAACACAGTGTGGAGCTAGAGGAACACAGCAGGTCAGGCAGCATCAGAGGAGCAGGAAAGTTGACGTTTCAGGTCAGGATCCTTCTTCAGAAATGGGGGAGGGGGAAAGGGAACTCAGAACTAAATAGAGAGAGAAGGGGTTGGGCTGGGGAAGGTAGGTGGGATGGTGATAGGTGAGTGCAGGTAGGCAGTGGTGGGGATTGGTCAATGAGGTGGGAGGAGCGGATAAGTGGGAGAGAAGACGGACAGGTCAAGGACGTGGGGATGAGAGGAACGGTTGGTCATGGGATGAGGCTGGGGCTGGGGAGATTTTGAAGCTGGTAAAATCCACATTGAGACCATTGGGCTGTAGGCTTCCAAGGCAGAATATGAGGTGTTGTTCCTCCAGTTTCCGCATGGCATCATTGTGACACTGGAGGAGGCCCAGGATGGACATGTCACCCAGGGATTGGGAGGGGGAGTTGAAGTGGTTCGCGACTGGAAGGTGTTGTCATTTGTCGCGAACCTAGCGCAGGTGCTCTACAAAGCGGTCTCTGAGACTCTGAGCCTCCTCAACATCGGTGAAACCAAGCGGAGGTTCGGAGACCACTTTGTAGAGCACCTGCGCTCTGTTCGCAACAAACGACAACACCTTCCAGTCATGAACCACTTCAACTCCCCCTCCCACTCCCTGGATGACATGTCCATCTTGGGCCTCCTCCAGTGCCACAACGACGCCACCCGAAAACTGGAGGAGCAGCACCTCATATTCCGCCTGGGGAGCCTACAACCCAATGGTCTCAATGTGGACTTTACTAGTTTCAAAATCTCCCCAGCCCATGACCAACGCTCCCTCTCATCCCCGCCTCCTTGACCTGTCCGTCTTCTCTCCCACCTATCCGCTCCTCCCACCTCACTGACCAATCCCCACCACTGCCTACCTGCACTCACCTATCACCATCCCACCCACCTTCCCCAGCCCTATCCCCCTCTCTATTTATTTCAGAGTCCCCTTTACCGTCCCCCATTTCTGAAGAAGGATCCTGACCCGAAACGTCAACTTTCCTGCTCCTCTGATGCTGCCTGGCCTGCTGTGTTCCTCCAGCTCTAAACTGTGTAGACTATTAAATAGATGGCCTTCTAGTTAAAAAAAAATAACTGCTGCTTTATTCCTTTGATTGTGGTTCAGTGATACAGGAGCGGAGTTTGGAGGTGGGGTCACTGAGGAAATTTTTCACTTTCTCGTCTTTTGAAACAATTAATTTTACCAGCCCTCAGGTGGTGGGAATGGAAGATGAGAGTGCAATAAAATAACGGAGAGCCAGCATCAGGAAGGATGTCTATTGCTGGCCTGCTCCCAGAGTCTGTGAGGCAGATTGATTGCCCTTTCTACAGAGCTCTCAGCACTTTGATGATGACAGAGAGGGTCTCATCTGCGACAGATGCGGAAGGGAGGTACATTGGAGCCGGAGATGCCAGGCTCCTTAAAGGAGGCCATGGGCACAAAAAAATTCCCATGGAGAGATTCGCCCTGCAAATGGCATGGTCTAATGATGTCAGTTATCATGAATTATAATTTTGACTTTTTTGTCTGAGGCACCTCCATAATGAGGCACCCCCATAATGAGGCACCCCTCAGCTTGCAATCAGTGCCCACCTCTCCTCGTGCTGTAGCTAAGGCCTCAGAACTGCTAGCCCTTTGACTGGATGTCAGACCAATTAGGAACTTGCTTCCTGTTAAATGACTGAGCCGGTCCCCGCTTCCAGGAAGTGCAGACTCAGGGTCATCTCTTATTTGCATGGCATGGCCCAGAAGCCCATGGTAAAATGTGTCTCAATATGACGGTGTTCTGCACATTCAATTATCCTCTGCCAAAACTTTTAGTATTGCCTGTTATTTGATAGGAATAGATTCTTAAGACAGATTTCTTTTTAAAGTTTCAGAAGACGACGTATTCGCTGGAATGTACTGGAGTAAGACGATTTCAATCTTGATGCTTCTGATAAGGGTTCTGGTGTGCCATGAAAAGAAAAATAAAGAACTCTCTCCTGAAAAGAACTTCAAACCATCTCTCTCTGAAATTAAATAATTTAATGTTGAAATGTTTGCTCTTACCACATACATAGATGACACTGAGATACTTCTGCATTCCAGGAAAACAAGGGTCTCCAAAATAGTGGCTACTAGCGATAATTTTACAGTTTTGTTTACCGTAACAAGTTGTAGATACAACTTCCAGGGCAGTGTGTGATAAACATTCTGCAACACAAAGGAAAAGGATATGTATTAAAAGCACATTAACCACACAAATATGATATGCTCAAAAATAGCAACCTGGAGGTGCATTTAAACCTCTACATGAAATCAATACATTTGGTAATTCATACATCAGTACTAGAAAATAAATAAAGTTGTCATTTTGTTGTAAAAATTGAATTGGTTTAATAATGTCCTTCAGAAACTGAAGTATGACATACCAACTTAATCTGACCTACGCCTGACTCGTTTGCACTGGACAATGTACACATTAATGCACTTTCAAACAGCCACTCAATTGTCTAACTAGCTATTGGCAATGCAAGTTGTCTCGTCAATGTCACCACTATTGAGTGGAGAGAAAAAAGCCTAAATCAGTCAAGTTTCTGATCATACCTTCATATTTTCTAGGCTTTTGTACCCAATGCTTTTTGAAGTAAGAAAACAAATATGTGCATAATTTTCTTCAGCCTGCTGTGATTTAAGAAAGTTGGGAAAATAAGGTTAGAATGAAAAAAAAACAGAATCACAACATTTAGAAAATGTTTTCCAATGTTATCCTTAACCTTTAAATAGCATCTTCAGAATGTCACTACTGACTGGCAGCTACCACTCTTTCCAGGGGTTGGTTTGTTCAGTTGGCTGGACAATTGATTTTTTTTGATGTGGAGTGATACCAGCAGCATAGGTTCAATTCCCACACAGGCTGAGGTTACCATGAAGGACTCCTCTTCTTAATCTCTCTCCTTGCCTGAAGTATTTGGTGATCCTCAGGTTAAACCACCACCAATCATCCCACCCTGATGAGAGAGAAGCCCTACGATCTAGTAAGATGCTGGCAACATTTACTTTACTTTATTTGCATCTCATTAGTAACCCAGCTCGCCTTATTTGTAAGCCACTTCCAATTCTCTTCTCCTTCCCCAAAAATATTGCATGGCACAAATTCCTGACATTTAATTGGCAACAAAGAAACTAAAGAACTGTGGATGCTGGAAATCAGAAAGAAAAACAGAAATTGCTGGATAGACTCAGCAGATCTGGCAGCATCTGTGGAGAGAAAGCAGAGTTAATGTTTCAGGTCCAGTGACCTTTCTTCAGAACTTAAGGAAGGTTGAAACGTTAACTCTGCTTTCTCTCCACTGATGCTGCCAGACCTGCTGAGTTTTTCCAGCCATTTCTGGTTTTGTGTACGTAATTGGCAACTGCAAATTGCCAATTGCTTGTTTCGGTTTTCATTTAACTGTGTCTGCCGCACAATATCTCTACAGACTCTATGGTCAGCATTGAGCACAAAGCTTTGTCCACGCAAATCAACAGCAACAAGCCACCAGCCTCTCCACATCATTATGCCTGCTCTTGGATCAACTCTTTCACCTCTTCAACACTTCCCTTTGGAAACTTATGACTTGCATGCTTCTGCCAAGTTGCTTTGCACAGAGTGACACGCATATATTCTACACATTTACCAAGGATGCATTTAAGGCTCTTAGCTTGAGTTCTTGGTGCCCACTCATTTCACGTTTCCTTGGGTGATACAAGAGTTGTAATGGTTTTAGGCATGCAGGTAAGTTACAGGTGCCAACAACTTCAGCTTGCATGGCTTTCTAGCACAGAGGGAGAAGCAGGCAGCTTGTCTCAGTGGTGAGCAGTGAACAGTCAAGGGAGTGGACGTGCCACTGTACAATAGTGGACTACATCATTGTCATACCTGCAGCAGGTGCCAGCAACTTACTTAGCAAAATCATTGCTTGAGCATCAAGCAAATGGCTACGTGTGAATATCAAAGAACAGCAGGGATCAAAGAGGAATACAGCTGGTCAGGAGGTACTGCCACAAGTAATCAACAGACATTTCCAATTACATCATGGGGTAGAGCGTTCACCATTGTCGGTCAAGCTGTTGGTCTTACCAGAATCTAGGCAGTTATGACCTTGCACTCTGGGGACTGGGTCATGGTCAGTCCTGCAATTCATGTGGACTAGTCTTGGAATTACAGTTAGGTCAGTCAGGGTGCCAAGGAGACAACAATCCAGGAAGTGTTTGGTTGGGCTGTCCTATCAAGTCAGTCTGGGGAGTAGTGGTTGGGGACACATGGTCTGTCATGGGGTTTGTTCAATAACAGGCAGGGAGCTCATCAGGGAACAATCTCATGGAGTTCTGAGAAAATCAGGCAACTCAGATCTTCGGGTTGGGGTTCCTTGCACTAGGCCAGTGAGGGAACGATTAGAATGCAAATGGGCAATTCTAGATGGAAGGGTGGGATATTGTAGACCATAGCAGGAGACTGGTAGCTCCAGGAGGGATTTTTCCCCACAGGTCACTATCACTTGGCTTCTCGATTAGACGGTGTAGGATCATCAATTGCAAGGCAATTTGCCAAGTCGGGGGCTCTGTCTCAAGTGAACATGGAGGTGGAGCCTGCAATTCACTCACAAGAACAAAAAGTTGGAGCCTTGCCATGTCTGATCAAAAGTCAGACTGGACAATAGGTGGACATAATCATGGGCACTATGTGCCAAATGAGCTGAGTGAGTTCTTGTTTGTTTCCTTAGGGGTGATGTAAAACCTTTTGGATTTAAGGCCCTGTTTGGGGCACTTGCAGTAATCATGCCTCCACAGATTCAGTAAAATCCATCTATCTGGTTTCAAATTTGCATTTCATCAGCAGGCCATTCATTCTCCAACTTATACTTTGCCCTATAGTCACATTAAATATTATGACCTCAAGCAATCAGGTCCAATCAAACGTGCATGCTAGTTGTCTTCTTGTCATATCAGCTAAGCAAATGCAACCAGCCAAAAATACTTTAAAAGCGTCACCTAGTCTTCCACAACTAGAATTGGAAGATGTCAATTTGCACCTGCCACACTCACACACTGAACTGGAAGTATGTAAGTTTACAAGCTGCAATGTGGAAGGGTAGCCTTTTCTTCAGAGGGTTTATCATGCTGGCTTACTGGTAGAAATTTGCTCCTCCAATGTAGCAGGAAAACCTTGATTGTGCAATGTACAGGGGACATACCTCACAGCTTGTTACTAAAAGCATGGCACTGTCATTTCAATGACATACTGGAAAACGCAGAGGTTTCTGCCTCCTTCCAGGGTCCTCAGGCCATACAAGGACAGCTGTTAGGAAGCAAAGGACATCCCCTACAAACATGGCTCAAGACACTTTTGTGAAAACCTCGAATTGACACAGAACAAAGATATATTGGATGACGATGAATCTACATGTGGAATACTGTGTAGCTTTGATTCCTGTTTTAAGAAAGGATATACTGGCATTGGAGAAGGTTCAAAAGAGATTAATTTGATTGATTCCTGGAATGAAGGTGTTGACTTATCAAAAACAGCTAAACTGGTTAGGCCTGTATTCATTACAGTTTGGAGAATGAAGGGTTATCTTATTGAAACATACATGATTCTGAGGGGGCTGGCCAGGGTAGATTTTGAGATGATGTTTTCATTCATGGGGAACTAAAGTACATAGTTCCAGAATGAGGTGAAACACAATGAGAACTGAGCTGCAAATAAATTTCTTCTCCCAAAGGTAGGGGTTGCCTGGAATTCTCGACCCTGGAGAGTTGTAGAGGCTAGATATCTAAAAATATTTAAAGGGGATGTAGATTTTTGAAATATTGGAGGTTGTCATTTATGACGAATAGGCATAAAGAGGAGTTGAGACCTGGAGCAGATTGTCCATGATCTTCTTGAATAGTGGGGTAGGCTTGAAGGGCCTAATGGCCTTCTCCTGCTCCTATTTCTTCTGTTCTTTGTTCTTATTTCAGTTCCAGTAGCTAGAGTTCTGCTGAAATGCATTATCTTGTGCACGACTATCTAATAACAGTGAATAGGTTTGATCTTAAGCATAACGCAGCTTTGTCCAGCCTCTAGGTTGCTGCTACATTTAATGCTATAGGCCATTATAAGTAATGGATGCTCATTGAAAAACAGCTTGCATCTATTATGAGTACATTAAGTCCCTGCTGCATTTGTTAATGGCAAATGGCAAGTATAGATGTAACTGTTAGTTCTTTTTTAAATTCTAAGTTCAACATTCAATCCAACTGTAATTTTGTTTATAAAATACAATACTCCAAAGTTCTGGCATCTTTATAATCACAATGCTTTCCCTCTTTTTAATGTTAGACTGAATCTGTACTCCAGGTTATATTTGACCCTGAAATCTATTGTCTGGAAACAAAAGCAAACAAATTAGAGACTTTTTCAGCCTCAAGGCACATCAGATTTTCCATCACTCTGTTAATTAAAACATGCCATTTCCTCAGGAATTCATCAAATATCTATCGGATTTGACTTCTAACTAAAGTCAAGCTTTTGACATTGTCATTTTGACATTGACAGTGTTAGCTCAGCACCACAATTTTTAAAAAAGTTGTTACAATGATCCTGAATTCCTCACTTGGAGTTACTGTATTCACATCAGATTACCATTCTGATCAACCCTAAATTTCAAAGGAAGCATCTTTAGCCTTGAGTAATTAGGAACATTTATTATCCTAGTGGCCTTAGCAATAGCTGTCCCAGCTTTGAATTTGTGCACTGAAAGTCATCCTTTTTCACAACTACATAGGTCCATGGTTAGTTTATAAAACTTGAGTAACATCTTTGCTTGCTCTAACTTACGAAATGCACATATTACGCGGCAAGGATTTTTGTATCCAATCATGCTACTGCCCATAAATCGAAAAAAAACTACAGCAGTCTCAGTCCATTTCAGCTTAAAACAAACAGTGAGATCACTTCTGCTTCTATTATACATAAACCACATTATAACTGTGACCAATGTAAAACAAATCTTTTAAAACTTCAAGATGATATAAAAATTGATTATTCTATTAACTTTTTGATGACATTAAAAACTTGATTATCATTTGGATACACTGCCCTAGACCTTGCCTAAGCCTAATCATGATATAAATCATATCTACTAAACCTCATCATGAGTACTGGTTTTCATGTTCACTTGGCCATAGAATGAGTGTGCAACATAGTGTCATACAGATATATAGCATAGAAGCAAATCCAACTTGTCCATGCCAACCAGATATCCTTTAGAAATCTAGTCCCATTTGCCAGCATTTGGCTCATATCCCTCTAAACCCCTCCTATTCATATGCTGATCCAGATGCCTTTTAAATGTTGTAATCGTACCAGCCTCCACCACGTCCTCTGGCACCTCATTTCATAAACGTACCATCCTCTGTGTGAAAAAGTTGCCCCTTAGGTCGCTCATGTGTCTTTCCCTTCTGCCCTTAAACCTATGCCTCTAACATGTGCTTGTCACTTTCATTACTGTTGCCTGTAGCTTGCTGATTTCTGCTGTGAGCCTCACCAACTCATCTAAGTAAATTAAATCAGGTTCTCCTACATATTTATGAAATACAACATTAATTTTAAAATTGCAAAGCTCTGAAAAAATGTTAAAGTGCCTAACTATCCCTTTTAATCAACCTCCAGTCAGTATTCTATTGTATGAATGGAAGAGTTATTTGAACCATTAGGTAATATTTATAAGAAATATTTTCTCCAGGTAGGTTAACGGCTTAACCACAACTTCAGTTGTACAACAAATACTTTTCAATGGCATTCTTGACTGGAATAGATGTCTAATAATGACCTACAATCACATAGCCCTTATTACCTTTGGATATATGCTTTAAAGGGCGGAGAATCTGCAGTTTTTAGTGCACTCCCATTGTATCTCTGATGAGAATATGCTGGAATGACTGAACAATTGTCTGAGACTCTTTCATAGGAATCTACTGCGATAGTCTGTTGGAAATGGAGAGTGAAATACACTACACATATCTTGCCTTTAAGACAGTTCAACTTCAAGAACCTGTGCTGAAAGCATACAATATTGCGACTCTTCCTGCTAGTAAGGTCAGCTGTGCGTTTGCAATATGCATATATGGGGCTGAATGTTTTGGCTAAGTCTGAGTTTTGTCAAGTTTTTTGGAGGACTTATTGCTGCGATATTTAATGAGTTCTCTCACTGCATCTTACCAAACCTGCCTCAGTAGTTACCTAACAGGCCACTATGGTATTTCTCACATTCGATTTCTGCCCAGTTTTGCCACACGCCACTCCTGAAACAACTCAGCACACAGCAAATATCCTGGAATTCGCTGACATCCCTTGTGCCTGTGACATTTTTATAATCTGTTTGCACACCGGGACAAGCACGGTCATTCCAGAGCTGCCCTGCATTGATGCTGGCATTTGCCCTGGTCATGGCAGGCAAGGGAAATTTGATGGCCTACTTTGTGGGCAGGTTTGTTGTAATTGGCTTGCTTCATAATCTGATAAAGTGTTTTACATGCTGAAAGGCTGTTTGCCCTTGCTGGAGAGTGTAGAATTTGGGTTAACAGCCTCAGTATAAGATCTGAGGTTAGGACTCGCTCAAAAGTTTATGAATCTTTGGAACTCCCTTTTGCAGAGAACTTTCAACACTCAGCTATTCAAGACTGAGATCAATATATTTTTTGGACATGGAGGGAATCAAGGGACATAGACATAGGGCAAGAAAAGGTCATGGTGAGGTAGGAGATTATGCACATTGAATGGCTGAGCAGGTTTGAGGACCCTTATAGCTTTCTCCTGCTTCTATTTCTTCAGCCCTTAAAGTACCCACATACAGGAAGGGAAATGTCTTAAAAAGGACAAGATATCAGGACTGCCATTAGTCAGCAGCAACAATCTAGATTAAAGCAATTTTTTTTTTGTTGTCTTAAGTGAAGGCTATCAAGGTGTGGAACAATTTGTGATGCAGAAAGACCTAAAAGGAAATGGTACAAACATGTGACTTCTATGGATTTGAAATAAACAGTGTGGATACCTCCTTCGAATTTGTCCTTTCAGGGACAAGATAAATAAAAGCAGAAAATTTCCATTGTTCGAGATAACGTAAGTATTGTGTTTTCTCAAATCATTTTGAAAGCGTTCTACCTCTGTAAAACAAATGACGTCCATTTCTTATTTACCCTGGTCTTAGTTTTTTGTTCCATGCCACATGGAAATTTATAGATTTCAAAACAATGGGAAGGCAGATAACCAGGCTAATCTCCGTATGCCTGATTGCTGAGAGACACTGGTTCAATTGGTTTCAACTGGTTCACTGGTTTTAATTCCTAGTAAGGGATCATTAGAAGAATCAGCTTGTCATTTTTCATATCCTGCTGATAACTATCAATTGATAGATACCATAGATTTTACATAAAAACGTTAGTTAGCAACTAATTAATCAAAAATTCAAGATAAATATCTTAAGGCTAATTGACAAAATTGACAGTATGTAAATTTTAAGTGGGGCTAGGCATCATTAATGTATTCCAATTACTCATTTAAGGCAGTCTTAGGACAGTGAATGCCTATATATGGTGTGAATGCATGGCTATTGGACTATGTAACCCATTATATCATTAAAGTCTGATAAAGGCATGATTTGTTTGTCAAGGGGCATTGGAGTGTAGATAATTGCTTCTGCTGTTACAATTCTTTTGATAGTTTAGGTAAGACTTCATCTGTTAGTATTTTGATTTGTCTTTCCTTTTCCCATACTTTTATTGAGGCAACAAATCATGCCATCGGGGGGAGCAAATTATTGCAGATGTTGGAATCTGTACTGAAAACAAAAGAATGCTGAAAATCACAGCAGGTCAGGCAGCATCCACGGACAGAAAGCAAGCTAATGTTTCGAGTCTAGATGACTCTTCATCAGAACTGATATGAAGAGTGGTGAGGGCAGCATTTATGCAATAGTGAGGGTGGGGGGGTGGAGTGCTGGGGGAGAAAGGCTGTTGATAGTTCAGATTAAATGATTGAAATGTGAAAATGGCAGAACAATGGTGGGTCTAAGTGCCAGACTGGAAAGAACAGACAGTTCCACAGTGGTGGGGGTAGGGGAGAGATGGCATGGTGATAGAGAATGTAACAAGTAAAGCTAAAAGAAATGGAAGGAGTGGGAGTGGGTTCATAATTTGAAAGTGTTGAACTCAATATTAAGTCCAGAAGGTTGTAAGGTGCCTAGTCTGAAAAATGAGATGATGTTCTTCTGGTTTGCACTGTGATTCACTGGAGCACTGCAGCATGCTGGGGTGAGTGAAGGGGCATGCGAGCAGGATGCTGTCTTAAAATGACCGGCTATGGGAAGGTTGGGATCATGCTTGCAGAACACTGGGGGTGTTCTGCAAAGTGGTCACCCAGTCTGCTTTTGGTTTCTCCAATGTACAGAATGGCCACATTGGGTTTAGCGAATACAATACACAAGAATGGAGGAGGTACAGGTGAAATGCTACTGCACCTGGAAAGGCCCTTACAACCTTCTGGACTTTTGGTGACTGCTGGCTAAAATGGAAGTCCATTGAAGCAAGCTGCAAGCTGGATTGCCAGACAGTCGTTCAGAATTTCGTGTTAGGAATTGCTCGCTGTCCAGTTTCACTCCTGGGAAAATAGCAACCTGCATATAAATGAGGTGAGATTTCTTTTAAAATTCACTCCTGGTAGGTGGGTGTTGCTGGCTGGGCCAGCACTTATTTCCCATCCCTAATAGCCCTTGAGAAGGTGATGGTGAGCTACCTTTAGAACTACTGCAGCCTATGTGCTCTAGGTGCACGCTCAATGAGATATTAATGCATGCAGATAGGCCTGCCACTCATCTCTAGTGAGATTCTTGGTGAATGGAAAAATCAGACTTTCTCTTTTGATGTCGAGAATCTCATTCTTTGAACTTGCTGTATTTTCCCAACTGATTTGCCATTGCCAATGTTGGCCATGGGCAAGGAAGATTCCACCTTAAGTCTCTATTGCTTACTGTGCAATATAAAGGTTGAAACTCATGCTCAGACTGAAGAAACCAACATCTTGAGAATTTAAACAAAGCTGGAAGACTTGCTTAGCTTTGGCTAGAGGGAGGGATCTCTGGGTTAACTCACGCTGTGAAAGTGAGTTTAAGGATCAGCTATCATGGTCAATCAATTGTTAACCTCGCTATTTATTAGCCTTCAGCCACTGTTGCAAGTTCTGTAGTTCCTTTATAAAATGCGCACTTCCTACAGGAATTCACATATTTGTACCATTAATTTAATTCCTAACTAGAATATTTCACAACATGCAAGAAAGACAATGAAAACAAGGAAAACCAAACTCTTTGCAGTATATAAGATTAGTTTTGCTGTGTATTTTTCACAACTAAATCATGGAAAATGACTGTAAGCAAGATTGGATACCTAAGTTTATCTTACTTCTTCTCCAGAGTTTAAGCTGCAATGATTTGGCCAGTCAAAATTCCAATAAACTACTACTGCTCTATAAACATTACCATTAAATAAATTGGCAAACGTGCATCATTTTAAACTTGTATCCCAAGAATATGACTTTGTAATGTGAAAATTTTCAACATATTTTGAAGAACATTCTTCTTCAGATTTCCATTAGTGCCAGAAACATTTTGCATAAACAAGCGCTTTCCTGTCAGCTACAAAGATATTAGTAACATGCTTACCAACACTGAATTCCAAGAAAACTGAACTGCTGACTTCTCAGAGTGAAATAAAAGCCTTGTACTTGGGTGAGTGACAGCCAATTGTATAAGGAGAATAAAGACAGCAGGATACAGATTCAAGTTCCTTGCTTTCATAAAGAAACAGTGGGATCTTTTTCAAAAACATTGTGGTAGGCTTGTTTGGTATTTTCTTTATATTTTTGGATTGAAAAAGACAACATAGCCCTAATCTAAGCAGCAAAGGGTTTCCTTTTAAAAAGAAAGCTTTAATATTTAAGCTTAAATAATCCTTTAATAGCTCTTTCAGAAAGTCTGCTGTCCAGTCTGAAAATGAGTCATATGGGATAAAGACTAGACTGAATTGCGGGGCTATTCTGAGTTAGTTTTGGCAACACAATAATTTGTCTCACCGCTTCTGTACGAGAAAGAAATAATCAACCAGAGCTCTTGATTATGAATGTTCCCTGTGAGCCTTTTTAAAACGTGCATTTATTTTATGTATCAATAAACAGAAGAATGATGTATTCCAGTTATGATTCTCATCATGGGTGAATGCCTGTCATTATTCAAGCTTCAATTTCCTACAACGGTAAACGTGCGATGCACTTTCACTGCAAATGGAACTTTCAACCATTGTAAAACTGCATTCCTGACTCTAGCTGATGTTGGCCCAAAAAGACGATTGTAGATTTCAGTGAGTTTTTCAAGTTTTGCATGGAGTGTAGTGTAAGTTGTCTTCCAGGAGTCTTAGAGATTCTTCAGCATAAATTCAAAAGCTACATTTTGTTTTCTTTAAAGAAATGTTGTGTCTATGTCTGTCCATTTGATCGCTGAGAAACGATCAAGAAATGTTCATCATCTGTTCCGATGCTGCATGCCAGAATTATGCCCAATTTGGCCACAATTTAAATCATGAAAAATATGAGTATTTCTAGCATTTTAAGACTATCCCAAAATGCCTGCTCAAATAGATGGCACTAATGGGAAAATGGGCAAAGACGCCATAGAGTATTGGCCCCATCTAATTTTCCACAACTGTTCCCGAGCCGAAACGTCAGCTTTCCTGCTCCTGTGGTGCTGCCTGGCCTACTGTGTTCCTTCAGCTCCACACTGTGTTATCTCTGACTCCAGCATCGGCAGTTCTTACCATCTCTGAATTCTTTTAGTCTTTTTTGGGATGTGGATATTGCTGTCAAGATCAGCACTTTTTTCCATTGCTAGTTACCCTTGAGAAGGAGGTAATGAGCTACCTGTTCGGACTGTTGAATTTAATCGGGTGTATGTAAACCTACAGTGTTGTTAGGAAAGAATTCCGTGTTATTGACCCAGTGACAGTGAAGGAATGGTGATATAGTTTCACGTCAAGATGTTGTGAGGTTTAGACTGGAATTAGTTAATTAGAAAAAATAGTAAATAAAAATCTTCTGACCTAAGTGATGAAGCTTTTTAAACTAAAATAAAGCCCAATGTACATCAATTGCAATGTTGTGTGATGTTTAGATTTTCTGCATCCATTATATATTTGAGAGGATTCAATTAGCAGTCAAAAGTTGGATTGGAACTGGTGAAATTAATTAAATGTAGGACTTTGGAGGGATCTTGTGGTGGTGTCTCTACCTCCAAGCTAGGAGGCCTCAGTTCAAGTCCCACCTGCTCCAGAGGTGCACAATAACATCCCTGAACAGGCTGATTAGAAAATATCTTAACAACCATTGGAGACAACAATTTAAGTCTTAAGAATCTGGGCTGCATCGGAATAAACAACTAGACAAACAACTCAAGTTCTAAAAGAATTCTGTAGATTTAATAACACTCCTGTGACAGAAGTCTCCAAAAATTCTGAAAAGCACTAAAAATGTTGGCATATTTTAGCATGCATGTATTAATATTTAGTGTTCATACAATAATGCCTGAACTAGTATAGGAGTTTTTGTGTGGAATAACAGTAACCTTTGACAAAGTATATTATGTATTAACAATGAGAATCCTTTAATTGAACAGTTTTTGTAGTGCCATTGATGAGACATATGAGATTACTGATAATTTCTCAAAACCCCAGTAAAAGGTATATTTCAACCATATCCTTCTCAGATACAGAATTATACCTTCCCAAGTTCAAACAATCAACTTCTGTTCCAATTTAATAAAATTAGTAAGTCCTTCCAAGATGTTCTGCTCAGCTAATGTATTTGATGCTCAAATATCATCCAAGGCCATGCTTCCTCCTGGTTTCAGAACTACAGGACATTTGTCTAATCCTATTTCAATGATTTCAAAAGGAGCAAATTATGTTGATTGACATGTCTCAGGTTAGATCATTTCACTTTTCTCAGTGGAGAAATTATCTGTGTGTTTAAAATAAGCAGAACTGGGTATAGAATCAGCAGCATGCTGAACCCAAACATAAGGAAAGATTGCTCCTAATTAGAAGAGAGGGTCAAAAATCACACAACATCAAGTTATATTCCAATAGGTTTATTTGAACACACAAGCTTTTGGAGCTCCAAATGAGATGTTTTTTTGGGAACTTTGGAAAATGTGCTGGAAAGTCTAGCCAACATGTTACCCTGCAGGCTGCCCCCAATCTAGCAAAGTCTAGGTCAACAATGCCTCAATACTACTGAGTGTACTATATTTTCTTATCCATTTATGGTCTCTTGGATGCTGGCAGCAATTAACAAATAGCCATCATCTTCCCAGCAATTGGCAAGTTTAGGTTAACGTGGGAACATAACATTGCTACAGAAAACCGTATTCATGAGTAAACTATGTTCCCTGTGCTGACGTTGCATTCCTCCACTTTGTTAATAAAAAATATCTGAGTCACCTCCATTTGCGTTTGAGGGAGTGGTCATTTGACCTCTGGAGACAAGTGCAAGACCATTAGTTGGGCTAGTTTCCCTATTGTGAAACCATGGCAACCTGTTTGCTTAGGGAGGAGCCTCTACTTGCCCCGATCTGGGACAAAAGCAAGGGATGGTACAGTGGCTCAGTGGTTAGCACTGCTGCCTCACAGCACCAGGGACCTGGGTTCAATTCCACTCTTGGGAGACTGTTTGGATTTTGCACATTTTCCCCGTGTCTGCGTGGGTTTCCTCTAGGTGCTCTAGTTTCCTCCCACAGTTCAAAAATGTGCAGGCTAGGTGGATTTATTATGCTAAATTGCCCATAGTGTCCAGGGATGTGTAGGTTAGGTGGTTTAGCCATGGGAAATGGAGGGTTACAGGGAATAAGCTTGAAGGGGATGGGTTTGGGTGACATGCTCTTCAGAAGGTCAGTGCAGACTCGGTGGACTAAATGACCTGCTTCCTCGTCCCCAGTCCTGACGAAGGGTTTTGGCCCGAAACGTTGACTTTCCTACTCCTCAGATGCTGCCTGACTGTCTGTACTTTTCCAGCCTCACATCTACTGACTCTGGCTTCCAGCATCTGCAGTCCTTACTGTCTCCCAGCAGCTAGGAAAATGTTGGTTTATATGCAGAAGATAGGTAGGGAGAGGGGGTAAGGAGTAAATGATAGAGCCCAAACAGAGAGGAGAACAGTTGGACAGACAAAGGAGTGGATAACGATTTGGCTAGGAGGGTGAATAGCTGTTAATGCAGACTGTTAATGGGTAACAATAGGGAGTGTGTAATGGCAGACTGTGATAACAAGGCCTGGTGTGTGGGGTAGGGGGCTAGGGCATGGGAGAGTTCAGGCTGTAAAATTATTGAACTGGATATTGTTTCCCCAATGTAGAGAAGACCATGTTGTGAGCAGTGAATGCAGTAGACTAGATTGCGTGAAGTGCAAGTGAAGTGCTGTTTCACCTGGAAGGTATGTTTGGGCCCTTGGATACTGAGGAGGGAGGAGGTAAATGAGCAAGCAGGAAGAACAACATCTCATTTTCTGCTTGGGGGCCCTGCAGCCCGCTGGACTCAATATCTAGTTCAATAATTTTAGGGCCTGAACTCTCCCATGTCCTATTCATACCCCACACACCAGACCTTGTTATCACATAGTTTGCACACTCCCTGTTGTTAGCCATTAACAGTCTGCATTAACAGCTGTTCACCATCCAAGCCAGGTCGTTATCTGTCCAACTGCTCTTTCTCTCTCTTTGGGCTTTCTTCCCACCTATCGTTTACTCCTTACCCCTCTCCTCACCCTACCTTCTGCATATAAAACAGCTCACTCCAAGCTACCATCAGTTCTGAAGAAGGGTCACCTTGCCCATAACATTAACTCTGATTTCTCTTCACGGATGCTGCCAGACCTGCTGAGCTTTTTCAGCAACTTATGTCTCTGTTTCTGATTTACAGCATCCGCAGTTCTTTTGGCTTTTATTTAGTATTTAACTCACTGCCACATCTCTTCTAGGCATGCACACCTTGAAGAAGTTCTACTCTCTCTGACAGGATTTCCGTTCCGATCTTTTTTCTTGCCCACCGACACTAATTTCACTGTCACTCCTGGTGTTTGGCCAGGTATTTGCTAAAACTCGTTTCCACAGCCATATCACATTCCTTAGTAAAGAGATAACAAGGTGTAGAGCTGGATGAAGACAGCAGGCCAAGCAGTATCATAGGAGCAGGGAGGCTGACGTTTCGGGCCTAGACCCTTCATCGGAAATGGAGGGGGAAGGGGGTTCTGAAATAAATAGGGAGAGAGGGGGAGGCGGATAGAAGATGGATACAGGAGAAGATAGGTGGAGAGGAGATAGACAAGTCAAAGAGGCGGGGATGGAGCCAGTAACTGCCTCTGGTTCAAACATGTCCCACATGGATTCCAACTGAAGTTTCATCCCTCGTGCTTTGAATCCACCCAGGATCACGGGTATCTTCATGATGCTCAAAGTTCCACAAACAGCTGCTCTCGCCGCATCCCGGGATCCACACCAATGCCATGCAGTATCACATGCACACTCTCAACCTTTCTCTCCAACAGCATCGCATCACACTAGCTCAGGGCTGCACCATTCCGCAGTTGCACTTTATCCTCCGGCTCATTCCTCATGCTAACAAGAAACATTTTCTTTTCCTTTCAGGCATCAAGGCCAACAAGGTGGAACAACTCAGAGATACCCATAGCCCTCTGGAACCTTCCTCCCTTCCCTTTCCCCCTGACTTCATCCCTTCCCCCAACCCCACCTTCTGTTGGGTATTCACTATCCCTCCTAACCTTCTGCTCTCCGATGCTGAACATTCTGTACTCAGCAAAGGTCTCAGCTTTATTCCTCTGTGTCCCCACCTTAATGAATTTTAGGCACAACATGACGTCGAACTCTTCTTCCACCATCTTCACCTCCATGACCATTTCTTTGGACAAGAGTCCTCTCCCCACCTCACAGACCCCCTTCACCCAGCTCCAACACTCTCGCTCCACCTGGACCCCACCCTCTGGCCTTTTACCTGCACTCGATCAGTTCATTGAGAACTGTCAATGTGGCATTGGTCACCTCAATTTCTCTGCTCCCCTCACCAAATGGAACCTATCTCCCTTCTAACTGACTGCAGTCCGTGCACTCAGATCCAATCCTGACTTTGTTATTAAGCCTGCTTATAAGTGTGGTACTGTTGTTGTCCGGCATTCTGACATCTACATTGCAGAGGCTGAGCGCCAACTCTCAGATACCTCCTCCTATCTTCCCCTGGACCATGACCCCATCATGGAGCATCAGACTACTGTATCAATCAACTACGGTCACTGGCCTCATTTCATCTGGCAATCTCTCCCCCACACTGCCTCCAAGCTGATAGACCCATCCCCGCACGGCTCACTTCTACCTCCTTCTGAAAATCCACAAACAGGACTGTCTGGGCAGACCCATTGTTTCAGCCTGCTCCTGCCCTACAGAACTCATCTCTTCCTACCTTGACTTGGTCTTTTCTTTCCTGGTCCAGTTCCAGCCCACATACGTCCACAATTCCTCTGATGCTCTATGCCAGTTTCAGAATTTCCAGTTTGCAGGCTCCAGCTGCCTCCTCTTTATCATGGACATGCAATCCCTTTACACGTCCATTCCGGACCAAGAGGGTCTTAGGGCTCTCCGCTTCTCCCTGGAGCAAAGGCCTGAACTGTCCCCACCAACCACCACCCTCCTCTGCTTGGCCGAGCTCGTTCTCACCCTCAACAACTTCTCTTTTAACTCCTCTCATTTTCATCAGGTCAGAGGGGTGGCCATGGGCCCTAGTTATGCCTGTATCTTGGCGCGGTATGTGAAACATTCCTTGTTCCTGTCCTCTTCAGATTCCTCTCACCACTCTTTCTCAGATATATTGATGATATCAATGATGCTGCTTCCCTTTCTCAGCCGGAATTGAAAAAACTAATTGATTTTGCTTCCAATTTCCATCCTGCCCTCACTTTCACCTGGTCTTTCGTTGACTCCTCCCTTCCCTCGACATTTGTTTCTATTTCTGGGGATAGACTGGCCACTAATGTCCACTATAAACTCACTGACTCCCACAGCTACCTGGACTATACATCCTCATACCCTGCTTCCTGTAAAGACTCCATGCCATTCTCCCGGTTCCTCCGTCTCTGTTGCATATGTCAGATGAGGCCAACTTCGTCGAGGAAGCCTCCGAAATGTCCACCTTCTTCCTCAACTGAGAATTCCTCAGCACCGTTGTCGAAAGGGCCCTCAACTGGGTCCAACCCATCTCCCGTACTTTCGCCCTCACCTCCTCTCTTCCCTCCCGCCACAGCAATAGGTTTCCCCTTGTCCTTACCTACCATCCCATCAGCATCCACATCCAGAAGATCATTAGCCACAACCAATAAAACTTACGTAATATACAAAGTACCATGCAAGGACTGTGAGGAACATTACACAGGCCAAACTGGAAGAAAACTGACAATAAGGATACACGAACACCAGCCAGGCACCAAGAGACACAACCAGTTCTCACTGGTTTCAATACACACGGACAAAGAAGGACACGAATTCAACTGGGACAACACATCCATAATCGCACAAGCCAAACAGAAACATGCCAGGGAATTCCTGGAGGCCTGGCATTCCACCCAGAATGCTATCAACAAACACATTGAACTGGCCCCCATATACAAACCATTGAAAAACAGAACCGGAAGTAATGCCAACCACCCCAGCAAACCGAGGCACATAAATAACAAGCAGGATAGAACACCAACACTTCACCGGAGTCGCACTGATGATTGTACCTAGCAGGGTGATGAAACATCTGCAATCAAACGCATCGGCTCGTCGAGCAAGTCTACAACCTCAACACCACCCTGTTCCCTGGCTAACATCTCTGTATCAGGCCTGCTGCCATATTCCAGTGAAGTTCAGCGCAAGCTGGAAGAACAATACATAATTTTCTGCTTGGGCACCCTGCAGCCCTCTGGACTCAATATCCAGTTCAATAATTTTAGGGCCTGAACTCTCCCATGTTCCAGCCCTCTAACCCACACAGGCCTTGTTGTCATAGCCTGCCATTAAACACTCCCTATTGTTAGCCATTAACAGTCTGCATTAACAGCTATTCACCCTCCCAGTCATGTCATTATCTACTCCTTTGTCTATCCGACTGCTTTCTCTCTCTTTGGGCTGTATCCCCAACTAATGTTTATTCCTTACCCCCTCTCCCCACCCTATTTCCTGCATATAAACTGACATTTTCCTAGTTACCATCAGCTCCATCACCGGACTCAAAACATTAATTCTGATTTCTCATCACATATGCTGCCAGACCTGCTGAGCTTTTCCAGCAACTTCTGTTTTTGTTTCTGATTTACAGCATCCACAGTTTTCATGGTTTTTATTTAGCTCTTTTTTTAAAGTTCAATGACTTAAACCTATGCCCTCTAGTTTTGGACTCCCCAGCCCTTGGAAAAAGACCTTGGCTATTCACCTATCCATGCGTCTCATAATTTTATAAACCTCTATAAGGTCACCCCACAGCCTCCGATGCTCGAGGGAAAAAAGCCCCAGCATATTCAGCTTCTCCCCATAAGTCAAATCCTCCATCCCAGCAACAGCCTTGTAAATCTTTTCTGCACCCTCTCAAATTTAACAAGATCCTTCTAAAAGAACGGCAACCAGAATTGTACACAGTATTCTAAAGTGGCCTCACTCATGTTCTGTACAGTCAGAACATGGCATCCCTACTCCTGTACTGAATGTTCTGACCAATGAAGGCAAGCGTGTCAAACGCCTTCTTCACCACCCTGTTTACCTGTGACTCCACCTTCAAGACTCTATGCATTTGCACCCTGGGTCTCTTTGTTTGGCAACATTCCCCGGGGCCCTACCATTGATTGTATAAGTTCTGCCCTGGTTTGCCATACCAAAATGTCTTTGCTTAGTTTGGTCATATGTATCTTTAGTGCCATACTATTGTAGTTTACCTTGAAGTGGTCTAACACATCATTTAATTGATTTGAATATCAGGGTTAGACAATAAATCTTTGACTTTCTAGAGTTGCTGATGACCTAAATAGGTAAAAATAAGTTTGATAGCCCTTTCAATGCTTGAACATTACATTCAATCTAAGTTTCAATCCAGTGAACCTCCTCTGAATCACCTCCACTGCAATTACATCCTTCCTTAAATAAGGGGACCAAAACAGCCCGTAGTATTTTAAGAAACCAAAAGAAATCAGAGTTAACAGTTCAGGTCCAGCGACCCTTCCTCAGAACTCAGAAGGATCACTGGACCCGAAACATCAACTCTGATTTCTTTTCACAGATGCTGCCAGACTTGCTGAGCTTTTCCAGCAACTTTTGTTTTTGCATAGTATTTTAGATGTGGTCCCACCAGTGCAATAACTTCTGCTCCTAATTTGTATGTTCGTAAAAGGTTTATCTGTGTCCAGACATCAGTCGATTCCATCTCCTTCTTTTCTCAAATTAGCATGAAAATAAACAAAATATGGTCACTCCTTTTTGGGGTAACTGTTTCCTAATGGCAAAAAAGCTGCTACTATGTACCTGCAATTAAAGTGGCAGCAAAGTGTTAGATAGAAGAAAGCAGAGAAACCAACAAAGTCACAGAAAAGCATTACATTGCCATACAGATTCTCACATTGACATTTTAAAGAGCATAAAAGGCACAATGAAAATGAAAAGAAAACACATAACCATGGACTGGCATTCAATAGATCTTCTGTCAGAAATTCAGTTATTTAAAGAAGGAATTTTACTTTATGGGTATTTACTTTATGGATCAGATAACTGACAAAGGATGACAGACAGTCAAACTTATTCTCATTCTGGGCACTAAAGGACTGACAAGGATAAAACTATTTGGCATTTCTGATGATGAATGCAAAGATCCAGAATTTTACTTCGGATTTGTGAAGATCAATTTAAAGTTTGGGTCTATTTCAAGGAAGAGAGGCTAGAGTTCATGTCATGCTGACACCAGCCCCACTGAAACAATAGATCAATTCATAGACAGGTGTCAATGCTAAGGTGCAGAATGTGACTTCACTGAAGCTAACTTAGCTGAACTGTTTATCATTGTCTCTGCACTCATCAAATATTCTAAAAGGACCTTCTGGACAAACCTAAATAATGTACCATTGACGCTCTGTTAGAAGAAGGATAGGTTGCAGCAGGACACCAGCATCTGCAGGTGGTTGACTCTACAACAATAAATGTAGCTGTGTACAGGTTCAGTCAAATATTCAAATCTTTTAGGTGGATGGTCCGTCTCATCCACCATAACAATGTCCATCATATCATAACATATGCAAGCAATGTTCCACAAGGTAACATGGGACTAAAATGTGTTAGAAGTTTAATCACTCACAGAAAGCCCAAGGGCAACGCCATGTTCCACAGCAGCTTGTGAAATGATAATTAAAAATGATAACCAGTGATTTTTACTTCCAGGTTTGCTGCCTGTGCCAATACATCATTGTGATTTGCTGCCTATCCTGCTTGCTGCCTTTGCTCCTACAGGATGGTGGAGATCCCTTTAACTTGGAGCAAGATTTAATCTACATGCAGCGATTTCTGGATCCTTGTGGGCAGTTTTCTTCGATGTTAGCATTGAATAGCATTGTTTCACCACTGACTGCAAATCTAGCTCTGTAAGTGAGGTGGTGCCTGCTTGTATCTAATGCTATAGCTACTAATCTTGTACCAGTAGCTACAATACAAATGTGCCCTTGATGTCCATAAAGACAAACTAATCCAGACATACCTTTGGAAGTCCTGAAGCGATGCTTGTGTGGCAATTGCCCAGGACATTTAAACTTCTGATATGCAGCTATCTTGCATCTGGTGATGCCCTTCAAAGTCTTCCTAACTCTGAGTAAAATTAGGGACTCATTGGGTCCAACTTACTTATCATGATAGTTACCCAGGCAAAGTGAGAGGGATTGAAACTTACTCTAACACCTAGGTAACTAGAAAACTGATGCCGCAAACATTCACACTTAGTTCCTAGGCAGGCCATCTTGGCATCTGTTCTTTTCAATGAAATTTCATATTGTTTCCAACTTTTAATTTTGTGTAGGCTATTTACACTCATTGCTACAGTTTCCTGTAACCATGAGAATTAGGAAATTAGGTTATGGATTGTTTGATGATGAAACTCCTAGGACTCATGTTCAGACAAGCAGAATCTTTTTTTTTGGGTTGAGTGCCACACAATATTATCTCAACAAACTCAATAGCTTCCTTGTAACAAATTCTGTAAACAAATCCATTTCGCTATTTGAATAGGTCTATTATACATTCAGTGATAGATAGATCAGATAAATTTTATGCATATATATTGTGTTAGCTTTAAAATAAAGCTTCTTGCAAGACTAAGTCATTGTACTTTGTCAAATTATTTAGATTTTGCTAAGTTCAAATCTCAGAAATTATTTTAAACTACTAATGCAAACGATTCAGTTTTCACATGTGGGAGTGACTTTAAAATGAAATTTAACTGAACACTGCCAAACCAATTGAACTCATCCAATTGCTGATCCTGAATTCAATAGACTAAGTCAAACTACTAGAATGGTAGACTTGGCCAAAAGTCCTCATGAAAGCAAATATCCTATCAAGGGTTTGACTAGTCTTGAGAAATAGTTCTATTTGAAAAGCATAAGCATAAGGAAGATGTAATACTGGCACTTTTTAAAAATTTGTTTACAGGATGTAGACATCGCTGGCTAGGCCAGCATTTACTGACCACCACTAATTGGAGTGAACAGTTAGGAGAGAACAGCATTGCTGTGGGTCTGGAGTCACATATAGGCCAAACCAGGGAAGGGCAGCAATTTTCCTCCCAAAAGGTGAACCAGATGGGCTTTCACAATAATTAACAATGGACACTATTATGTTAGCTTTCTTCTTCCAGATTTTTATTGGATTCAAATTTTGACATCTACAGTGATGGGATTCAATCCCATGACCCCGGTACATTAACCTGGGGTTCTGAATTACTGTCCATTGGCATTACCAATACACCAATGTCTCCTCAGTATCACACCCTGCACAACTTTAACATACATCTGTGCCTAGAAATGTCTATATCTGTTTTACAGGCATAACACTGTACACCATATAACCACAATGGCCAGGCATTCGTTCTGTGCATTGAGCTGCTCTGTAGGTATTTCATATGCATACCTGAAACTGACATTGCACCAACTATGCCAGCTTGTTCTAGGGTCACAGTAAACAGTTGACCGTTAAAGGGGCTATTACAGACTGCCACTCAAAAGTAATTTTTTTTACTCACCTTATTGTACAACCAGAAGGAGCAGAATGCTGATCCCAGTTGAATCCCACAGAGGTCAATGAATGGTGGAATAAACCTGGAGCAGCAAACAGTCCCACAACTCACCAGTTCTACCCTAATTAGGCTGGCAGTAAGCCTTATAATGGTCCTGCAGGCAGCCTCATTAGGTGATTGCAGTATGTGCTTCACCAGAACCAGGACCCAACATCAACTTACAGGCACAGAAAGCCTCCGACTCTTATTAAAATGGGAGTGTAGGTGTTGGTAGTGCCCTTGGCATTTTGTCAAGAATCACACAACACCAGGTTATAGTGCAACAGGTTTATTTGAAGACACAAGCTTTCGCAGCCTTCC
>NC_063342.1:22629722-22659508 GCF_021869965.1 Rhincodon typus
CTGTGAAAGCTTGCAGGTTTATTTGAAGACACAAGCTTTCACAGTCTCGCTCCTTTAGAAGGAAACGTGTGTCTTCAAATAAACCTGTTGGACTATAACCTGGTGTTGTGTGAATTTTTGATCTTGCTCACCCCAGTCCAACACCAGCACCTCCACATTTTGGTATTTTGGATCGTGACTTGATAGATTCAATCCTTTAAAATAATAGGAACCAAAGAGTTAGACTCAGAGATGTCACTGCCATCTTGTTAACATAGCTAGGATTGTGTCTCATTGTCTCATTGTAACAAATCCATATCACACAATTGAGTTTTCTTACATAGGTTTCATTATCGGGATGTGAGCATCAGTGGTAAGGCCAGGATTTATTGCCAAGTAGTGCTAATGGATGGTTTGAGCATCAACCACTTTGGTGAAACTGGAGTAACATGCAGACTAGACCAGATAAGGATGGCAGGTTTCCATCCATACAGGACAATAGCGAATCAATTTTTAGCATTTTTAGACTATGTTTTGATAACTTCATGGTCACGTTTCATTTTATGCAAGCTTTTTATTTTCAAACTTTTTTAAAAAACTGAACCCAATTTCCCAAGCTGGTCTGGCTGGAATTTGAACTGATTTCTATGGATTATTAATTAAGATCACCACAACACCATTATTTACATTTGTAATAAAACCAATTTCCATAAATCTTTCAACTAAACAAATCGTCCCCTCATAAACTTTAGATTTCGGTTGAAATTCATGAATAATTTTGATTTAATACATCAGTTTTCGAAGTGGGATTTTCAAGGTTTTATGTTTGTATTCTCATAAAGTCTATCCATAGTGTTCACAGAGTGCAGCCATTAAGAACCAGCCCATGTTAAATATAGATGGACTCCATATACTATAGAGTTATAGCACTATACAGCATGGAGACACATGCTTCGGTCCAACTTGTTCACACCGACCAAATATCCTGAACTGATCTAGTCCCATTTGCCAGCATTTGGTCTATATCCCTCTAAACCTTTCCTATTCATACACCTATCTACATGCCTTTTAAATGTTGTAATTGTACCCGCCTCCACTGCCTCCTCCGGCAGCTCGTTCCATACACACACCACCCCCTACATGAAAAGGTTGCCCCTCAGATCCTTTTAAATCTTTCCCATCTCACCTTAAACTGTGCCCTTTAGTTTTGTACTTCTCTACCCTGGGTAAGAGACCTTGGCTATTCACCCTTTCCATATTCTTCACGATTTTATAAACCTCTATAAGGTCACCCCTCAGCCTCTGTCACTCCAGAGAAAAAAGTCCAGCCTATTCATCCTCTCCCTATAGATCAATCCCTCCAGCCTGGCAACATCCTTGTAAAACTTGAAACTCTGAAAAAGATTAACAACATCTTTCCTAAAGCAGGGAGACCAGAATTGAGTGCAATATTCTCAAAGTGACCTCACCAATGTCTTGTATAGCTGCAATATGACGTCCCAACTCTTATACTCCACATACCTATATTAGGCAGCTTATGGTTTGAAGGGCAAGCCTTATCTCCATTCATCATTCTGCCGTATGTTGCAGAATAGATGTTGATCAATGTAGAGTTTTTACAGCGAAGTTTAAGTTCTTTCCCCTCACAGGCTACTTTGCTTTTATACTTATCTGTAAGAAAAGGCACAGTTAAATCATTGTAAATAAATTGCAACATGTCGGACTGAAGGCAAAAAATGTAATTTTCTTTAATGCATAGAACTCTCAGTTCCATTTTTTACACAAATCACATCTAAAATTTGCAGCTTCTCCTTTCACCATCCAATAACAAAGTTTAAAGTGGAACTTTAACTTGGCAATGGCCATTGACTGCTCTGGGATGATGTTTGTAGCCAAGGTGAAAATGGATGTAAGGGCTATACATCCTGTGTAAGTCATCAATTTTGATTTTTTAAACTCCTGTCCCTCTTCAACATCATGTCCTCCAACAGCTTCTGAAATGCTTTCACGGTTTTTACTTCCATACCTAAAGGTAACCGCTCTTTATTGATTAATCTTTGTGTGAAGAACATTCTGAAATTAGTCCTAAATGTTCTATTCATAAACTTTGCCTTCTTTACCATCATCCTACTGTCACCATTAGTTTGAAGTAACGTGTTGAGGATAAAGAGGTGGATGAACAACGATTAAATTTTACAAAGGCACTTGATAAGATGCCACATCAAAGGTTATTGCAGAAAGTAAAAGCTCATGGTATAGGGGGTAACAAATTGGCATGGATAGAAGTTAGACTAGCTAACAGGAAACACAGAGTAAGCGTAACTGGTCTTTCTCAGGTAACAAATGGTGTGCCACAGCGATTAATGCCATTGTTCTGAACGACTTGGATGACATTGTTCTTAAATTACTTGGATGAAGGCACTGAAGGTATGGTTGCTAAATTTGCAGATGACTTAAAGATAAGCAAGAAAATAAGTTGTGAAGAGGACATAAGGAGGACACAAAGGGATATAAGATAGAGAGAGAGATAGTGGGAACTGCTGAAGCTGGAGAATCTGAGATAACAAGGTGAAGAGCTGGATGAACACAGCAGGCCAAGCAGCATCAGAGGAGCAGGAAAGCTGACGTTTCGGGTCTGGACCCTTTGAAGGTCCAGACCTGAAATGTCAGCCTTCCTGCTCCTCTGATGTTGCTTGGCCTGCTGTGTTCATCCAGCTCTACACCTTGTTACCTGGGATATTAGATAGGTTGTGATTAGGCAAAAGTCTGGCAAATGGAATACAGTGAAGGAACATGTGAAATTAACCGTTTTGGCTGAAATAATAAGAAAGAAGTGCATTATCTAAATGGTGAGAGATTGCAGAGTTCTGAGATGTAGAGAGATCTGGGTATCCTAGTAGAAAAATTGCAGAAGGTTAGTCTGCAGGTACAGCAAATAAGAATGTTATCATTTATTCCAGGGGGAATTAAAAACAAAAGCAGGGAGATAATGCTTCATGTTTGCAAGGAATTGGTGAGACCACATTTAGTGTACAGTGTACAGTATTGGTCTCCTTATTTAGAGAAAGATGTAAAAGTGTTAGAAGTAGTTCGAAGAACTTTTACCAGACTAATCACTAGAATTGGTGGATTGTCTTATGAGTAAAGATTGAGCACTGTGTTTTGAAGAGTAAGAGGCAATATCAGTGAAACAAGATCGAAAGGGGGTTGTTCTTAACAGGGTGGGTATGAAAAGGATGTTGCCTCTTGTGGGTGAATCTGAAACTAGTGTTTAAGAGATTGCCCCTTTAATACAAAGATAAGGAGTTTTTTTTTCTCTCAGTGTCGTGAGTCTTTGAAACTTTTTCCTCAAAAGGCACTAGAAATGAAGTAGTTGAATATTTTTACAGCAGAAGTAGACAGATGTTTGATAAGCAAAAGAGTGAAAAATAATCGGGTTAAGTGGGAAGTGAGGTTGAAATCAGATCAACCTGGATGAAATCAAACCTGGCAGAACAGGCTCAAGGAGCTGAATGGCCCCCTTCTGCTCTTAATTCATATGTTTGTGATTTAAGGGGCTGCTGGTTGCTGAAAGCTTTAGATTAAAAATTCTGGCCATTGAAATGTACCTTTACTTCCTGGACTCAAATCCAACCTACACTGATACGGGGTTAACCTATCTTAGAGGTCTTGAGTGTTTTGTACATTTGAAGCAGACCCAATCATCTCTTAATGGCCATGAATCAGTAGCAAGATACACAAATAATTGGAAATCCTATTTAGAGAGATCATAAAACAGCTGGGGTACAATCCAGAAAATGTCACATCAGTACAATAAGTAGTGTACTTCTGAAGTTGAAACTGGTGTAATTTGTTGGGTAGGCTAGGGAGTGATGCAATATCTAATGTCAGACTACTTTTCTGCTGACCAAAATGTTCCATTTTTCAGAACTAATAATTCACAACCTAAAGCAAAAAAAACTCACTGGACGTAAAAAATATGAAAACGTTCAAGTTAAATTGTTTTCACTTTATCTCATTTTGCCTATGCTCATTAAAAACTGGCAGCTATGCTTGCCACATTTAGGAACTCGAAGACTACCATGCTGAAATGGAAAACTGATGATGACTAACCTAACTATTTCTAGTTGAATCATTCTTTCTACATCTGCTTTTGGATGCTGCTGGTGTGGAGAATGTCACATTCCAAACCGTTCCACCTCCCCATCGAGAACAGGTTATGACATGCATTTCAAACGGAAACACAGTGGGACAAAAGACTACAACACTTTAAAGCCAAGTTGCTGACCAGTGTCCTTTCTTAGGGACTTCCATTGATTGGAAGAAGATGGAAGTACATTAACAGATTAAAGCAGATGTTTTTCCATTGGCTCACAGCTATAAATAATAGTTAAATATGAATTAGGAAATGACTTCAAGGGGCAAATTAGATGGGTTTTTACAAATTGGCTATGAATAAGATATGATTTAGTTATCATTATTAGGTAGATCATATCAAATATTTGTATCTAATTATACAACTTTTGTTAGCCACCCTTTGTAATTCAAACAGAGTGCTC
Source organism: Rhincodon typus (assembly GCF_021869965.1). Taxonomy (NCBI): domain Eukaryota; kingdom Metazoa; phylum Chordata; class Chondrichthyes; order Orectolobiformes; family Rhincodontidae; genus Rhincodon; species Rhincodon typus. Next base: position 22,634,261 of record NC_063342.1, read on the forward strand.
GATCCAGAAAATATGCATTCATTAAGTATGGACGTAGTACTTACTTGGCTTGCATTTATAGGACACAAGGAGGTATTTGCTAGTGCCTGGACAAGGGTCAAGTCCAAAAACACGTCTATTGACGAGAAGCTGGCAGGATTGCTGATCCTGGCATTCATCCAGTATTTTCTGGCAAGAATGAAAGCAAGAAGACATAGTTCAGGAATAAAGAGAATTATCTGCAAGCACAGGCCCATGAAATACTATTAGATTGAAAATGTGATCTAAATAGCTTTCAAAACTAAATGCATTAAGAACTTTTTAAAAAACTTTTGAACAAAGAACTGAAATGCTTAGAACCCTGCAGTCAACACTATACAATATTCTAGGGATTGTATTTTGGCAATAATTAAGACGGTTAAGCATCACTTTTGTTGACACCAGCATTTTTACCAAATATGTTAACAATTCTTGTAAAAAGTACAAACCATTCAAAAGAAGTTCAGGTATAAATCAAAAAGTCACTTTAAGAACAGATATAAATCTGCAAGATGACAAAATGTCTGTAATTTTGTCAGTTGTTGCATGCAAATTCTGATGCTATGGATTATTTAGATCCCTATGAAGCTGTATAATGTACCATTAAGGGTTCATATCCTAAACTGGTATACTTAGTTACCACCATGACAGGATGCGAATGTTAGCCGCATGACTTGTAATCAGCCTGCAAATAGGTGGAGAAAAAATTAGAGGTACAGTCTTGGGTTCCAAGTGAACAATATCTGTGGCTGGTCTTAATTTCAAATTAGGAACTCACATTGTTGTCCCTTGCCTGTGATTACTATTGCTTACATTGAAGAAAAGAGAAACATGATAACAATTAATAATAGCTGTTGTCCAGGAGACCTCAGTGAGAATCTAGTGGCCACATTACATTCCGTTCGGTGTTATGTAGCTGGGAAAATGTTAGAATCATGCAGCCATGATTTTAACTTCCTCTTTGGTTGAACTTTAATATTTATTATTCTCCCACAGAGCAAGGTCCTGCTCAGCCTCTATCCCTCATTTGTCCCAAATATTTCTTTTCCTCCAAGTGGCTGAATCCATTAGGTGTCTCTATTTGAATAAGCCATTATCAGTCCAAAACAAATCCAATCTGGATTCACTGCTCATATCTAATGTACACCCTCTTGTTTCTCTAATCTGCCTTTACTGTCCTTAGCTATTTAAGTATCCGGTCTCTCTCCCAAACACAAACTAACATTTTCCCAGCGATGTCACACTGAATGGAATGGAATGTGGTCACTAGCTTCTCGCTGAGGTCTCCCAGGCAACTATTAGTCCAAGATTACTTTTTCTCTACTTGCCAATTCCTGCTCACCTCAATGCCTGGCAGCATGAGATTGGTGGTATATAAATTTCTCCTCTACATCATTTTACAGATGAATTCCTCCCCAAGTTCTGGCATGAGAATAAAAACCATAAAAGGTATGTCTTATGAAAGGTAAGACCAGTAATCTCTGCCACATAATTTTGTTTTAAAAATGTATTTAAACATGTCCTCATGACATGGATTTTCAACATAGAGGCAGGAATCTGGAAATCAGAATTTTCTCATAAGAACATAAGAACATAAGAACTAGGAGCAGGAGTAGGCCATCCGGCCTCTCGAGCCTGCCCCGCCATTTAATAAGATCATGGCTGATCTTTTTGAGACTCAGCTCCACTTACCTGCCCACTCACCATAATCCTTAATTCCTTTACTGTTCAAAAATTTATCTAGCCTTGCCATAAAAACATTCAGCGAGGTAGCTTCAACCGCTTCACTGGGCAGGGAATTCCACAGATTCACAAACCTTTGGGTGAAGAAGTTCCTCCTGACCTCAGTCCTACATCTGCTTCCCTTTATTTTGAGGCGATGCCCTCTAGTCCTAGTTTCACCTGCTAGCGGAAACAACCCCCCAGCCTCCACCTTATCTATTCCCTTCATAATCTTATGTGTTTCTATAAGATCTCCCCTCATTCTTCTGAATTCCAATGAGTATAATCCCAGTCTACTCAGTCTCTCTTCATAATCCAACCCTCTCAACTCTGGAATCAACGCAGTGAATCTCCTCTGCACCCCCTCCAATGCTAGTATATCCCTTCTCAAGTAAGGAGACCAAAACTGCACACAGTACTCCAGGTGCGGCCTCACCAGGACCCTATACAGCTGCAGCATAGCCTCCCTGTTTTTAAACTCCATCCCTCGAGCAATGGCAGACAAAATTCCATTTGCCTTTTTAATTACCTGCTGCACCTGCAATCCCACCTTCAGCAATTCATGCACAAGGACACCCAAGTCCCTCTGCACAGCAGCATGCTGCAATTTTTTACCATTTAAAACATAGTCCATTTTGCTGTTATTCCTACCAAAATGGATGACCTCACACTTATCAACATTGTACTCCATCTGCCAGACCTTTGCCCACTCACTCAGACTATCTATATCCCTCTACAGACTTTCAGTGTCTTCTGCACACTTTGCTCTACCACTCATCTTAGTGTCATCTGCAAATTTTGACATACCAAATGATGACGGTGAATACATTGTTGATTGTTGGGGAAAACCCTCTGGTTCTCTAATGTCCTTTAGGGAAGGAAACTGCCATCCTTACCTGGTCTGGCCTACATGTAACTCCAGACCCACAGCAATGTGGTTGACTCTTAACTGCTTTCTGGGCAATTAAGGATGGGCAATAAATGCTGCCCAGTCAGTGACGCCCTCATCCCATAAATGGAATAAAGGGGGAAAAAAAATCCTCAGCTCACAGTCATGCACTGGCATCTCCTTGTACCACAGTCAGCTCTACCCAGCTCAGAACCTCTCTTTCCCTAACCTGCAAAAGACCTCTATTGTCTACTTTCATTCTGCACACAATGCACACCCTCAACCAATGCTTTTTCTCCACCCTATCAGACATGAAGGACCGAAAGTACACCAAACTTGCTTGTACTTACCACCTCCCCAATTCTATCCAGGAGTTCACTCTTAATTTGCCAGGCACCATTAACCATGCTGGTCTCCTCAGCCTCTCCCACTGACACCGACTACATCACTTCCTCTGCCGACGTCAGCCACATCACCGCCGCCACTGACGCCAACAACATCAACATTCACTTCCACCTATGTTACCATCCCCATACACAGACTTACTCCCGAAATAGTCTCAACTCCTGTGCCCAGTTCCAACTCTACACCCAACCCCAGCTCCAAGCCCTACTGGGTCTTCACCATCCCCCCAGACCTCCCCCTCACTGAGGACGAATGGTCAGTCCTCAGCAAAGGACTCACCTTCATTCCCCTCCTCCCACACGTCAATGAATTCCGTTCACATCTGGACGTTGAGCTCTTTTTCCGCCGCCTCCGCCTCCTCATCTATTTCTTTAACCACGAGTCTAAACCACCCTCTACAGACCCCTTCTCCTGCTTCCAACATACCCCATCCACCTGGACACCACCCCAAGGCCTCCTACCCTCCCTCGACCGTTTCATTTCCAACTGCCATTGTGACATCGATTGCCTCAACCTCTCCACCTCTCACACTCACTCCAACCTCTCCCCCACAGAACGTGTAGCCCTCTGCTCCAACCCTAACCTCACCATCAAACCCACAGATAAAGGGAGCCCAGCAGTGGTATGGTGCACTGACGCTTACATCACGGAGGCCAGGCACCAATTCTCTGACACCTCCTCCTACCACCCCCTCGATTATGATCACATCCCTGATCAAAAAAACTTCATCTCTCAGGCCATCCATAACCTTATCACCTCAGGTGACTTCCCACCAACAGCCTCCAACCTCATTGTTCCTCAAACCCGCATCACCCGGTTCTATCTCCTTCCCAAAATCCACAAACTTGACTGGTCAACCGATTGTCTCGGCCTGCTCCTGCCCCACTGAACTCATCTTTGCTTACCTTGACTCTGTCCTTTCCTCCCGGTCCAGGAACTCCCCACCTATGTTCGGGACACTACCCACACCCTCCACCTCCTCCAAGACTTTCAATTCCCTGGCCCAAAACCTCATCTTCACCATGTACATCCCGTCCCTGTACACTTGTATCCCCATGCAGATGGCCTAAAAGCCCTCCACTTCTTCCTCTCCCGCAGGCCCAACCAGTCTCCCTCCACTGATACCCTCATCTGCTTAACAGAACTCATCCTTACCCTCAACAACTTTTTCTTTAACTCCTCGCACTTCCTACAAACTAAAGGGGTGGCTATGGGCACCCATGTGGGTCCAAGCTATGCCAGCCTCTTCGTAGGATACAGAGTTCTGATGAAGGGTCTAGACCTGAAACGTCACCTCTCCTGCTCCTCTGATGCCGCCTGACCTGCTGTGTTCCTCCAGCTCCACACAGTATTGAAGATAGCTAAGCTATTCTGCACAAACTGAATGAAAGCTCAGATATCTGTCAATGTTTTGAAATAGTCACACAGGTGTTCAGCAAAGAATTAATAATAGCCAATAGGATAGTTTAAACAGTTTGCTATTGATGTCACACTAGGTTAGCCTTTTAATATTTTACATTGCAGAATAATACCTTATCCAGTGGATAATGTATTGTAATGCATTTGAAGACTCTTCTGCTTTTACAGTATTGTTCTCCTACTTTACAGCTTTTCAGTTGGCAGAGATTGTTCTACTCCCATAGGGCTACTCTCGCATTACAGAAAGATGACTGGTGGTGAGTTTAACTTGACAGTCACCACACCTCAGGCAAGGGGCAAGGTTGAGAAGGCAGGACCTTCATGGTGACTTCAGCTAGTACAATCGAATTCTCACTGCTGGTATCATGCTGCATTAAAAACCAGCCATCCAGCAAACTGAGCTAACAGTCCGCTAACAGTGACCCAGCGAAAAACATCATTTAATGGCCATTTACCTTTTCTAATCACAGCACTAACATCACTCATTTTAATAAACATAGTTTCATGATAAACTACAGCAGAGGCAACATGACCTTTATTCACTTGTGAAATTCTTTCTATTTCCAATCTTGGGTTAATTCATCTACTCTGCAGATATGATACAGGAAGGTTTCCAAAATATGGATCCTTGACTCCCTGATCCGCAGACCACAATCACAGAAAAGCAACAGCACGTCCTCCACGACAATCCTCAACACCAGTGCCCCACAAAGATGCGTACTCAGCCCCCTACTGTACTCCTTGTACACTCATGGCTGTGTGGCCAAATTTCACCCAAACTCCATCTGCTAGTTTGCTGATGATATCACCGTTATGGGCCAGATATCAAACAATAATGAGACAGAATGCAGGAAAGGGAGAGTGCTTGGTGGCATGGCATAAAAATAATAATCTCTCCCTTAATCTCAGCAAAACTAAAGAGCTGATCATCAACTTCAGGAAGCAAGGAGGGGGTCACGCCCCTATCTACATCAATGGAGCTGAGGTGGAGTAACAATCACCAACAATCTGTCCTGGACCTCCCACTTTGATGTGACAGTCAAGAAGCCACAACAATGCTGCTTCTTCCTCAGGAGGCTAAGGAAATTCAGTATGTCCATAAGGACTCCCAGCACCTTTTATAGATGCACCATGGAAATCATTTTATCCGGATGCATCACGTCTTGTTATGGCAACTGCTCTCCCCAGAACTGTAAGAAATTGCAGAAACTTGTGAACACAGTCCAGTCCATCGCGCAAGCCAACCTTCCAGCCATGGACTCCATCTGTACTTCTCGATGCCTCGGAAAAGTAGCCAACGTCATCAAAGACCCCTGCCACCCCGGTTATAATCTCTTCCAACCTCTTCCATCAGGCAGAAGATGCAAAAACTTAAACACACGTACCAACAGGTTCAAGAACAGCTTCTTCCCCGCTGTTATTAACTTATAAATGAACCTGTCAAATTTCAAATCTAACATTGATTTTGCTTTTTGCGCACCTTCTTTGCAGCTGTAACTTTGTATTTCTTGCTCAGTTCAATCACCCTATGATCTTTGTATGCTATAATCTGCCTGTATTGCAAGCAGAACAAAACTTTTCTCTGTACTTAGGTACATGTGATGATAATAAATCAAATCTAAATCAAATCAAATATGACGGTGTCACTGAACATTATGTTAAGTTCTGAAATGCTCACTTTCAGAATGATTCTGGCAGCTTTGAAGAAGCAGCATGTGGAATTCCCAAACTGGCCTCTTTCCCAATGTGGTGAAAACAGCGACAGAAACAGAGACAAGAATTGCACATTTTCTGCTCATTGGGAACGTCTGTTTGCAATTTTTGCTTCTGTACCACCCTGAAACTGTGCTGTGAAATCTAACTCTTTATTTCTGTGTGAGCATCTACATTAAGAATATTAATTCACTCATGACAATGCAGCTCACTTGATTGAGAGCCCATTCGCTATCTTCAACATTTGGTCCCTTCACCAAGAAACACAGTGGCAGCAGTGGATACAACCATGTGATGTACCCTAGCAACTTGCCAATGGTTCTCTAATAGCACCATCCAAACCTACAACCTAGAAATACAATGGCACCAAATGCTTGGTACACTGCCTTCAAGTTCCTCACCAAGTCACACAACATCTTAACTTGGAACTATATCACTGAGCCAAAATCCTGGAACTCTCTCCCCATCAATATTGTGAGTGTATCTATCCCATTGCAGTAATTCAAGAAGGTGGTTTACCTTCTCAAGGGCATTTAGGGATGCATAACAAATGATGGGTTTGTCAAATGTTGCCTACATCCCATGAAAGAATTGTAAAAAAAGCACATCTACGTAGGAGAATCAGAGAGATACAGAAACTGACATTTTATGCAGAATTGAGATGGTACATAACTGAACCCATTCCTTTGTGGCTTGCATCCATAGATCCAGATTTTTTTCATCCTTTGAGAGATGGTAAAATATTTGCAACTAACATAAGGTAAGAGCCTCATATAGACTCTGTGAGGTGAAATGCACCTTTTGTTCAACATGTATCTTACCATATCTCGAAATAGTTTGAAGATCTCTATAAGGTCACCCATGAACCACTGCATTTTCAACAAAATTAGTTTTCAGGCTTGTTTTCAGAATTGTGATGTATTATCCCTGGAATATCACACTGAATCTATGCTGTAAGTCCATTTCTTTCGGGATCAACTATATATGAATAGAATTTGCTGGAGAAACTCAGAGTTAACATTTTGGGGCAAGTGACCATTCTTCAGAATGTGTGTTCTCTCTGTTTTCTTTCCACAGATGCTGCTAGACCTGCTGAGTTTCTACAGGAATTTCTGTTTTTGTTTCAGATTCCAGCACTGGCTGTTCTTTGTTTTATATATGTACTTCATGATAGTTCCTCAATCAAGGGCAGAAAAATAGGTTCATAAAACACTGGACATTTATATTTTCCTAATTAACCTGTTCAGAGATATCATTACACAACTCTGCAACAGGTGGGATTTAAACCCAGGCCTCCTCGCTCAGAGGTAGGGACATCACCACTGCACCATTAAGCCCTAACACTGGATGCTTACAGCTAGCTTTACAAGATATACGTCTTTTGGTTTCTGTAATTTATTTGCAGTTGCTGCATTATTAGCTCAGGTCCTCTTGTCGGACTAGTAAAATATCTTAGTCACTTCTAAGTACTGGAATACATTCATTTTTTATTAAAGGGTACAATATTTCAGATAATTACCACGGACTAAAGAAACTGGCAATTGCCAATACGATATCATAAAATATACTGAAGACTAAAATTGAAACTGCATATCAGAAAGGATAATCCTAGGCCAAACCATTGTATATATACCAGATTTGTAGGGTAATCTAAAAGTTTAATTTTAAAAAATCAACAAAGCTTTGCAATTTCCTGACAAACTTTTGATGGTTTATGAATCTTGACTCAGTTGAAATGCAGCTATTCTAATAGTTATAGCAGATGTTAAAACTGCATGATCCAAGATAAGTATAATTGGGAAAAGATGACCATTATTAACATAATCTAAGGACAAAATTTCACAACTGTTGCTCTTACTGTCATTTTATGTTTATTGTTAGAATAGTAAAAAATACATAAAATTCTTGCTGTACCTGTAAAGTGGTTGGTGCTGTGCAGTTTAGATTTTCTTCCGCTCTACTTCTGGGTTGTAAACCAGGGCACAAGAGGGAACTTGGCACCTTACGTCCATAGAATGCTGACTGTATACTTATTGTTGTATCTCGAGGGCAATATAGGTTTAGGTGGGCACCATCACAAGCTTGCTCTGTATGACGACGCAAAACTTTGGATAAGTAATCTATAGGAACAGGAGAAACATATGGAGTATATAAAAAGAAGCTCTGTGGGAAGAGTTTTTTTTAGAAAAACCTGCGGTTGGTTTGCTCGCTGAGCTGGTTCACTGTTTCGCAGACGTTTCATTACCCTGCTGGGTAACATCATCAGTGCAGCCTCCGATGAAGCGCTGTTGTGTTTTCCCGCAAGGTATTTAAACTCCAGAGGTATTTTTTTTCGTTTTAGCATAGTTCCAGGTGGTGGTACCTCTACCAAGTATTTAAGGACAACGGGTACCCAAACAGTTGGGTCTGACAGTGCCTATCACACAAACAACAACAGAAAGATACAGTATGCCCTGACACATTCGTCACGTTACCGTACATCATGAGCATATCCAAACTGACCACAAGACTCCTACGACCATTGGGCATCAGAGTAGCACACAAACCTACATCAACCCTATGCCAACTGCTAACTCGAACCAAAGACCCCTTACCCACTATGGACAGAACCAACGTAATATATAAGATCCTATGCAAAGACTGCGACAAACATTACACTGAACAGACAGAAAGGAAACTGGTCACAAGAATACATGAACACCAACTAGCAACAAAAAGACATGACCAGTACTCACTCGTCTCCATTCTCTCAGATAAGAAGAACCACCAGTTTGATTGGGACAACATCAAGATCCTAGAGACAAGCATGGGAATTTCTAAAGGCTTGGTTCTTCACCAAGAAGGCCATCAATAAACATGTAGAATTAGACCCTATGTACACACCACTGCGAAAAACAACCAGAAATGAGGTAACCAATTCCAACAGACCCCAGAGTTTAAATACCAGACAGGAAAACACAACAGTGCTTCATTGGAGGCTACACTGATGATGTTACCCAGCATGGTAATAATATGTCAGTGAACTAGCGAACCAGCTCAGCAAGTGAACCAACCACAGCATCCATGAGCCGAGCACAAATCTAATCAAGAACTTTAGAAAAACCTTTTAACCTATTGGAAGCACATAGGAGAAACCAAAAGGAAACCAGAAAGTCGAGGTTAACTTGCACACTGTGGAAATCGACAGCATGTGTGTGGCCTCACTGACATATTTACCACCAAGAAGCCAACTTGGTCTAGTTTGGTGTAGTAGGGCCAGAACTACTAGAGGAGAGGCTGAAGGACTAACTAAGTCTGAGTCCAAACTGGTGGGGAAGGTTCCATCCCAGTTGTTGGAGTGGATCCTGGAATTCTTTATGGTAGGGAGAAGTGTTCCACTCCAGTTGTAGAGGTTAGTAAAGGGAGTTAGAGGGGTCAGTGAGAACTAGTGACTTGGGGGTTGCCAATTGGAGGCCTGAGTGGAGTGTGGGTGGTTGTATATTGAAGGCCATGGGGTGAGAGTTTCGATGGGGGTTGTGTGAATGCAGAGAATGGTACTTAAATTCCTAGATCTAACTTCCCGCACTTTCTCCAATTCCCTGGTTTTCCAAGGGTCAGGAAACTTGGGCATCTGGAGTTGGAAATAGGCACGCAGCTTTGTCTTTTAAAAATGATGGTGCTCATGGCCTCCCGTCAAACCAGAAATGGAGGGTGATGGTGGTTAGTTGGAGCTAGGATTCAGATATTTTACAATTTTAAATTCTCACCAGCCCTAAACCATTCATTTTGGGGGTTAATTTCCCTCGGTACCACATAAAAGCACAAGCAACCAGTGTTAACCAATTCGCTGAGCTTTGATGCAATGTAACTACTGTATCATAATACCAATAAATAGGCAATGTAATAGTAAAACAATAACAGTAGTTATCTTTGGTTTCATGCACATGTGAGTAGTATCATATTACCAATCCTTTTGTTTAGGAATAATTTAACTGACAGGCTAATAGTGAGAACGTTAGTAAGGCAGTCAGATACCGAGGTATTCTATTTACAGTGGTCTTTTCATCCATTTAATTAATTTGCCCATTCATCAACATTATCATGGCAAAATCAAGTCTTGCGTTTAGCCCCAAGACTAACAGCCAGAAACTCTGGTTACAATAAATCCTTGGCAATCAATTAAAGAAAAATTACTTCAATTAGTGTTAAGGCACGAGAATAAATGATAAATCATCCCAGTTCAAGCTACTGAACAGTTTGCAAAAAATGACAGAATGCCGACAAAAGACTATCATGGCATAAGGTAGAACCTGCAATGTACACATTAACATTTTCTAATTAAGTCTGGATCCATATCTCACTGTTGTTATTCGTAAACCTTTGGAAATCAGTCGTTTTTTGGAGGAAAGAATGAGGTAGTTAATATGAAATAATGGCACAATGTTAATTTGGACAACAGGACACGAATAGAGAGACCTAATGGTGTGCACATATGCATATTTTTGAAGAAGGTAGAGCTAGTTGACAAGGCTTAAAAGAAATCATATGGCAGCCTGTGCCTTGTAAACAGAGTATGATACTTAGGTATAACAGATACAGTAAAGCTTAATAAATCACTGCCATGCTATCAGTTCTTACATAGGTAAGTGTTAGTTGCCAGTGTGGGACCAGGTTTGTGATTGCAGGAAATTAAAACATCAAAAAAGTGCAGGCAAGTTGAGAAGTTGGCAGGAACCCATCAGCTTCCGCATTTGAGTGAGTATATGACTGAAAGGATATCCCCATAGGATTGATGAATCTGTTATTAACATATGCAAAAAGCCAATTAGCTACACCTCTCATCATAGATTCTGGCACTAACCGTCAGACCTAGTTTCCTGGATTTACAGGGATTTGCCAGATTAAACCATGCGCAAGGACAGCAGGAACTGATGGGGCTATGCACTTGACAGGCTGGAATGTCTATTGCTACAGAGATATAACAGCCAATTCTTAGCGTTTTTGCTTATAAGAATTTTCCTTTTAATTCCTCATGGTTACCCCAATGGTTTCAGCAAAGCAAGAGACAGGCTTTTCATAATCTACGAGTATAATGTGAGAAAATATGAACTTGTTCACTTTTGCAGAAACAATGGGAATCCATTATAGATAGAAAAAGATTGCAGAACTTTGTGATACAGCGTTATCTCAGAGTCCTGGTACATGAATCACAAAAGGTCGATATGCAGGTACAATAAGTGATTCGGAAGGCAAGTAGAATGTTGCCATTTATTTAAAGAGAAATACATTATAAAAATAGAGAAGTTTTACTATAGCTGTACAGGACATTGGCAAGACCACATTTGAAATGCTGTGCAGAGATTTTGGTCTCCATACTTAAGTAAGAACACAATTGTATTTGAAGCAGTTCGAGGAAGGTTCACTCAATTGATTCACATGAGTACAATGTCTGTCTGATGAGGTAAGGTTAGAAGATGTGGCCTGTATCCATTGGAGTTTAGAAAAATGAGAGATGAACTTATTGAAGATCTTCAGGCAACTTGCCAAGATGGATGCTGAGAGGATGTTTTCTCTTACAGGAGATACCAGATTTAGAGGGCACAGTTCAAAAGTAAGGAATTTTCATTTAAGCTGAGCATGGGGAGTAATCTTTTCTCTCAGAAGTTCACTGGTAAATGGAATTCTCTTGCTTAGAAAGCAGTTGACGTAGGCTATTGAATATTTTTAAGGCTAAGTTAGATAGATTCTTCATTAACAAGGGAGTCAGTGGTTATATGGGGTAGACTTGAAGCCAGGCATTAATGAAATCCAAATATATCACATCCAATGTTATATTCTTATGATGTTACTTTGTGTCGCCCTCAAAGAAATACAAGTAAATTGGACTAGCGAAACTTTTCAAGTCCTATATTGGGTATCTTGTAAGATTTTATTTCTGCAATTAATCTTATTCCTAAAAAAAGGTTTCCATAATTTCACCTAGAATGGGCAAACACCTGCAACAATCTGCAGTTTTCCAGGGATAAATTTGTTCACTTTTCTGATAAATATAGAAGTAAAAGCTGTCATGCTCCAGTGTCTGGTCAATCTATAATGTTCAACATTTTCTAGCAAAAGTATCCGAGTTCCTGTAATTTCCTCCTCTGGCTCCGTATGCTTTCGCTAATGCAACTTATCTGGACTGTGAGATTTCTGTACATTAGAACTAGAATTAAGTTGTATTGTCACATATACTCAAGTACAACTGTAAAGGAGTACAATGAAAGTATACAATGTCACCACACACAGTGCCATCTTAGGTACAAAGTAACTAGTTACAAATCTTCAGTACTAAAATAGATTAGGTACAAAAATAGAGAAACAAAGAAAGGAGTTAAAAATTCTACATTACAGTGCTTTCACAGTCCTTCTACGGCCTGCAGTCATGTTTCATGCTAGTTGTAATATGAATGACTTTAAGATCCTTCTTTAATAATTCACAAATTCCTTTTCAGATCAGTTAAGTTACCTGACTCCCACTTGGTAAAAACTGAAGCAAAAGGCACATCTAGTACCTTCACAGCCTACATAGCATCATTTGGCACGTGATTACCTAGTATTTGCTTTCTTTTTCAATTAAGACAAGTCAACTTTTTATTATTAATCTTCACTGCTTTTGTCATATTCATGATTGGTTTTTATTCTATTTTCAAAGGTTTCCAGATCTTTTCAACCACAATCAAGGAAATTTCTGAAGAAGGGTCTCGGCCCGAAACGTCAGCGTTCCTGCTCCTCTGATGCTGCTTGGCCTGCTGTGTTCATCCAGCTCTACACCTTGTTATCTCAGATTCTCCAGCATCTGCAGTTCCTACTATCAAAGAAATACTTATGCTGTTTTTCCAGGATGTCCTTAGTTCTTCCATCAAAGTTACTACAAATGAACAGGAAAATGCTCATGGAAATTCATCCTAATTACACTTTAACAATTTTGGCTTACATAACAAGTGGAACTTATTTTCAAATTTAGAATTATATAAGACTATAATTTTCATCTGGTAATTCTTGTCTGGTCAGCCAATTGTTAACTTTGAAGCATAATAATCTAGTCACCGTACTGTAGCAGCCCATTGTACATTTTGAACATGATATTGTGAAAGTCCAAGACGATAGGAAAAACAGTTAGATATAGAGCACAGTATGATTAATCAAACAGTGCTTATAGTCATTAAAATAACAGCAGTAAGGTCTAATGGAATCTGACTTCGAAACCTGGCAAGTGCCTGACGATGAAAGTTTAAAAATATCTCTCCAAGATTAAAATATATATATCCCAATCATACTAGTTAATAGATATATACTAGCTCACATTAGCATGCTCACATCACATAGGAGGAATCCATGGCATTTCATTTCAGATAACAAACTCCAGCAGGATGTTTCCACGCCAACATCCTTTAAATAAGACATGTTTCAGTGCTTTGCCATGCTGGTCGTTCATTATTATTTATCTTCAAGTAAGAAAAATACACTGACAAAACTGGAACATTCTGAAATTCTAACATTGCAGATCCACAATGTCAAGTTAGCCAAGGCTGAGGAATAATCATGAATAGGCACAGGTTTAAACAAACAGTTCTGAACTATCTGGAACAACTGGTCGTACATTCTTACTGAAGCATCAATCTCATAATGATACTATAATAGATCATGATCAAAGGAAGTTAAAAATGGTGAGATCTGATAGAAACATCACCAGGCTATGCTGCTTGATATGGAATCATAGAATGGTTTCAGCACTGAAGGAGGCCATTCAGTCTATTGAATCCATAGTTGCTGTCTGCAACAGGAATTCAGCTGGTCTAAATACAAACTGGAAGAACTTCAGATGCTGGAAATCAGAAACAAAAACAGAAATTGCTGGAAAAATTCAGCAGGTTTGGCAGCATCTGTGGACAGAAATCAGAGTTAACATTTCAGGTCCAGTGACCCTTCCTCAGAACTCAGATAATCTCATGCCCTTGCCTTTTTCTGATAGCCCTGAAAGTTTTTTTTCTGCTCAGGTAATTTCCCTGATTCCCTTTTGAAAGCCAGAATTGAGTCTGCTTCCACCACACACTCAGGCAGTGTATTAAAGATAATAACCATTTGTTAAGAGGTTCCTCATGTTTTCTTTGATTTTTGTCATTCATTTTAAACTGGCACTCTTTGTGCTTTGTCTCGTGCTTTAAGACACTACTGCTAGCTGCACATTGAGGTCCTGCTCTGGAGTATCAAATCTCCGCTCAACCTTCTCTAAGGAGAACAATGTCAGATTTTCCAATCTATCCATGAACTGAAACCTCTCATCTCTGTCTTGCATTACTTGCTACTGGTTTCACATCCTTCCTAAACATGGTGCTTATAGTGGGAAGCAATGCTTCAGTTGAGGCTAAGTGTTTTGTAATGGTCTGTTGTAAAATGTAACAGATATGAAATAGTTAGTCTGAGCTATGCTGATGCTCTGTCTATTCTGCTATATCACACAGTCAACTGAGTGCAGCATCAGGCAATCTTGGGAAGTTGGGGCACATAGCATTAAGTGTTTGTCACAGTCTTCTGATGGAGACACACTTGCCTTGTTAGTAATAGCTGATAAGGCTAAAAATTATGGTAACCTGCATCAAGCTACTGAGATATATAGGAGAATCAGAATCAGAGAATTGTTATGGTACAGAAGCAGGCCATTTGGCCCATTGTGCCTACACTAGACCTTGTGTCAATTTCCTGCCTTTTTCTCATATCCCTGTATGCTATTTCTCTTCAAATAGTCAGCCAATATCCTGTTAAATGCTTCAATTGAACCTGACTCCACCACACTTCTGGTCAGTGCATTCCATACCCGAACTACTTGCTGTGTGAAAACGTTTTTTCTCACATCACCCTTGCTTGTTTCACACATCACTTTAGATATGCACCTTCCCAATCTTGTTTTCTTTATGAGTAGGAACAGTTTCTCCCTATCTACTCTATCTAGCTCACTCATGATTTTCAAAACCTGAATTCAAATCTCCTCCCAGCCTTTTTCTCTCCAAGGAGAACAGTTCCAACTTCTTCAATCTACCCTCATAGCTGAAGTTTCTCATTCAGGAACCATTCTTGTAAATTGTTTCTGCATTCTTTGCAATGCATTCATATCTTTCCTATGATGTGGAGCCCACAACAGTGCACGATACCCTAGCCTAACAAGTGCCTTGTACTCCAACAAACTACAGCCTCTTACCAAAGACAAGAACTTATTTTGCTGAGACTTGTTTATGGTTCTCCCTCACCACAGACTAAGAGAAAGCCCCTGGACTAGCGTAAGAAGCAGACATAAGAGGCAAATTTTTAACACAGAGGATGGTTCACGTGTGGAATTAGCTTCCTGAGGAAGTGATGGATGCAGGTACAATTACAATGTTTAAAAGACATTTGGATAGATACATGAATAGGAAAGGCTTGGAGGGATAATGAGCCAGGAGTGTGCATGTGGGGCTAGTTTGGTTTGGGATTATGTTTGGCATGGACTGGTTGGACCGAAGGGTCTGATTCCGTGCTGTATGACTCTATGACTCCAAATGGCAGCAGTGCTCTACCCCCAACCACAAGTGAGCCTAGATCTTCTCATCACTATTAGAACACAGTAGCAGTGGTGCAGATCTGCACCCCATCAGAGGGGTAGAGTGTAGGTAGAACCTAAAGGAAAGGAGAAAAAAAAACAGTTCACAGACAAGGGAGTGAATTTTTTAAAAGCATGGCTGCTTTTAGGAAAAAGTCAGAAGTCACACGACAGCAGGTTATAGTCCAACAGGTTTACTATGTGGCACTTCCACAGCATGCTTTAAGGAAAGGCTTCCCAAGTCAGTCAGCAGCTGGCAGCATTTAAAATGGAAGTCAGTCAGCACAGGCTCATGCAAGCTATAACAGCAAGCAGCTACACATGACAGTGGTAGTGTCTCTATCACTGAGCAAGGAGGCCCAGCTTCAAATCCCACCTACTCGAGTGCTGCGCAATAATATTACGGAACAGATTGGTTAGAAAATATTGAAAAAGCTGGCATAGGCTACAATATAGTCACACTTTGAACTAAAGGGATCTGTTTGGAGATAACAAGGTGTGGAGCCAGAGGAACACGGAAGGCCAGGCAGTATCAGAGGAGCAGGAAAGCCAACGTTTCAGGTCGGGACCCAACCTGAAACGTCAGCTTTCCTGCTCCTCTGATGCTGCCATGCCTGCTGTGTTCCTCCAGCTCCACACTGTGTTATCTCTGACTCCAGCATCGGCACTACTTACTATCTCTCGATCTGTTTGGAACTGGCTGAAATGTGATTGGAGGATGAAATTCCAGTGATAGTTTGGATCCGGAAGGGCAACAGGTAGAAAACCTACCTGAATCCAGCACAAAATCCAGACTGGGAGGCTGGAAAAATAAAGCTGGAGTGTTTATTGATAAACAAACATGGCTGCAGTTGTGAACAGATGGCATCTGTGTCAGCTGCAAAATTTAAAATGGGTCTGCAACTATTTATTGAAGTCATTGGGAATGTCAGAAACAAATCTATATATCTCAAATCCGCTGCTAAAGAAAATTAAGATAAGAAAAGCAATTCAGCAGCAAAAGAGATTTTATTTGAAAATTATTTTAAATTATTTTAATTACGGAAAGAGTTAAAATACACCATTCTGTCAATGTTAGAAGGCACAAATCACCCCAATAAGAAGGGGATAGGGTACAAGCCTTCCATTTGTTCATAAAGGTTAGAAACTTCCCAAGAAGAAGCAAAAACGGCAGGAATTCTCTATTCTAGTTCTTAGAAAAGGGAGTAAAAGCCCTTCACAGAATTTATAATCTTTGAAATTTGAAAATAATTTCAAAGTTTTATTAGATAGATATTGAAAAATTATAGCATTTTGAAGCTGTAAACAATTTTCTAAAACAAAAATATTTTAACAAGATTAGCAGCTGAGTCTAAGAAGCTTGAACCAGTGGAAATCACTTATTTTGGAGAACAAATTTTCTTTCACGCGACCAGGAGTGAGAAGCCACAGGTTCCACTGGTTTACAGGAAATGCTCTCCATCCCTGATACCACGATGGAATCCTGAGAGGATAATTGTCAACTAGACTTGAGATAAATACCAAATATTGCTTTTAAAATTAAGCAGGACTTGAAATCATTGATGAATTTTAATTGAACCAGCACTAAGAGTACAGGAGTCAGCTATATTCAGCAGGAACACTGAAGCTAATATTGTGATGTAACAATTGTGATGCATCTAGAGATAATATCATTTATTTTAGAGGACAACACTAGTGGCATGTACATTTTGGTTTATTTTGGAAGGGATTTACTGCAGCTCAACCTTTGAACTGTTGAACTTGAGCTTGTCCGGCTGAAAACTAGTTATATGAAATAATGAAAACTGACACTGTGGCTAGAGCTGAGATAACAGCCTGTTTAAAGTGAGGGAGATACAGTAAATATGATTGACATATGAAGAAACAAATTGCAACATCAGCATCATCTGTATGATAAAATCAGCCTGGCATACAAAAACAAAAGTACTTTGTAAATTGTAACAACAGAAATTACATTTGGTTTGAACCAAAAGCAATATACAGCTAATGGTGAATGAATACACTTGAATATGGGTTTTGAGACAAATGGATCCAGTAAAAACTCAGCTTTCATTAAGCAGCTGGCCCTCTCAGCTCTGAGCTCCTAGAGGTCAGCAACTTTCCATCACCAGGCAGCTACTGGGATAGCACATTGTAAGATCGCAAAAGTAGATAAAAAATCTTAAACAAACCTCTATTACTAATTCATAGACAAAGACAAATATTTGACATCAATGTCAATTAGAAATTCAAAACTTTGTCTGTAATGTGATCCTGTAGTGGATAAACAGCAGGCAGTGAGGAAAGCTAATGGCATGCTGGCCCTCATAGCAAGAGAAATCGAGTATCAGAGTAAGGATGTCTTGTTGCAGTTATACAGGGCCTCGGTGAGGCCACATTTTGAGTATTGTGTGCAGTTTTGTCCTCCTGGTCTGAGAAAGGACATTCTTGCTATTGAGGGAGTCTAAAGAAGGTTCCCCAGACTGATTCCCGGGATGGCAGGACTGACTGGATTGACTTGCCTTGTGTTTGCTGGAATTTAGAAGAATGAGGTGGGGGAGGGATCTCATAGAAACGTATAAAATCCTGATGGGAATGGACAAGCTAGATGCAGGAAGAATGTTTCTGATGTTTTGGAATTCTGGAACAAGGGGTCACAATCTAAGAATAAGGAGTAAGCCATTTAGGACTGAGATGAGAGTTGTGAACCTGTGGAATTCCCTCCCATGGGAAGCTGTTAGGGCCAGTTCATTAGAATTAGAATCCCCACAGTGTGGGAACAGGCCCTTTGGCCCAACAAGTCCACACCAAACCTCAGAGCATCCCACCCAGATCCATCCCCCTACGACCCACCTAATATACACCCTCTACCTCCCTGAACACTTTGGGCAATTTAGCATGGCCAATCTGCCTAACCTGCACATCTTTGGACTGTGGGAGGAAACCAGAGCACCTGGAGGAAACCCACGCAGACACGGGGAGAATGTGCAAACTCCACACAGACAGTCACCCGAGGCTGGAATCGAACCCAGGTCCCTGGTGCTGTGAGGCAGCAGTGCTAACCACTGTGCCACCGTGTTGCCCTGTAGATAGATATATTCAAGAGGGAGCTGGACATGGCCCTTGCGGATAAGGGGATCAAGAGGTATAGAGAGACAGTGGGAGTGGGATACTGAAATTGCATGATCCGCCATTAACATATTGAATGGTGGTGCAGGGTGAAGGGCTGAATGGACTACTCCTGCATCTATTTTCTATGCTTCTATGTTGCTAAACAGCTGTTAACGTGAAACACCAGTTGTGTTCAAAGGTTGAAAGTATCTTAATATGGGTTTGGCTGGTAAAGATGGTGTAGAGGTTAGTTTAAGGTTGGGAGGAAGCAATTAATTAGCTGGAGCATTGATTATTCAACTAGCAGCAAGGAAATCTAGCTGCAGGCGAACACTGTTACTTCTGTTATTGTTGGGGTCTTCATTATCAAATTGCATGAGACCTTCTTGCTATGAAGCCTCAACTTAAATCTCCATTTCACAGCAAATTTGTGTAAAATGCAGCTGAGAACTACAACATAGGATGTTCTTGAAAGCTAACACTACATGATATCTATCAAGCCAGTCCATAGTTTGGTGACGCAAGGAGTTGGTCAAGGATGTCTCAAATCGTCCACAGTTCAGGTTCTATCATCTTGCAGCCAGTGAGCAGATGTTACATAGATATTGTCATGAGCCAGGCATAATAATAATGCCTTTTGCCTGCAAACAGTCAGCCTCTGTGCTTTCAAGTGTTTATGTGTGCAGTATAAACAGGCGGGAGCAGGGACAATGGTGATGGAGGCACATGAGGAGGATTAATGCATTATCATAACACCAAGAAGCCGAGTACAGGCTTACTTAATTGTGCTCACATACAGTCGAATCTTAAGGGTGTGGAAGTCCATTGCGTTTATGATTTCCTTTAATGTTTGGAAGATTTTTAAGTTGAATAAAAGCATAAATACAGTCATTTCCAAGATCAAAAGTTTTAAAATATATCCAGCTAGGCAAAGCAGATTCCAATGACCTGAGTGCTTTGCAGGTGAATGGTTCCTTGAACGGGACTCCCCAATGCCATTTCCTGCCTGTGCCACAGTAATGCTCAAGCCCAATGTTGAGCATAACTTCCAATTTTCCTAATGAACATGACACTGCATTCTCTGAACTCCATATGACCCTGATTTAAATACTTTAAAGAGATTCCTGTGTGTTTTGGGTGGGCAGCTGCCTTATTCTTCTGAAGGTCCTCATCAAAACACCAATGTTACAGAACCATGCTGAGCAGAGACAGTTAGAATTGACACCATCAAGACCTTTTATATCTGTAAATACACCATGGGAAATATGGAAAAACCAATATACTTATTGGAAGTAGTTAAACCTTCATCAAAAACCTTATCTCTGTGCAGATGAGGTAGAATATAAATGAAACTGGATACAACTTTTAATGGGCTAACCATTGTGTGAAAATACTACACTCAAAAATTTTACACAAACACTTCAACTGGTGATTCATCAAAGGAGATGAAATTCTAGTCATGTAGAATATGGGTATTTTACTGTTTGGGATGTTCCCTTCCAAAAACTCTCTTTAAAGTTCCTTTGCCTAGGCATATTGTTTAATAGTTCACAATGAGTTCCCTTTGGTTGTAATTTCTCAGTTCAATCCATCCCTTTGTAGGAAAGTAACATTAAAGAGATGGATTTTTCCAACATATTATGTTACAACGATGACTGTTATAATTTGAGAAGCTTCTTGGAACAGAATATGCAATAATTTGCTTTAGGCCAGCCTTAAAACAAAAATGAACTGCATTAAATATGTCACCTTAATTGCTGTAATGTACTGCAACCGATACTATCTATCCCCATTAATATAGTTTCATGAATGCTTAAATGTAATGCCTGCGCCACAAAGCAACAGAGACAACAGTTGCGTTCATGCATGATAACAGATTAACAAGATTAAACTGTCATTATTAAGTAAAGCCTAGTTAGATGCACACCTGGTGTTATTCTAATCCAAGCAACATCTCAAATTTTCTAATGTGAAAATTAACTTCCCTTTATTTGAAATAAAGGTGAGGCTCGAACCTGAAAATGAGTTGGGTACCCAAAAGTGGTTTTAGGTGAGTGCTGCAGACATTCTGCATGCTTCACAACCATTTTAGCACAAATTAGAATATCTATGTTTGGCATAACTTATTTCTGGATTTGCCCTTAAATTGTTCCAACCTTATTTAGAAATAATGCGACATTATTGAAATAATATTTCAATTATGTACAATTAAAAGGATTAAAAGCAAAGCAACTTTGTCACTTAGGCGATGGACCACGATTGGAAAATGAAATCCCAGCTGTAAATTTTGAAGTGAGTCATCAGTTTTTTTTTCACCTTCTATTAATAGGCTATTCAATTATTCCTGTTGACAATTTAATCATTCTTACCAGAGCAAACAAACAATTCAAAAGGATTTGAGGACACTTTACTTCAATATGATTAAAGTTACTTTCGTGAAATTTCCTAAGCTTCCCTGCATAGTCAAGGGCCAGAGTCAAAAGTATTATTGATAATACATTCATATTTTGAATGTATCAACACTCCTTTCAAAATATAAAAAAGCTCTGAGCATGTTGTTATAATCCAAAAGCATACAGAGTATATAGAATGTAACAGGAGATTGAGGTCAATTTACTAAAACAGTTACTTTGTAAGTTTAACTAGTCTATATTTAATTCTCTCCATGTGGCATATGCATACATTACTACATAATTCACGCATGTCAAGAATTTTATTTCTTTTCTTTAAATATGGCATGCCATATAGCTGAAAGAAACAGACATTCCAATGGCCAGGTTGCAGTTTCTGCAGCCTAGTTTGGAATTATGGGTCAGGATCATGTGAAATCCTAAAGGGTTTGCCCAAGAAATAGAAAAAAATCCAATCGACAATTTCCCTGCATCTGGAACCCTCCAAAAATGTCACTTAAAGTCCATGGCTTCAGGGGATTCCAAACTTTTTTTAAAAATTCATTTGTGGGATGTGGCCATCACTGGCTGGCCAGCATTTATTGCTCATCCCTAGTTGCCCTTGAGAAGGTGATGCTAAGCTGCCTTCTTGAACTGCTGCAGTCCACCTGCTGTGGGTTGACCCACAACGCCATTAGGGAGGGAATTCCAGGATTTTGACTCAGCAACAGTGAAGGAATGGTGATATATTTCCAAGTCACGATGGTGAGTGGCTTGGAGGGGAATTTGAGGTTAAGGTGTACCCATGAATCTGCTACCCTTGTCCTTCTGGATAGAAGTGGTCATGGATTTGGAAGGTGCTGTCTGAGGACCTTTGGTGAATTTCTGCAGTGCATCTTGTAGATAGTACACACACTGCTACTGAGCATCAGTGGTGGAGGGAGTGGATGCTTGTGGATGTAGCGCCAATCAAGCGGGCTGCTTTGTATTGGATGGTGTCAAGTTTCTTGAGTGTTGCTGGGGCTGCACCCATCCAGGCAAGTGGGGAGTATTCCATCACACTCCTGACTTGTGCCTTGTAGATGGTGCACAGGCTTTGGGGGGTGGTCAGGAGGTGAATTACTTGCCGCAGGATTCCTAGCCTCTGACCTGCTTTTGTAGCCGTTGTGTTTATGTGGCAAGTTCACTTGAATTTCTGCTCAGTGGTAACCCCCTAGGATGCTGATAGTGGGGGATTCAGTGATGGTAACACCATTGAATGTCAAAGCATAGTGGTTAGATTGTCTCTTATTGGTGATGGCCATTTCCTGGCATTTGTTTGGCACAAATGTTACTTGCCATTTGTCAGCACAAGCCTGGATATTGTCCAGATCTTGTTGCATTTGAACATGGACTGTTTCAGTATCTGAGGAGTTGGGAATGGTGCTGAACATCGTGCAATCATTGACAAACATCCCTGCTTCTGACCTTATGATGGAGAGAAAGTTATTGATGAAGCATTTGAAGATGGTTGGGCCTAGGACACCACCCTGAGGAACTCTTTTAGAGATGTCCTGGAGCTGAGATGACTGACCTCCAACAACCACGACCATCTTCCTATATGCCAGATATGACTCCAACTAGTGGAGAGTTTTCCCCCGATACCCATTGATTCCAGTTTTGCGAGGGCTCCTTGATGCCACATTGTCACTGGCAGCCTTGTCAAAGGTTGTTACTCTCAGCTCACCTCTGGAATTCAAATCTTTTGTCCATGTTTGAACCAAGGCTGTAACGAGGTAAGGAGATGAGTAGCCTTAGCGGAACCCAAACTGGGCATCACTGAGCAGATTATTGCTGAGAAGTTGCAGCTTGATAGCACTGTTGATGGCACTTTCCATCACTTTACTGATGAAAAATGATTTAAGCTCAATAATTAGCCAGGAAAAGTTAGAGGATTAGAAACCTACTCGAACTCTTGGGGAAATATGAACCTGAAACCTCAACTCACCACTGATCCTACCAACCAGATTTACCAAAGCCTGACATCCCCAGATCTGATACCTACACCCCCACAGAACAAAAGGCCTCCCTGACTGTACTACCCACATCTCCATCCCAACCTAACAATCATCAGCATTGGGCCCAACAAATCCCTCATTCTGGACTGGACAGTCATTCCCTTGCCAGACCTGATACAACCATCAGTGGATCCAAGACACCAACACTCATCAGCCTCACCCCACGCTGGACGCAATACCACGCTGCTCCCAAAGCCAGGCCTAAAACCACACACAGACCTTCCATCAGACCAGACAGCCCTCCTACTAGACCACACACACACACACACACACACATACACACACACACACACACACACACACACACACACACGACCTGACAGCCCTGACCTGCTGAATCCGATGGACTCTAACCCAAAACCAATACACTTTGCTGAACCCACACTCATCCATGTATGTGTACCCAACCCACTCACCCACATGGCATCCTACCCACTCACTCAATCACTCACCTGTTATCCTACCCAACCTATTCACCCACCAGGCACCCTATCCACTTCATTCACCTAGCACACGACCCATCTCACCCACAGTTGACCCTTTCCCCTCCCATCCACTCTGCTCCCACACATACATTAGTTGTCAAAGTAAATGGTCCTGCTGCTGGACATTTAAACTTTAGAACACAACACAGTTATTGTTGCAAATGGGCATGGTTTCCACAATAGTTGTCTTTGCTGACTCTGATGTTTTCTGGATCAGTCTCCGCTGTTTCACAACAGGAGGCTCCTGCCCAAGAATCTCCAGCACGGAAGTGATCTAAAGGTAGGCAGGTTGGGTGGAAATAGGATTTCCAGCCCTGAATGAAATCTCTGAGCCATGATGTTTCCTTGGGCTGGAAAGATGCGATCTAAAATGTTATGTCATCAGAATCAATGTGGCATTAAATTGGCCTTAGAAAATCCATGATTAAATCTTGATCATTAAGTAGAATTTGGCTTTATTAGACTTAAGATCAAGTATAGAACATTAAGAGTCAGACAAAATAAAATATACTGGAACTTCAATGTCCAATTTGTTGTGACAGGATCAGATTCTTGAATTTGATCTTGTACTGACAATAATATTGTGAAATTGTAGAAATCTGATGATGCCTGCATTCATTCTAGACAGGTACAAATAAGAAAGAACTTGCATTATTGTCAATCAACATGTTTTCCTTCAACTTCAGTTTAAAGAAACCATATTTGCATTTCTATCCTACACCATTCTCATTAGAGTCATACAGCACAGAAACAAACCCTTCAGTCCAACCAGCCCATGCTGAACATAATTCCAAACTAAACTAGTCCCACATACCTGTGCTTGGCCCATATCCCTCCAAATATTTCTTATTCATATACTTATCTAAATGTCTTTTAAACATTGTAACTACCCGCATCCACCACTTCCTCTGAAAGTTCACAAACCACTCTCTGTGTAAAAAAGTTGCCCCACATGATTTTTTAAAATCTTTCTCCTCTCACCTTAAAAACATGCCCCCTGGTCTTGAAATCCTCCACCTTGGGAAAAAAACACCTGCCATTCACCTTATCTGCACCCTTATCTATATATATTTTATCATTACTCACAGAGTGTGTCATGATCTGTGAAAAATAAAATTAACCAACAATTCATCCAACCACCCTATCATGAGATCTTTATTATTATCATCATTTATAAAAAATATCAATTGGTCTTCAGGGCCTGGCTAACATTTTACAGCTGCCGTTAGAATGTGGTCAGATAAGTTCAAAACAAGTAAATAAAATTACCGATGAGTATTGTTTTAAATATGCAACACATATCAAACTATGTTTTTGTCAGATCTTGCTTCCAGAATATTGATAACAAGGTGTAGAGCTGGATGAACACAGCAGGCCAAGCAGCATCAGAGGAGCAGGAAGGCTGACGTTTCGGGCCTAGACCCTTCTTCAGAAATTTTCTGAA
>NC_063342.1:22659908-22739577 GCF_021869965.1 Rhincodon typus
GATGAAGGGTCTAGGCCCGAAACGTCAGCCTCTCTGCTCCTATGATGCTGCTTGGCCTGCTGTGTTCATCCAGCCCTGCACCCTATACAATTCTGGAGTTTACAGTTATCCTCTACACTATCCACGATACAGCCAATTTCTGTGTCGTCTGAAAATTTCCCAATTGTGTCTCCCCACATTCAAGTTCAAACTATTAATGTATAAAATAAAAGAGGTCCCAACACCGAGCCTTGCAGAATACAACTTGAAATAGCTTTCCATTCACAAGGGCAACCACCGACCATTTCCCTTTGTTTCTCATTACGAAGCCAACTTTGGACCCAATTTGACACATTATCCGGTATGCCATGGACTTTTGTTTTTCACTTTTTTTACTAAAAAGTAAAAAATGTAAAAAAAAGTAAAATGTGTCCAAAAGAAAAAATGATATAGAGAGTAGAAAGCTATATAAATTCTAGTCAGTACGTATATACAAGGCTCAGTGAAAGTTGCACATATGTGCCATTTAATCCAGTAGCTTTAATGTGTAATAAATCTCAGAAAGATAAAGGATTTAAATGTAACAATATTGCAATTAAGATCCAGTTTCAGCCAAGAATTTCTGAATGAAGCCAAAAGATGAAAATTTCAATGAAAAAAATAGTGATTTGTTAGAAGGATCTAGAATTTTGTATGATTTTTATAAAATAGTAAACGTGGTTTGAGTATGGAGAATTTACACAATATTTGGTACAAGTCTTTTGGGATGTACCTAATTTCTTTTTGGTTCGGTGTCATCGGGTTTCACAGAGAGTTCCTCTTCATGAAGCCGAACAAGTTCTCTCATCGCAACTCTCACCGCTAATTTTAAAAGGTTTTTGTAAAGCTGAACAAATGCTGCTGGAGCCACCCTGCATGGCCGTTAACATTTGTCTCAGACGTGTCACAGAGAGAAGATCAGTGGTCTACATTGCGGACAGGAGGTGGTAGATCCTGCTGGAGGGGGTAGTGTAGAGAAGGGAGATCCTCTTGGCCCCCTCGGATCAGCAGACCATGCCACGAGACCATACCAGACCGGTCACACAGGTCGAAGAAGTCTCCGAAAATGCACAGCAATGCAGGAAGAAGGTCCGTGACCGTCTCTGCTCTGCCACCGTAAACATTATTGTCTTCTCTCCAACACCTCACACCCCTTCAAAAGTATAGAGAGTGCAGAAGGTTGCTTAAAAAGGCAATATGAGGTCAAAAAGGGGCCACAAAATATCTGTGGCAGGCCAGAGCAAGAAAACCCACAAGGCTCTTTTTAAGTACATTAAGAACAAGAGAATCGCCAGGGAAAGAGTGAGACCTGTTAGAGACAAAACGGGAAACTTATGCATGGAGCCAGCGGATGTGGCTGAGGTCTTAAATGATTGCATCTCATCTGTATTCATAGAAGAGAAAGAAAGTAGCCAGGGATGTCAACTGAGATGGTGAGGTTCTTGAATACATTAAGATTAATAAGGAGGAAGTATTAGATGTTTTAATGGGCATTCAGGTGCACAAATCCCCAGGGCCTGATGAAATGTACTCCAGGCTGCTATAGGAGACAAGGGAGCAGATTTCTGGGGCCTTGGTGGAGGAGATATTTAATACTTCACTGGAAAGAGGTGATGTGCCAGATGACTGGAGGATAGCTAACGTGGTTTCTTTTTTCAAGAAAGACAGCATGGATAGGGCCAAGTAACTGTAGACCAGTTAGTCTGACATCCATGACAGGGAAATTGCTGGAAAAAATTCTGAAAGACAGGATTAATCAATATTTGGCAAGGCAGGAATTGATAAAGGATATTCGGTACAGATTTTGTAGTGAGACATCCTGTCTGACTAATATAGTTGAGTTTTTTGAAAAGGTGACTAAATACATTGATGAGGGTAATGCAGTTGATGTGGTTTACATGGACTTCATAAGGCCTTTGATAAGATTGCACATGGAAGGCTGATCCAAAAGACAACAGCCCATGGGATCCAAGGGAAGTTGGGGACAAACTCAATTCAAAATTGGCTTAAAGATAGAGATGGTAGAGGCTTGTTTTTGTAATTGGAAGCCTATGACCAGCGTGGTGCCACAGGGATCGATGTTGGGACACTTGCAGTTTGTATTGTCAATCAATGACTTTGACGTGAATGCAGAAAGTTTCATTAGTAAGTTCGCAAATGATGCAAAAATTGGTGGTGTTATTGATAATGAGGAGGATACTCTCAGGCTACTGTCTGATATTGATCAGCTGGCAAGTTGGGTATAGCAGTGGCAGATGGAATATAATCCTGATAAATGCAAGATGATGCATTTTGGGAAGTATATTAATGGAAGGACAAATACATTGAATGGTACATCCTTGGGGAGTATTGAGGAACAAAGGGAGCTTGATTCCCAAGTTCATAAATCCCTAAAGGTGTCAGTGCAGGTAGACAGGATGGTGAAGAAACAATATGGGATGCTTGACTTCATTAGCCAGGGCACAGAATATAGAAGCAAACAAATCTCATTACAACTTTGTAAAACATTGTTTGTCCACAGATGGAATACTGTGTACAGTTCTGATCGCCACACTATCGGAAGGCCATGATTGTACTAGTGAGGGTCACCAGGAAGTTGCCTGGGATGAAACGTCTCAGTTATGAAGAGAAATTGAATAGACTGGGGTTTGCTTTTCATGGAACAGAGGAGGCTGAGGCGGGGATCTGATTGAGGCACAGACAGGGTAGATCAAGAGAATCTCTTTTCCATGGCAAACGTGTCTAAGGCCACAGGACATAAGTTTAAGGCGAGGAGCAAGTGGTTTATAGCAGATCTGAGAAAAACTTTTTTCGCCCAGAGGGTGGTAGAAATATGAAATGTACTGCCTGAGAAGGTGGTACAGAAAAGTATTCTCACGACTTTTAACAAGCATCTGGATGAGTACTTAAAATACCAGGGCAAGTAGGCTGTGGGCCAAATGCAGGTAAATGGGATTAGTGTGATTTGGTATTTATTGGTCGGTATAGACAATGTGGGCCAAAGGGCCTGTTTCTATACTGTATGACTGTCTGTTACCTGTACCATCTCTCCACCAAGGTTTCTGCATTACCACTCTCATTATTGGCTGCAACATCTCTCACTCACTGACACCCACCACAAAACCCTGACATCACTAATCTTGCATGTCCTGTACCGTGTCTACTCAGGATATCTCCCTGTCTGCACTAAAAGTAACAGCTGCGGCAAAAACTTTCATCTCTTATAATACCTGCCTCTCTCATTCCAGAAGGAAAAATGCCTACAAAACGGTATAAAGTGTCAAGACTGGTAGTTTTTTTCTTGGCATTGGCTCCTCACCCCTTATAAGGAGAGGATCCTGATTCTAACTGGTCCAAGTGATTGATTGGCCATGTTCAAGCTGCTGAACTGATATCAGAGGCTGCCCTGACTTACTGTTCCAGGACCTCCAGACTATCTCCTTGACTTGACTGAGGCCTGCTGACAACCATTAGAAGCTTCCTGGCTTTATGTCCGTGCTAAAAAAGCAAGGTAATACTGCAATGGTACCAGCCTGATATCTCTAGTTGAGGGGCAAGGGGCAAAGTGCAAAAAGGCGAGGCAGCTATACTATGAGCATCCAGATAGATTCAAAGTGAGTGAATGCTAAGGGAACAAATGACCTCATTGCAGATGCAGCCCTGTCCAGTCTATGAGCTGGCTGAGTGTCCTTCAATGCACAGTGCCCTTGTTGCAGCAGTGCAATGATAAGTAGCACCACACCCTGAGGTGCAGCTTTTAAGTGCAGGTGCACCCGTAAGTGGATGGCAAATGTGCCATGATGTTTCTTAGAGGCTGCCATATATCCACGGACATGGGGTGTGTGTGTGTGAGGTTGGTGACCATGGACCATGCCCTGAGATGCTGTTGTATGGTAACCAGCATGGAAGGTCTTCACAGCCTGCAGCAACCTGAAGTTGCCAGGTACTCATCCTGACTTCCACGTTGAGAACTCTTGGCTTCCAGTTTGCTTGTGACGGATGGTAAGATAGACAGCTGCATAATAATGAGCCAAGATGTGCAGTCAATAAGGTCGTTAACAAGCAACAATTCTCTTCAAAAAGCAACTTGCTGCTCCCTTTTGAGAATGTTGCCTCGACACCTGGTGTCATGGACACCGAATTAACCACACGGACAAACACAAAGTGGAGAACCGCGAGTCTGTAATATGTGATGAACTTTTTGTGAAGTTAACACAATAACACCTCCTGATTGAGCTGTCCTTCAATTTACTGCCCTGAGCTATATTTATCACAAAGACATCAGACACTGTTTTACATAAAACAGGAATAACTATTTATTAATAACAAAAAACACTTAACAAAATTTCAGGAATTGCAATGATACAAACTCTTAAAAACACTAACTAACTATACAGACAATTAGCCCCAAATCCCTCTTTCTTCCTAAGGCAGCACTTAAAGCTGAGAGACAGATAAATGTTCGTAGTAGACGTTAGATATTAGGTTAAAAATAGAGAGATAGGTGGTAAGCCATGTAGCTGGACTCAGTATTTGAAGCTTAGGCTAGCAGTTTCAACTTCCAGATGTGCTAAATCTCTTGGAGCAGCTCTGGGACAGTTTGATGATGAAAGAGCTTAAACCTTTGAAAGAATTACTGAGTTGGGTTGGTTCCTTCTTCTGTGCAGTCTTCTCGTGGTACCCTACTAAATCAAACATTCATGATGTGGCTCCTCACTGAAAGTGGTCTTCCAGTTCGACCTTTCCTGTTCCAGTCCCAGTTACCTGCTGTTTGCTTCAAGCTGTGTCCCCGTGATTCTCTACCAAATGGGCGCTCTTGGTGTGTCCCCTCTCTGGGAGCAATCACCACTCAAGCTCTAGCCATGGACTCCTCACACAGGACTGCAGGGCTTGGCTTCACAAGTCTGCACCCTCGATTTCCCTCCAGATTGTAACTTTTTTTCCAGTGCTTTTTGCCCGTATTGTGAGGTCACAGAGTTAAACTCCCTGGTGGCTTTGATTGGCTTCCTACAGCATTGGGGAGGTGGGGGGGGGTTGGTCATGTGACCGATCAGCAGCCAATCCCGATGTGTGTGCTGATTCCTGCTGTGGCTGGACTGAATCACGAACCTTTACAGAATCCCAGACTTGTCTGATTCTTTTTTAAATTTAATATTAGAAGTTAGTTATGGGAGGAAAAGTTGGAAAGAATAGATAGGGTTATAACACTGGAACTTAAGGCAAAAGACATAAGTTGTTCGTGACATTAAGCTAAGTTTCGCTGCACCTCTCACATGATTCTGCCCTATTTCTCACATCATTCAGGCCCCCATAAGACTTTGGCCATTGATACAATTGCAGCTAAAATGTTACCTAACAGCGTTCTGTTCATTTATACAAAATACCACACTTCAATTATCAGGTTACTTTAGATTCCGTGCGCATTGCTCACCATCGGTGTGTGTAGATTACTTTGGTATTAATTACATTTAAAGATCACATGTTGTGTCTGGCACATAAAGTATGCACTTTATCAATCTGCTTAATCAAGAAAAATAATGAATTAGAGTAGACACTGCTAGAAATCATCATAATGTAAATCTGTCTTTGCTAAATAAATGCTAACTAATATACAATGCACATACAGATTAAATACCTGTCACCTCATGTGCTGCAGATAAATTTCCACTACAGTATTCTTGGCCATGTTATTTGTAGTATGATCCAAAATTGAATATTATAGAAATGCCAAGAACAGGTATGGATTTGTACTTGTCTCAGTATTTTGATCCCTGATTTTGGATAGCTGGCACAGTGATTATAATTTTCTGTGCTTAATTATTTAAAAGTTAAGATCTACTGAAGAATACCAAACAAATCATTTTAAAAAGGTATCAGATTCCAAAATTACCACTTATGGTATTTTCACTATTTTATGAATATGTCAGTGAGGGATAATGGGCCAGACTGTGTTTAGGAGAATGTTTTCTTTTGTGAAAGCCAGCAAACATCTTTGTAGCAAGGAAGAAATACCTCAAGAATTACAAATCAGCACCGTTTACTTGTTGGTTTGTGATGCTCCACAGCTGGTTTCGAAAAAAAATCATTGAGCGAAACCTTACAGGACTGTGATCAATGTGGGCCAAGGCATGATTTGTGGTAGATCAGATGAGAAGTCCATCAAAGACAATCTCAATGTTAGGAGCATCTTGCTCTGTCTTTTATGCCTTTTGTAAGTGACATAAAATTCTCGCTAGACAGCAATAAATTGCCAATTAAGGAGAACTATTTCTTGTTGAGTGCCTTCTTGACAGCCCAACTCCCCTCGTTAATACTCAGCTTTCTACCTTACCAAAAAGATCGAAGTTGTGAAGACTCAGTGTGGAAAGGAGAATGGGTAGCTGGTGGATTTAGCTTGCTGCTTGCTCTGAACGACTCCACGTTGCATTCGATCAAACTACAGCTCAGGGCATGATCCATGGGCACTAACTGCATTCACTCCTCATCCACAGTCATTGGCATCTGATAACTGCCAACCCATTATGAATATCATGGCACCTCTGATACACTGGCAGTCTGCTTAGGAAGCACAGACTTGTATTGAAAGGTGGCAGTAAGGACGTTTTGCATGGAGAGACAGGAACCCAGCTCAATGATTGGACCAGGCTTAGGGATCAGATGCTGGTCAAAAGTAATTTGCAACATGCCATTGTTGCTTGAGAATTGAATTTAGACATCTCAATAATGTTGAAGTTAGCAGGAATGATGTTACAAAAGGCCAATGCTGGCTGAAGGGGAATTATTATTTTGCAACTTCCAAGGGTTCTTTGTGAGCCATGCAACTTCACGTCATCATGTCACATGAAATGTAATGATGGTCTGTACTGAATGCAGTGAGAGGTTGAGTGCTTGATGTATGTGTGTGTATGTGTGTGTAAGTAAGTGTGAGTGAGTGAGTGTGAGTGTGAGTGTGAGTGTGAGTGTGAGTGTGAGTGTGTGAGTGTGAGTGTGAGTGTGAGTGTGAGAGAGAGAGAGAGAGAGAGAGAGTTAGAGTTAGAGAGATAGACGGGTTCCTATAAAGATAACAATTGAATAAAGAGTGTTGAGTCATGTATAAACACAGCATGATTCTTCCGAGAATCCTTAGATTCTGGAAAATTTCCACAGGATTGGAAAATTGCCAGTGTAGCACCTTTATTTGAAAAGAGAAGGAGATAACAACAAGCCACTTAGTTTAATGTCTGTTATTGGGAAAACACTGGTCTATTATAAAGGATGTAATTGCAGAGCATTTAGGAATACATGGTATGACCAAGCAGGGTCAGTGTGGCTTCATGAAGGGTTAATCATGCCTGAGAAATTTATTTGAACTCTTTGAGGAGGTAACAAGCGAGATATATAAAAGGAGAAGCAATAGATATAACATATTAGGATTTTCCTAGAGTTGGGATAAAGGACACATTTACAGGTTGCCATCCTGATACTCGTGAAGTGTCACAGGGAGCAGTGCTGGGGCTTCAATTATTTATAAAATATATTAATCACTTGGATGAGGAAATGAATGTATTATCGGCAAGTTGGGGATGACACAAAGGTAGGTAGGAAGGCAAGTGGTGAGGATGATACAAAGAAGGAATATAGACAGTAAGAGAGTGGTTAAAAACTTGACAGATGATATACAATTTGGGAAAATGTAGGGTTATGTACTTTTCAGGAGGAATGGAGGAGCTGAGTATTATGTAAATGGAAAAAGACTGCTGGGAGATGTAGCATAGAGGGATTTTGGTGTTCTCATTCACAAATCTCAAAAAGATAGCATAAACGTACAACAGCAAACAGGGAAGGCAAATGGAATGTTGGCCTTTATTTTAAAGGGAATCTAGTATAAAAACAGGGAAGCCTTGCTAACACTATACAAGACATCAGTTAAATCACAGTTGGAATCCTATCTAAGGAAAGATGTATTAGCAATGGAGGGAGTCCAGAAAAGCTTTACTTGGCTGATCCCAGGTATGGAAGGACAGTTTTATGAAGAGAGATTGAGTAGGTTGGGCCTTTACTCAAAGGAGTTTGGAAGAATGACAGGCAATGTTATTAAAACATGGAAACATAGAAAATAGGTGCAGAAGTAGGCTATCCAGCCCTTCGAGCTTGCACCACCATTCAATATGATCATGGATGTTCATGCAATCTCAGTATCCTACTCCTGCTTTCCCTCCATACCCCTTTATCCCTTTAGCCACAAGGGCCACATCCAGCTCCCTCTTGAATATATATGTAACAACAGCTTTCTATGGGAGGAAATTCCACAGGTTCACAACTCTGAGTGAAGAAATTCTTCCTAATCTCCTAATGGACATAGACAATTCTTAGGATCCTTGGCAGGGTGCTGGAAAGGTTGTTTACCCTTGTGGGACGGTCTGGGACCAGAGGGCTTAATCTCAGAACAAGGTTTGCCCTTTTAAGTCAGAGATGAGGAGGAACTGTTTTCTCTCAGAGGGTAGAGAATCTGTGAAATTATATGCCCCAGAAGACTGTAGAGGCTGTGTCATTAAGTATATTCAATGCCGAAACAGGCAGATTTTTAATCAGTAACTGAATCAAAGTTTACGGGGAAAAGGCAGAAGAGTGGAACTGAAGATTATGATCTCATTGAATAGTGAAGCAAAATGGATGGGCTGAATGGCTTGCTTCTACTCCTACATCTTATGATCTATGGTTTTACAGCATGGAGTTTCAGCTTATATTAAGAAGATAAGGAAGGGATAACTCTCTGTAGTATGGTATATATTAGTCACCTGATAAGTAAATGCACAACATGAGAGCCCATAAATCCATTAATCTATTGAAACAGTTGAGCCCAAGGGAAAGTATTGCTTGATTGACAGCTCTGTCTCTCTGATCTCTGCTGTCAATTGCCCAATGTTTATTTACACAAGGTGATTGATGCTCAATCTGGATGATTCATACTTTTAATTGCCCTTTAATAGGAAGGTTTTCTTTAACATGGGTAGAAAGTAATAAATGAATGACTTCTTTGAGGCTTTCCTTAGACATTCTTTTGTCATTTTAAGGATTATTTGTTCTGTGCAGGTTGTAGCCAACGGGCAAGGAAGTCCCATAGCTTGGCACAATGAGCATTTGTGGTTGACTAGCGGGACCTTGGATGCATGAAGTGGCATGGATGAGACATTGGGATTGTGTGAGCCTGAGATGGTGTGAGTGGTATGGGCTAGGGATTCTTCTTTGTTTTATTTTAACTGGGTGAAGTCCAACAGCATCAAGGCTGGCCTTTTAAAGAGGCCTTCCCAGCACATGACAACCATGTGACTGCTTTCGACTTCCTTCCCTTGTCGGCTGGGCTAACTGCACTTCTGCCCCAGAGATGAAGAACTTGTCTTTGTAGACCTTTTCTCCCAAGGTACATGCAAAAAGTCAGGAGTTTCCCCAACTCCACTGGTGATGAATATCCAGGCCCTTAACTCTCCCTTAGTACATTATTGTATGCTGAATTTTCCCACTATAATTCACTCCTTTCTCAGCCATTCTTTTCATTATATCTCAATCCACTGTTATCCCATTGTTTGTCAAGACTCTAGAAACTCTGTTGCTGTAACTGCATATTTCCAACTTGTACTCCCAGCAACTTTGTGCGTATTTATTGGGCATTTTTTTTCAAAAGTGATGAAGTACATTATATACTGGGGGACACAACTACCAAGGATATTTTACATTTTTTAAA
Source organism: Rhincodon typus (assembly GCF_021869965.1). Lineage (NCBI taxonomy): Eukaryota > Metazoa > Chordata > Chondrichthyes > Orectolobiformes > Rhincodontidae > Rhincodon > Rhincodon typus. The sequence continues at coordinate 22,669,648 of NC_063342.1, forward strand.
AATGATTTTGACTGACACATAGAGTCATAGAGATATACAGCAGACCCTTCCATCCAACTCGTCCATGCCTACCAGGTATCCGAAATTAATCTAGTCCCATTTGTCAGCATTTGGCCCATATCCCTCTAAATCCTTCCTATTCATATTCCCATCCAGATGACCTTTAAATGTTGCAATTATACCAGCCTCCACTACTTCCTCTGCAGATCATTCCATAAACACACCACCCTCTGTGTGAAAAAGTTACCCCTTAAGTCCCTTTTAAATCTTTCTCCTCTCACCTTAAACCTATGACCGCTAATTTGGACTCTCCTACCATGGGGAAAAGAACTTGACTATTCACCCTATCCATGTCCCTCATGATTTTATAAACGTCTATAAGGTCATCCCTCAGCCTCCGATGCTCCAGGGAAAATCTCCACAGCGTATTCAGCCTCTCCCCAAAGCTCGAACCCTCCAACTCTGGCAACATCCTTGTCAATCTTTTCTGAACCCTTTCGAATTTCACAGCATCTTTCCTACAGCACGAGACCAGAATTGAATGCAGTATTCCAAAAGTGGCCTCACCTGTACAGCCGCAACAATGGCCTCCCAACTCCTGTACTCAATGCACTGGCCAATAAAGGCAAGCATGCCAAATGCCTTCTTCACTACTCTGTCTACCTGCATTAGCTTAATAAAATCTTGTATTTCATGTTGTTGCCTTTTTAAAAGCTCTTCTGCATAATAATCAAAATACTTTCAGAAATGAAAAATAAATTGTGATCTAAATTCTCAATACAGGTTTATAGCATCATTACCATGGCACATAAGATTGCACCAACTATAAAATGGGTCATACATATTTACACTTTCTCCATTTACAAAACATTACTAAAACTTTAAAAATGTGGTATTAAATTCAATTTAAACACTTTGCAAAAACACGATTATGAGTTTGTTTTTCAAGTGTTACGTAATTAGCCCGTGATCACGCTGGGACTCTTTTTTACTGATCCTGTTTCACAAACAAGTATAATTCACGAACAAATGATGTAATGATATTCCCACTCACTGTCAGTAGCATCAAACAGATAATGCAACATGTGATAGTTAGGACAGATATAATGCAGAGCTTTCTTGCATAAACCTAATGTACTTTAATCTCACAGATAATCCTGTATTTTCACAAGATGAAATTTACATTGCCCAGATTCTGTCTCTTGTACCCCATCTGAAGGAGATTGTTGAAAAAGCATTAATTCAATCTCCTTGCTAGCTCTTTTTTAACATTAACATCTACTTAGCACTGAATTTAAACCATCATATTCTATTTAACTTTGACTTTAATAGCAGTATATGTTCTCATTCCAGCTTCTTTTGCTGGATTCATGTCCATAGTCATGGTTGAAGGATAGCGATGTAACACCAAGATAACCATGAAGATAACTTGTAAGGAAAAACAAACTTCTGTTAGCAACACCCGAGTCCCTCTCACCCTTCATTTGACATCTAAAAATTTCCATTTTACAACAGCTGAAATTAATCTTACTTTTTAAGTTGATAATGCGATGGGGCAGAAATGTTCCACACATATTTCCAATCATTTTCCCACTACATTGCCAGGCTTGGGGCCCTCTTGTGGCACAGAAGTAGAATCCCTACCCCTGGACCAGGAGGTTCAAGTCCCACCTGCTCTGGAGGTGTGTAATAACATCTCTGACCAGGTTGATTAGGAAAATAGGTTAATTTTTTTTTAAAAATTAGCAAGCTTGGGGCCCTCTTGTGAAACTGTGGTAGAATCCCTACCCCTGAACTGAGAGGGACTCAATCATAGAATCATAAAATCCCTATAGTGTGGAAACAGGCCATTTGGCCCAACAAGTTGCACCAACCCTCCGAACAGCATCCCACCCAGACCCATCCACCTACCCTATCCCTGTAACCCTGCATTTCCCATGGCTAACGCACATAATGTACACATTCCTGAGCACTATGGGTAATTTAGCATGGCCAATCCATCTAACTTGCACATCTTTGGACTGTGGGAAGAAACTGGAGCATCCAGCAGAAGCCCATGCAGACATGGGAAGAATGTGCAAACTCCACACAGACAGTCACCTGAGGCTGGAATCAAACCTGGGTCCCTGGCACTGTGAGGCAACAGAGCTCTAAGAATGACCAATGAAATCTGTTCTACAGTGATCTGTTGACAGGTACTGCAGTGAAATGTTAGCATTGATTTATAATATGCTTTTTACTTTTTTTAAAAAACAATGAGTCATAGGTTCATACAGTACAGAATCAGGCCCTCTGACCCAACTTGTCCATTGCTAAACTGAACTAACCCCGTTTGCCTGTATTTGGCCCATATCTCTCTAAACCTCTCCTATCCATGTATTTGTCCAAATGTCTTTAAAATGTTGTAACTGTACTGCCGTCTACCACTTCCTCTGCCAGCTTGTTCCATTTATGCAACATCCCCTGTGTGAAAACATGCCCCTCAGGTCCCTTTTAAATCTTTCCCCTTTCACCTTAAACCTATGCTCTCTAGTTTTGGATTTCCTTAGCCTTGGGAAACGACTTTGGCTATTTACTTTATCTATGCCGTCATGACTTCTATAAGGTCACCCTCAGCCGCCTACACTCCAGGTAAAAAAAGTTCCAGCCCATGAGTGAATTTTTATTTGGACTAGATTAAAAGGTATGAAGTGGGGAAAAGTTTATGCTACTCAAATTATGGTTGGCAATGTTTGATTTACAATTTTGCAAGAGCAGCAGTTGCTTTTCAAATTAGATTTCTTAATTGGTGATTTCAAAATTTTCCATTGTTACTGTATGAATCATGGTTCTGTATGTAGTGTATTCTAGGTGAGTGGACAAGAAAGTGCATAGGATAAGGATGGAGAATGAAGAGTGTAAAGTAGGCATAGGTATTGTAAATGGTGTAGAGAAGAACCGTGGGTAGGGAGATATGAGGAGGATTGGATAGGAACGTTTAAAAACTTAGTTTTTAAAAGGGTCCTGAATCCAGTCTATGGTTGATGACTCTCATATGGGTCTGTAATCTATGAGTCCTCAAGAAGCTGGCTGGAATTCAGAAAGATTACAGTGGAAAGAGAGATATGTATGCCCGCAATAGAACTGGCTGGGTTACGGGTAAAGGTTTTGAGCTTGCTTCCCACACTGCTCTCCTCTACTGGTGAAATTGTCAGCACTGGAAAAGGATTAAACATGGCCTAGAAAATTCAGCACTCACAGAAGTAAAATAAGACCACATTACTCATCTGCAGTATTTTCTGTAGGCTGCAAATGTGCCAAGTACAGCTTCAGTATTTGATAGTTTGAGTGCAGCTGATAAGAATCCTCTTTAATCATCTGTTAGATGATGTAATGTAAATTATTTGGCTTTGCTTTAAGTGCAATGGTTGATGTGTTTCATGAACGATAGCAAGTCTGACCAAAAACAAAATAATGGGAAATCATATTTCACAAGAAATGCTGATGGAAATGGGAATGGTCAACATGGATAAGGGCATAAGAGAAAACTTTGGTTGCTAAAGGGCTTTAACATTCTACCACTGATGTTACTTAATAATATAAGGAAAAGTAAAAAGCTTCATTAAATAAAAACAGGTCCCAAAATTCCTGGCATCCTCACCACCAATACAAAGGAATTGCTGTTGCACCCTTTCTATCCTAATCATAGCCTGGGATCCCCAACTCAATTACTGGAAAATCCAATGGTATAGCCATGGTAGACTGTCAGTATCTGCCCAGGTCTGTCCTGATTGCCTTTCAAAGATTAAAAAAAACTTCAACTGGAGACAACAGGACCTAGGAAACAAACTCACCTTTACCTTCAAGAGAGCTACTTAACATCAATGCAAGGAACCTAATCCTTGTAAAGTTAAATATGTCAGGATATAGATAAAATAATCTTGATAGTTGCTTGGTATACAGAACTTAAGCATTGTTGAGAGGTGACACAATGTTGAAGCTTTTGCCATGCAATCATCAGGACTAGAACACAAGTAACTAGACGTGGAAAATTAATACCAATTCATATAGTATGCAAACAGAGTGTTGACTGCTTCATTGCTGGTATGAAGGTGCAGAAAGAATAGTTAATTGTCAATCTTAGTTCTCAGATCAGGCAAGTCTATTCTAATTGGTCAGAGCATTGGAACGCAGCAAAGACCAGCAATCTCCACGATTCCTTTCGAAATGAAATGTTGTAATGTCTATACAAATTCCTTCTGCCTATGTAAAACAGGATCCTGTGTCTTAAAGTACATAGCTTGTAACACAAACCTAACTGATAATCTTAAAGTGGTTTCTGGTGTAATCCTTAGCACAGTCTGGATTATTTACTAAATGTTGTCCACTAGCAGAATCACACATAATGTTGCACACTAACAGAAATTGCTGGAAAAGCTCAGCAGGTCTGGCAGCAAATGTGGAGAGAAGTCAAAGTTAACGTTTTGGGTCGAGTGATCCATCCTCAGAATTGATGGTGGCTAGGTTATTATCATCAGTTCTGAGGAAGGGTCACTCGACCCGAAACGTTAACTCTGATTTGTCTCCACAGATGCTGCCAGACCTGCTGAACTTTTCCAGCAACTTCCATTTTTGTGTCTGCTTTCCAGCATCTGCAGCTCTTTTGGTTTTTATTCATATCTAAATGTTGCTCATAGTGTTCAGAGCTTGTAAGCACAGGCTGTTTGAGCACATTTGCTATGTTGTAAATGGTCAACAGGACATATTGTTTGATACATCTGCCAGTCACTAGGATGTATGGCCTACAAACCTAGTATTGAAGTCCATATGTCCTATTGTTCATTTTTGTGGTAGACAAAGCATTTTTCTGGTTTTATGGCAGCATCCTGTTAGTCAGAGTCACAGACTCAGAGTCTTACAGCACGGAAACAGACCCTTTGGTCCAACCAGTTCATGCTGACCACAATCCCAAATTAAACTAGTCTTAGATGCCTGCGTTTAGCCCATATCCCTCCAAACTTTTCCTATTCCTTATCCAAATGTCTTTTAAATATTGTAACTGTACCCACATCCACTACTGCCTCTGCAAGTTCATTCCACATACAAACCAGGCTGTGTAAAAAAATTGCCCCTCATGTCTTTTTTTAAATCTTGTTCCTCTCACCTTAAAAATATGCACCCTCATCCTGAAATCCCCAACCATAGGGAAAAGATACCTGCCATTCACCTTATCTATACCCCTCATGATTTAAAAAATCTCTATAAGGGTACCCCTCAACCTCCTACGCTCCAGTGAAAAAAGTCCCAGCATATCCAGCCTCTCCTTATAAATCAAACCCTCCATTCTCAGCAACATCCTGGTAAATCTTTTCTGAACCCTCTCCAGCTTAGTAATATCCTTCGTATAACAGTGAAGAAAATCCATCTGGGTTTACTGACACGTAGCAACGTGTGAAAGCTAGCTTCAGCTATTGAGAGACCTTCCCCTCCAGGGTAGCCTGCAGCAGACTGGGCACTGTTCAGAGCCAAAAGAGGTGGACACAGTCTCTTTCATGAGTTTGCATGATATACAGTGTGTGATGATTTTACCACGGTAGCCATTATGGGATAATTTTGTCATAGCTTTTCTCAGTGTCAAGCTTATGCGGTGAACAGATGGTTAGGGCCCCATTCACGAGACTGTCAAAAAGATGGATCTTGTGGTGCATAGTAAGTAGGATTCCAAACGGATATGTTGAAAAATAAACATAGGTTCCATTTGCATAGACAGATGTTTCCTTCTCTACCCCCAGGAATCTTGAGCTAAAAGAATATAAACGGGCCTTTTGCAAAAACAGGGCGTATATGACAGTGCAATGACACATAGGTTTCTTTAAACAATAGGGACATTGCATATGCATTAAACATATGTCCCCACAATAAGACTAATATGCTACATTTTAAAAAATGTGGATGTGTACTGCTTTGAACGGTAGCAATGTGTCTAACAAAGTAAGCATCCGTTATTTCATTCCCTTTAAATTTATAAAACATATATTCTTTCAAAGAAAGAGGAGTTTGAACATTTTAAACAGCTCAGCCTTCCTTAAGTTTTGTATGGACATAACCCCAGCTAACATCTTAGCATTTTATTCACTAACCTCTCCTGGAGATGATTTTACTAATAAGATACATTGTAATTTTACAAATGACAAAGTTTCTATGAACGCTCTAAAAATTTTCATTATAGAAGATTTTGGATAAAATTTAATGATCATTGGTGGGGGTCCATCCACTCTGGTCATTTCTGGGAGTTCTGTCAGGATTAAATCTCAACCAAATTTAGTGTTGTCTGCTGTTGGGGTTCTTAGTTTCTGCAGGGGCACTTTCCTGTAGCATTCAAAGACTTGAAGTTGATCAGAGATCACTGGAGCTTGAGGTCATAGGTAAGTTGGATGAGAACCCCAGGCCCAGTCAAGAAAACCCTAGCAAGGACAAGAGGGGTTTTGTTTTAAGGGAGGGGTAATGGCTTTCCACTAACCCCTCATTTGCTGTTGATGAGGTCCCCTAATGCCCAAGAAGGAAGAATCTCTCCTCCACAACACTGCAGAATGAAGGTTTCCTCACTTGTTATGAGCTGATTGATTACCAGTGGCAGGATTAGGCCTTTAAATTGCGACTTGGTTAGAGTTCATTCTTTACTGTGCCTGCCCTCGACAAAATTGGGTTCAGTTAGGGAGGCAATGATGCCATCCTGCCCCATTATATTCCCCCACTATGCCTCTTATTCCATTCCTAGGGGAGCATTAAAATCTGCCTTCTGCAAGAAATGAAGACAACGACAAAGAAGAAGCAGAAATTTTTTCTAAAAAGAACAAACAGCAGAAAAAGACATTGTATGTCAGTTGTGTTTTATGAATTGGTGCATTGTTCCTTGAGAAATTAATGAGTGAGTGGCACAGTTAATGTGCAACATATACTAACGTTCCTGACCTATAAAGTATAGAATCAGCAGCTCTGTACATCTCATTAGAAAGAGTGAAGTACCCAATGGGAATGGCATGCACTGTTTTGATAGATATTAGGCTGGCTAAAAGAAAAAAAGGACAAGATTCAACATCTTCTATTGTTAGATACAAAGATAGTGAACTTACTGACTAATCACTGCAATCAATCCCTATCAATTAGTCTACCATAGACCAAAAATAAAATTCCAGTGGTGGTGAACATCGGAAACAAAGTCACATTTTGTTCTCCCATTCCCTGCATTCACCATTTTGTCTCAAAGCGCTCACATAATGTATTCTAAAACTTTATTTTCTGAAATAATCTGATTTGCATTTCAATGTATGCCCTTTTCGGCCTGCCCAAGGGCTTTGTATACCGAAAATGTTTGCTTTGTGTCAGTGACTGTTGTGTGTGGATAGCAAGACTGACACAAAGACTGCCAAAACAGATTAAAAAAAAATTAAAAACTCTCTACCAATAATTTACTACATGCTGCTTGAAACATCCATTTCATTGGTTCATTTATGGCTGACAATGTTTACTGTGAGCACTATAATATCACCTCTTTACCAGGGTCCAATAATTATCAGCCTTCAATAGCTACAATGGGAATAATTTGTAATAGTATCCTAATTTCAGCAATTTCATACTTTCCATGAAAATTAGGGCAGGAAGAAACTTTTATTGACTTTGGCGATATTAGTGAAATCCTCCAGCCATTTGCTAAGGATCAGAAATCATAGCATATGTCTTTTATTCTGCCAATCTTGTGGATTTTTTATGAATGAACATTGGCACGCGACATTAACAGAATGCTCTAATGGCTTGACTTCCCAACGATTTCTGAGTCAGTGAACACAGGTTCCAAACACTAGATTTTCCACAAGGCACAATTACCACCTTATTACCACAGTCTGATTACTGTTGTTCATTAGCTCATTGAGCTGTTTGTTCTGTGGTGTGCAGACATTTTGTCACCCTTCTAGGCAACATCATCAGTGCGACCTCTAATCAAAGTGTTAGTGTTCTGCTCCATTCCGAATTTATAAGATCCTCTGGTGTGATGGTCTTGTTCCTTCCAGTTCTGTTGTTTTAGCAGTGGTCTGTATATGGCGTCTATTTCTATGTGTTTGTTAATAGAGTCCCGAGTTGAGAACAAGAACACAAGAACTAGGAGCATGAGTAGGCCGTCTGGCCCTTCGAGCCTGCTCCGCCATTTAATAAGATCATGGCTGATCCTTTCGTGGACTCAGATCCACTTACCCACGTTCTCACCGTATCCCTTAATTCCTTTATTGTTCAAAAAAAATCTACCTTTTTTTTAAAAGCGTTTACTGAAGTAGCGTCAACTACTTCACTGGGCAAGGAATTCCATAGATTAACAACCCTCTGGGTGAAAAAATTCCTTCTCAGTTCAGTCCTAAATCTGCTCCCTCTAATCTTGAGGCTTCCAGAAATTCCCTTGCATGTCTGGTGTTCGCTTGTCCCAGTATAGTCACTTTGTTCGAATCGAACTGATGGCCCTCATTGTCTGTGTGTATTGAGACAAGTGAATATTGGTTGTGTCTTTTTACTGCCAGCTGGTGTTCGTGTACCCTGGTCATCAGTTTCCTCCCCATTTGTCCAATGTAATGTTTATTTCACTCGCTGCATGGGATTCTGTATATCACGTTGGTCTTGTTTACTGTCGGTCTGGGTTCTTTAGTCTTTGATAACATTTGGCGCAGTGTTGCTGTAGGTTTGGGTGTAATCATGATCTTATGCAGTCTTAGGAGTCTTCTGTGACACTAGCAATGCTACCCTACATCAAAAATATATCAGAAACGACTAGATCATGATTACACCCAAACCTACAGCAACACTACATTAAATGTTATCAAAGACTAAAGACCCCATACCGACAGTAAACAAGACCAACGTGATATACAGAATACAACGCAGCGAGTGCAATAAACATTACATTGGACAAATGGGGAGGAAACTGATGACCAGGGTACACGAACACCAGCTGGCAGTAAAAAGATACAACCAATATTCATTTGTCTCAATACACACAGAAAATGAGGGCCATCAGTTCGATTCAGACAAAGTGACCATACTGGTAAAAGCGAACACCAGATATGCAAGGGAATCTCTGGAAGCCTGGTTCTCAACACAGGACTCCATTAATAAACACACAGAAATAGAAATAGACCCCGTATACAGACTGCTGCTAAAACAACAGAACCGGAAGCAAAAAGACCATCACACCAGAGGATCATATAAATCCGGAAGTAGGCAGAACGCCTACGCTTCGATTAGAGGTCACACTGATGATGTTGCCTAGAAGTGTAATGAAACACCTGCATGCCACAGAACAACCAGCTCGGCGACCTAATGAACAACTGCATCCACAACCCGAGCCACAAATTTTTGCAAAGACCTTAAAAATGTCTGATTACTTTTAAGTTGCACTGTTGCATTTTTTTATATGGAAGTGGATTTCTTTTAAAAATTGAAAACATTTGCGCTAATACACGTAGGCAACATGAATAGAGTTTTGAAACATAAAACTCACTAAATTACACTGCTGTGATGCAGAGTGACATAGATCCATCTCATACATGTTTTTCCATGCAGTACAAGTGTTGGCAGCCCTTTGATAACATCACCAAAGCAACCATTCTTCATATGCAATTCTGAATAGGAACTGTTGACAGATTACTTAGCAGTGGAGAACATCACAATTCTGTCCAATTTTAGCTCATCATATAAGCACAATGCAGCACAGGCCACTGGATAGCATCAAGTACAATATTATTTGATTAAACCATCACTCAGATCTGGTATAATAGTTTTGTTACATTTGCATCATTACAAGACATGATATCTTGGCCATTTTTAATCTTGCAAACAAACAATTAAGCAAGTACAAACATTTTGCTTATACAGTGTCAGTAGGTAATTGTACAAATGTTCCAGATACTACAGGATGCGTAAAATTATTGGCTTGGAAGCAAACTTTGGTAATCTTAGGGGCTGGGTTAGAACTGCTTAAATCTAAAGTAAATGAACATTAAACATTGTGATAAGTTGGTGTTTCACTACTTTTTCATAATGAAGTTGCTGTAATGTACAATGCAGGAATATTTAGCAATGTATTTTAGTCCTTTTCAAGTTACAAATCTTTCTGAGATCTTCACGGTGCATTTATTGTTTTGTAACACTTGTGTCCTGTCTGTCGACACGTTTAAAGTTGGATTGAACACACTAACATACACCAACATTATCATGAAGGGTCCTTATTGACAATGAGGATTAAACATTCGCAGTTAAATATTTACAAATAAGAAGTGAAATAACTGCAGAGGCTGGTATCCCATCACGAAGTCACCATTTATTTACATGGAGAGTCCCTGACACTGATCCAGCTTCCTCAGAGCCAGCTCTCAGTGAACAGAACCTGTGACACTCCTTTTCTTATGTCAGTCAGGGCTCCCCGATTAGACCAGATTAATTGCCCCAATCAGAGAACTCATAATTCTATAACATCTGGTTGACCTTGTTACAATCACTACCTCCCTCCCACTCTGAGTCCGAGGACACAGGCCAGTTCTTTTTTTATGCAGCTCTTCCCGGGGTGTTTTAGCACCAGGTTAGGTTCCTCCAACTCTGCTTCTGATACAAGCAGCGTGTAACACACAGTATCTTGCCTCTTGCGACCAAAGCTTTGTAGAAGAAATTCAGTTTCCTCATCAGGCAGCAAAGACATCAAGGTGGCAACATCCATTGTGTCTATCTAAGATTCCAAGGTATCTTCAATACTGGAAGGAAAGGGAGTGCCCATGGGGTCCAGCACTGTTGGAAAGGCAGTTGAGGAGCCGGGCCCTTTTTGTTCCCACACTGTTTGAGAGTTTGCAGCTTTCAGATAGTCCACATGCTTGTTCAGGAGCATAGCACCCACCTGAACTTTATATATCACTGGACTTGACCTTGCATTGACCATGCCTCTTACCCATTCCTGTGGTCCCTACATCAAACTTTGCCCACTGAAGTAAACTGTCTCTCTGGTTTGGTGGATTCTTGTGTCCAGCATTGGTGTTCTTGATGCTGTTTCACCCTCCTTATCCCAGGTCCGGGAAGATCTTTAGGAAATACTCAAATTCCCTGCTGGTAAACGATGGCCTGTTATCTGTAACTGACACTTCCCAAGGAGTCCGTGTATTGCAAAAGATGTGCGCAGTTTTTTTGTCATCGTTCCTGTGTTTGACGAATGAACTCTATGCATGTCCAACCATTTTGAGTGGGCATCCACATTGACTAAGAAGATAGAGCCCGTGAGAGGACCTGCGTGGTCAACGTGTAACTGAGTCCAGGCTTTACCGGCCATTCCTATGGATGTTGGGGAGCTGCTGGTGGTAATTTTTGTTCTTGTCGGCACTCTGAACACTGGCCCACCTATGAAGCGATTTTGCCATCCAATCCTGGCCACCAGACATAACATCTCACCAACATCTTCATTTTGCAAACCCCTAGATGACCCTGGTGGAATTCAGCCAGTAACTGGTGGTGACTTTTGCTGGAGAAAATCACTCTTGCTCCCCTTAATAATCTGCCGTCTTCTACTGTGATCTGGGTCTCTCTGGGTCCAAAAGAGTTTCAGTTCTGGTTGTGACAGCCCTTGCGTTTCCCCCATCACCACCAGCTGTTTCAGTTTTGCCAGAACCGAATCTTTCTGCATCCAAAGTCTGATATTGTCAACTGGGACTGGAAGTGGCATGCACTCTCCTCGATACCAGCCTATGAGTTCTCTCCTCCATTTAGGCCGAGTGGGGCTCTTTTGCTGCCTGTAGTCTGCACTTAAGCAACAACAGCAATGGTTTGCCTGGCTGGATCCTGTAGAAAATGTTAACCATTTGGCCATGGCTTGGTTTTGTTTTGGGGTTTTGCTCATGGCTGACCAAGAGTTCCTCTGTTTATAATATGTCCTGACTGAGGCTATGCAATTGCTTTCACTCAAGTGGTGTTCCCCAAGCTCACTCGGACTGGCGAGGGTGTTCACTTCCATCGGAATTCCCTATAACTCATATGCTCCACTGGCCACATTTCCCAATGATAAAGTCAGTTGTGATGTCTGTCTGAAGTCCAGTTGGGCTTCAGCTAGTAGGCTGTTTTGCATGGTACATCATTAATTCTACATACCAAACTGACTCTCAGCATTGCAGTAAGGGTTAAACCAAAGTCATATGCTTCTGCCAGTCATCTTAGCCTAGTCAAAAATCCCAACATGTATTCTCCTGGTTCTTGAATTGTTGAGTAAAACTGACAGCTTCTCAGAATTAGAGAAAGCTCGGGGTCATAATATTCCCTAATTAAATCCGTCAACTCTTGAAAGGTTTTAGTATTTGGTGCCTCAGGGAAAGTTAGGCCCCTAATAACTGAAAACATTCCAGGTCCACAAGCTGACAGGAGAATTATTTATTACTTTTCATCTACTCTAATGTCATTTGCCTAGAAAAAATAATGCATTTTTTGCACATACTGGACCCAGTCTTTAACGGCAAGATTGAATGAGTCAAGCTTCCCAATAATGGCATGATGCCAGAAATGCTTAGCCCAACTCAAAGACGACTGTTGTAAGCAAATTCCTTCAGGAGTGTTCTTTTCTCCTGTTGCCACTGAAATAACTCCACACAAGCCGGTATTCCATCACCAAGTCACCCTTTGTTTACATATGGAGAGTCCTTGACACTGATCCAACTCCCACAGAGCTAGCTCTCAAATTGAACAGGATGTCTGACATTCCTGTTCTTATCTGTCAGCCAGGGCTCCCTGATTGGACCAGGGTAACAGCCCCAGTCAGGAAACTCATTCCACGAGGTCCACCTGGCTGACTTCATTACAATCACTATAAGAAACGTAACATTAAGGTGATGTTGCGGTACAGTGGACTAGGTTCAAATTCGCCCTTCTCCTGAGGCATGGAATAACATCTCTGAATAGACTGATATGGAAAATATCTGGAAACCTAACAATAAATGACCTCTGATGCTGCCTGCTGTGCTCCTCCAGCTCTACACTCCGTTATCTCTGACTCCAGCATCGGCAGTTCTTACTATCTCTGAGTGAGTTATAACCCCACTGTGAAGCCTCTTCTAGGGATGCCTATCTTGAAGAAGTTATCCTCCTCCCTCTGGAAAGACATCAGTGGATCTCTCTCCCACTGCAACCCTCTGGTAATCTCTTCGGCCCTGAAACTGCTCGACCATATACTGAAGCAAACTAGGTACTACTGCCACATTGCCTCCGATGCTGCCTGGTCTGCTGTGCTCCTCCAGCTCCACACTGTGTTATCAATGAATGACACTTTCAGTGAAGTTTTCTTGGAACTACACAGGGAGGCAGGACCGGGAGGAAACTTGAGAATTAGCTTGGTCCAATGTGGGAATGAATCAATCTTGCTGAATCCAGGTCAGCTACATGGACTGCAGCTGCAGATAACCAAGTAGGCTCTTTAAGAAACCAAAATAGGGAATGGTTGCAGCAGGAGGGGGATCTTGCAACAGGAGTCAGCTCCTCAAATGAGTCTGGAGTCTGACATTTGAACAATGGATCCTCTTAGGAGCAAGCCAGGACACCACCAAGGCCTTGAATCCCTAGCATGCCAACCCTGGAAGGAGAAGACTACAATTTCAGCTGCTGGTTGTTGTGTCACCACTAAACATTGATGGCCAGGCATTTGTGGCCCTGAATGTTTTTTTTACACGTTTTGAATGCTGCCAAAAGCATTTCCAGCTTGAGGTGTCTTCGTGGAGCTTTGCCTCTCTCAGTAGCATCCAACTCTCCTGGTGAGACTGCCAGCTTCCACAGCTTTTAGCCCTCTGAATGGGCCTCCTCTCTGGGCAGTCTGTCCATCGTCCTCAAATAAAGAAGGGTATTCTTAATTGGTTACCTTCTGTAAGATTGTGACACCCTATGGCCAGCTCACCTCATTGAAGGTGGCAGCTACCAGTTCCAAAGGAGGAGTCATATCTCACTGAAAATGTTAACTCTGTTCCTCTGTCAACAAATGCTGCCAGATCTGCTGAGTTTTGCCAGCACTTTCTGTTTTTATATCATTGAAGCTGGGACTGGCATTTGATAGGATATAGAATCATATTACACAGTATTTTTAATGTGTAAAAATCTAGTGCATTTTCATGATGGACTAGATGCACTAGCATTGTTAGATCAAGTTTGAATATTTTGTCTTCCAAGACACTTCAACAAGATATGTGATCTCTACAAAACATAATAGACCAGCATTTGCAAAACAAATTATGCAATGACAAATAATTTTAATCTATATACTTTTAATGCACAATTAAATACAACGATTACACACCAACTTTAAGTCTGCTTTACTTTTGCAAATATCCTTCCATTCCTCTTCCTGTGCCTTACATCATCTCTAACCATAAGGTTCTCTAAAGCCTTTGCAAGATGACTCTGAAAGGATTTTATAAAAACAGCCTGGGGTAATTATTCCTTGTGTTCATTCTTTGATCTGCAACCCACCTTTAATACTTTTGTTTGTGAAATTACTGTCACAAAAATCAGATACAGGTGGGGAAAAAAGTTATGTTTCAAAGACTTTTTATTGTGTTGTAAAAATGGATTAAAAATCATAAGATCTACAAGGCTCAATCAAAAATATGGAGCACTTATGTGAATACTTTGCTTTACACCTCATAATAGTTCTTTTCTCAACCATGTCAAATTTGTTATCAACATGGCAACTTTAAAACTATTCAAATGCATTACCTAATTATCTCTCCTTTTCACCTTTCCTGTCCTGGAGGCAGTAATTTCTGCTTTTCTGTTGGATCTCACCTCACTAGATACCATTCATTGATACGATCCAAATAATGACTGTCACCAGGAAATTTGACAAAAGGTGACATCAAAACTCTCGCTTTCCAGCAGGTCACAGATTTTCAGGGATCCTGCTTGATTCTTTCTTCAAACATGTTTCAATATTGTCTTACTCCTTAGAGAATAGACACTAAGGGTAAGCTACTACATCCCGAGTCCTTGACTAAAAACTGAACTAGGCTTGCCTTACAAATATGGTGGCTCCAAGAGCAGGTCAGAGGCTAGGAATCCTGCAGCAAGTAATTCATCTCTTGACCTCTCAAAGCCTGTCCACAAGGCACATGTCAGGAGTGTGATGGAATATTCCCCACTTGACTTGAAGAGTGCAGCTCCAACAACACTCAAGAGCCTGACACCATCCAGGAAAAAGCAGCTCACTTGATTTTTTTTTAATTCAGACCAGCATTTATTACCCATCCCTAACTGCCCAGAGGGCAGTTAAGAGTCAACCATATTGCTGTCACAGCAATATGGAGTCACAGGTAGGACAGACCAGATAAGGACAGCAGTTTCCTTCCCTAAAGACATTAGTGAACCAGATATTTTTTCTTAATAATTGACAACAGTTTCATGGTCAATATTAGATCCTTAATTCCAGATTTTTTTTATTGAATTCAATTTCCACCACCTACCATGCCAGGATTTGAACCCAGGTCCCTAGAACATTACCTGGGTCTCTGGATTAATAGTCCAGTGATAATATTGGCACTACATCCACAAACATTGATTTCCTCCACTACCAACACTTAGTAGCAGCAGTGTATACTATCTACAATATGCACTGCAGAAATTCACCAAGAGTGATTAGACAGCACCTTCCAAACCCACATACACTTCATTCTAGAAGGACAAAGGCAGCAGATACATAAAAACATCACCACCTACAATTTCCCCTCCAAGCCATTCACCATCCTGAATTGGAATAGTTCACAGTTCCTTCTGTATCATGGGGTCAAACTCTTGGAATTCCCTCCCTGATGGCACTGTGGGTTAACCTACAGCACTGCAACAGTTCACTATCACCTTCTAAAGGGAAGCTAGGGATGAGCAATAACTGTTGGCCCAAACAGTGGCACCCACATTCCACACGTGAATTTTTAAAAATCAATTTGTCATATCATATTTCAATCATTTGCTTTTGCTCATGTTAAACTTAATTCAAATTTGTCGTAGCCACGTTGGTAATTATTTTTATTGTGGCCTTCATGAGGAAGCTGTTGAGTGTAAATTATGGACCTATTGATGGATCTTAAGTTGTACAAGGTAAAACATAAGGCAACTGTAGTCCAAGTCTAACGATGAAGCGTGTCTGTCAAAAGTGTTCTTCAATTAAACAGCAGCACAGCGTGGGCTGTCGATCTGGAACACCCTGATGATTTACGTGGTTACCTCCTTTTCTTCCACCTCCCCTACTGGCTCCTATAATTCGCCCTCTGAACATTTACTGGCGATAACGGCCGATCTCTGACGATTGTCAGATTGTGTGACAAGTCACCAGACACCATTGTCAGCCAAGTACTCCAGAGGACCTTCTCCACCAGGCAAGGGTTTCCTTGAGAACCTCAATTGCTTGTTCATTAGAATGTGATGGTTGGGTAGTTCTCATGTTATGAGTCCTCAGTTAATGTTCAATTTTTAGTTTCAGAGCCATGGAATCAGAAGCCATGTGTATTGTATTGGGTTTGCAATGTTCTGTTGAAAAAATTACTGTCTTACCACAAAATCAGGTGATTCAAAGGTGATTGAATACTTTGCAAGATGAGCATGTTCCATACAAGAAGAATTAGTCATTAGAAGCACAAGAACATTAAATCATGACTGTTACCTCACATTTTCACAACAACTTAGAATTTCAAAGTTGTACTTTTGCATTAATAACAGCATGATCAAACTAATTGCAATTATTCTAATTTAAATAAAATCCAATAAATAAACTCTTCTATCACTGGGAGTTGGGAGGTATGCCAACTGACTCATCAAGCTGGCTCTATCATTTTTATGACAACATTATGAGGTAAATGTAAATTCTGTTTTCTCTATTTGGATATTCATAATTCAGCTTCCAATGCATTTGTTCAGTTTAATTGTTCTCATATTTTCCATAAATAGTACAGTCGATTCTGCTATAACACAATAGTTGTGTTCCTATAAAAATAATGGGGCATATGGGAAAAGCAGGGTTAGGGGCAGACCACGAAAAAAATCACTCAAAAGCCTAACACAAGGATAGCACGGTATGAATAATTGTTTAATTTATATCTAATAATGGAATAAAAGTAAATTTAACACTTTACCTTGAAAAATTGTCCAGAAGACTTTATGGGGGAGGAGGTTTTGAGGTTGTGCTATTGTTAATGGAGGGGCTGATGGTCGTCGTCATCATCATCATCACCTTCAGATGCAGTTGTATTTCCAGGGTTAGGGCGAAAAGTAGTTAATCCAGAAGTGGATGGCTGTGGTTCATTGCCTTCTGACTGTTTCTTGGGAGTTGCCTTAAAAAAGGCATTCAGGTTTTGCTGCTTTGCCTTTTTCTTCTTTCATGAAGAAGCTGTTCATAGGGTGCCAAATAAGATCTTATTCCATGAACTACTATCTCACTGCGTTCTGCATTGTAATCATTGTCCTTGAAGAGCTGCAACTGCTTCTCAATTTCCCTCAGGATAGAAGACAAAACAGAAGTGGAAAGCTTTCGTGGTGCTGCATCCTGGACTTCACCTTCTTCATCTCCAGCTTCCATTTCCCCCTCAGCGACAGCTGTTGTAGATCAGCTGTAGAGAGATCTTCACAGTGGGACTCAAACAGCTCTTCAACGTCCTCACTCTCCACTTCTTCAAATCCAACTTGCTTTGCTGGATCAACACAATGTTCTCTGATTCTTTGCAGGTCCTCTGACAGATCAAAGCCTTTAAAATCTTGAAAACAATCTGGGAAAAGCTTCCGCCAAACTGCATGCAAGCAGTCCTTGCCGACATCACCCCAGGTATCCACAAAAATGTTAATTGCATTCTTGATGTTAAAGCTCTTTCAAAAAAAAAGGAAATCACGGAGTGCTGTACGTCTCACAGAAAGCACTTCACAACAAAGTCTGCAAAATGATCACGTGATGCCAGTGCAGAGGCTCTTTCAGCATTAACATTGTGCATATTCAGGACAAAGCCTGAAAAACGATCATGTGATACCAGTGCACACTCCTCTGCGCAACGATGGAATCGTGTTATAGTCAACACAAGTTCGCATTTTAGAAATAGCATTCCCCTATTCGTCAGGCACATTATAGCCAATTCGCATTGCCAGAACACACATTATAGCAGAACCGACAATATTAATATGTCAATATTCACTCAACAAGGTTAGAAGGACAAATTGGTTAGTAAATAGATCAGCAGTGGAATGAGGGGTGGCTTTATCAGGACAGGTTTGGAAACATTCATGCCATATTAGTAAATCTCTCATTTGTATCAGGCATATCAAGTTGCGGAACACTAGATTGGCTTTTTTCCAAATGTTCCAGCTAATTTTTCCAAATTTTAAGTAGCAAAATTATAACTCTAGCTTTCAAAAAACAAAAAGGGCTATGTAAAACATGACTAATAAGCTGATAATTATTTTGATAAAAAGCAACATTAGAAAAATTATCTACAGTTTCCTAACATCAGAATTATAAGTTAATTATTTGCCCTGGAAGCTATGCCACTTAGTTTCAACCAAGGTTTTTCCATGAGCTAAGTCAAAAAAGAACTAGTGCAAAGCCAGATAAGTGAAATGTCCAATAGTAGCCAGTTGTGAAAATTAAGGAACAAGTCAGAACATATGGTCGCCAAAATGGTAGAGAAATATCTTGTCCTGCTAATAATGGGGAGGGAAGGACTTGGTTCCATTTGTAAACTATTAACTACATTTGTGGCACACATGATGGTTTTTGTAACAATGCAATATAAATAACCTTTGGCTTGTGTCTGAGAGTCCTAAGGAGCATGACTGCTACTTGTTACAACAATAATTCTGAAATAAAAACAGAGCTCATAACCAATTGTAATTTCATTCACTACAGACAAAGCAGTAATAACATACTGAGATGAGTTAACAAAATTGCAGGAAAAGTTGCTCAATTCTTCCAAAAAGATGCACAATATTGTTAAGAAACAAAAGTGACTAATTGTACACATATTATACGTTTGATAAATTTAGCACATTGTTTATGGAACTCCATCTGAAAAAGTCACACAGAATTCTTACATTGGTGGAAGAAGAAACAGTTAAAGTATCACATAAGGTACAGCACATTTTGTTCTTTGGCCATGTAAAACACAAAAAAGTTGTTAATCATCAGCCGAATTAGAACAATAGCAAAGGTCTATAAATAATTTGAATTCATTGGACCTTCACTGACTTCAGCTAACAGAACTTATAAATGTATTTTACAAAACCATAAGTCACTGGAATGCTTGTGAAAAACACTAATGTAACTTTTCAAGAGGTAGCTCAAATGAGCCAAGTTTAATGTAGAACAGCCTAAATAAATTCTATTATCCCTTTAAGGTTCTTTTTTCCTAATTTGACTCCCTAAAGACTTTAATTAGGTAAGAACTGGCAGCATGAGATTTACTTATAAAAATAACAACATGTAAAGTGTTAATTAAACTTTCATTAAGTTACTATTCGGTCTGACAACAGAGTAAAATGATTAACCATGCAATTTAACATGCTTAAGTCCTGCTTACAATGTTTCTGACTGCAATGTGATGCTTTTTATGTAGGGATACAGTTGGAACAAGACTGTCATTATTAACAGCTAAACACCCTCATTAAATCCCAAGTTATACGCCCTCCTATTTATTTTATATGACTAATAACATTAGGTGAAATATTTCTACCTGAATTTCATATTTGCTCCAAATTTGGAAATTAGAGCGCATATGTTCTGATATATGGGAGCAATCCCACTGGAGATAAGTGGGTGCATGAACATCAGGACAGTATTGACTTATAACTATCCTATTAACTTGCAACGCGTACTATTTACGCTTTATATTACCTGTTTTTGTTATTGAGGCTACTGCAATGCAGCCATTACTTTTCTATGATCTGAGCACTCAGAGTAAATTCTACTCATTGAATGAAGATGTAAAAGTTAATACAATTAGGGGGTGCAAACTTTTAAAGATACACAGCCACTTTAACCAGTGATCATTCGCAGTGGGGGTTTACTGCAAATTGAGTCCATTCTTCACATGATGTGTGTGCTAATCTCAATAAGGATGCTGCAATTGCCCTCAATGTCTTGAGTAACTATAAAAGTTGCATTAAAAAAACTATAATTAAGAAGTTGACATCAGTAAAAATGACTACGAAGTTGTTCAATTGTTGTTAATAACTGAACTGATTCCCAATGTCCTTTAGTGAAAGAAACCTGGCCTATATTTACATTTGCTCTACCTCAATCCGGGACTTAAAGCCACTTACTAAGTCGCCTGTCATACAAGTTAATTGTATCACGTTCTTAAGGATGACAAATGATGGCAATAAATTTTGGACTTGCTGCAATGCACCAATCATGAGAGTTAATTTTTAGAATTATTTAGAAATAAATGTGAAATAAATATATAAAAATCACTCCAGGTGCCAGTAATCTCATTGATAGCCACTGAAAGCACAATTCCTGAAAATCCCAACCAATTATTACACAAACACCACCACCCCACTGAAAAAGAATTTCTCAGAATTCCCGTCGTACTATCATAGCCATAATCTAACTTTGGTGTTAAAGTAAAACAACCATTCAAGTCAACACCATTTGAAAATTGCAATTAGTGCCTTGTAATCACTTTTAACAATTTATTATGTCTTGTATAAATCAAGAATTATTGTAACTCTATACAATAAACTACTGTATAAATATGTTAATATGACCTTTCTTTGTATGCAGTGGCAGTTTCCATCTCCCTGCAGTAATTTCACTACTTCCGAAGTCTTTTAATTTATACCCATGCAGTTTCATGGACATTATTATTTTGATCTGAAGTGAAGAATTAAACAATCAAACCTGTGTTTGATTGATGCTATTGATCATTTCTCTTAGTCATTATTCATCTGTTGATGGTACTGATTTATGTAATGGTACCATGAGTGACAAAATCCTTCTCACAAGTAGCAGTCATTTGTGTGTATGTCCAGAGAACAAATGTTATCATTACTCAGGTATGAAAAATGTTACAGATAAAACCAATTTTCACTTTGTCCACAATAAATATCAATAAAATTAACTGAATATTAATCAGAAGCGAGAATAATATCTGATTTCCCAGATCATTTCAACACAGGGAAACTAATGGCTAAAAGTTGGTTTGCTGTAAATTTCAGATGCAGGGATCATGATTCATGATCTGTGTACATTAGTATCATCAGAGGTAAGCAGCACAAAAATGTGGTACTCCCACCTCATTACTATTATTGTGGCATGGCGTTGAGCATCCACCTTGCTGGTAACAACCTCTGACTCAGTAGAAGACTGGACAATATTGTGCTAATGAGGTTCAGGAAGTAGTCATGTCCATAGTTCTAACTATGAAGATGACTCACTGCTTGCATTTTTTACAGTCCTGAAAATGGCTTTGTAGCTCTGTACATTTGGGTAAAGTTAGTTAAAGAACATCTCAAACCAAGAGTACAATTTGAAAAATATATTAAATGAGCAAAAGTATAAACATCAACAATTATAATATTTTCTACAGTCCTAATGCTATGTTTAAAGTAATCAAGAACTGGAATTTACTGCAATTAAAACACTAAAAAAGTATGACATTTCTAACCTTGCTTAGTTTATGTGTAAATAGCCTCCTGCCAAAGACAAAACTCTGTGATTTCTATTTGCACAATACTCTTTGAATTGGCTCAATACAGGACCAACCATATTCTGTGTTACCTCAAAACCTCTTGGCCCATTAATTTGAATGAAGTAATATTACAGGTGTAATATATTTCAGGCAAACCACTGCATAATGTGTTTTCTTCCTGAGCAAAGTAACTATGAAAAATAGCTAGCCATAAAACAGAAAACAATGATATTCACTCGGCTAATTAATAACCACAATTACATACTTACTTTCTGACAATGCATGGGAAATATAGGCAGAATGATGTTCAAATCCACAGAGAAAGTAGTAAAGAATGGATCAGAAATTTAGATCTGTGGAAACAATATTACTTCTATTCTTAAGATATATTGGTTTATTTAGTATGGCAGCAATGCCACAGAATAAAGATTCCTGCAACTTTCTGTACCACGTTACCATTTTTAACAACTGACAACACAATTTTAATAACAGGCTTTGTTTCCTCAACTCATCTCATCTTCCATGTATGTTGAAACGTAACCTCACTGTGAGTATTCATTTTAAAACAGGAGTTAAACAGAAATACATAAAGCAATATATTCAAATATAAACATAGGGCACTGCAGAATAGTGGGATGTAGGTTCATGGTTGTTAGCTTCTGTGTAGCTTAACTCCCCATCTATACTGTGCCCCATGTAGGAGTGATGGTTGAACACTTTCTTACAGAGTAAATTGGAGACAGAGGGTTGTTCAAAGTCTGGTCTCAGCTGTTACTATGCTATAGTTATTGTGCAGTGTGTTGCTAAAAAATTCAACATATAATGTTTGCTACACCATGTTGTCATGCTAACCAGAAAAGAAATCAGCTGACGAATATTTGGTTGTATGTGTACAATTAGCTCTCCCAAGTGGCAAATTTTTAACACGAGAAGAAAATGAAGAAATGGGAGGTTTTAAAGGGCCCAGAATATCATTTTCAAATAACACTGGAAGCTGCATTCATCACCTGTGTGCTAACCTGATTGGTGGACCTTACTGGTACTGCTGCATGTCATATCAAAAAAGTATATTAGTCAAATAATCTAACATTGATACCAAAACCACTCAGTTCCATGCACCACTCCATAATGTTCTCTCCCTGTCCCGATTAAAATCAAACTTTGAACTCACAAACAAACTGCCTGCCACATTTACACTGTTCTGCACTGACAAGCTCCCTCGCAGCACTCATTTAATCAATCTGTACGGACACACCTCTAGAGCAGTTGGAAATTGATGCCAGATTGAATCTGGGCTATAAGACAGGGATACTACCATAACAGCACAAGAGCCCTCAGGGCTCATTAAATACTCGCAGCTCTGCTAACCATGCAATTGAGTCTTAACCATGAAAATAATTCAGTCCACTGGCTATTGTCAACAAGTGAGCAGTGTAATTGCTCCACCCACCATCTGCTTGCTGCAAAAATTAGCCAATGGCATATATTTTAACATTTAAAGTCAAGAATACAAGTTTTAAGAGATGCAACAAGCTTCTGAGACAATTTGAACTTGGCTTCATGTTGGGTTGAGGTTAGGCAATTTTAAAGTGGAACAGAAGAACAGCTTCTATAGTCCTGTTACGACTCTTGGCTTCAATACTATGCCCTTCTTGAGTTACAGTACTGCTCTTGTGCAGAGGCACACTCAAAATTGTTTTGCATTAACCTGAAAGTAATCCAGTCATAAAATTGTTGCTTTAGCATTGGTTAGGATGACATACTGTGTTTAAAGAGCAAGTCCAAGGCTGGAAATTCTTTTTTTGGAATTAAAAAGGCTGGAATTCTGACTCATTTCCTGACCACACACTCTCCTGCCCCCAAAGTCTGTTCACCATCTACAAAGCCCAAGTCTAGATTTTAATATAATAGTCTTCATTTGGTAGATAAGAGAGCTCCCACAAAATGCAAGAGCTACAAGACAATTCAGGATAAACCAGCCTACTTGATCAATGCCTCATCCATCACCTTAAATATTTATCTATCCATCAACAGTGTAGCAACTGCAAGGTGCATGTAAAATAAATTGGACACTTCTAACTTTCAAAGTTTTGGCAAAGATCTGTAGCTCGGGTTGTAGGTGAGGTTGTTGACTTGCTCGCTGAGCTGGCTTGTTCTCGTTCAGATGTTTCGTCACCATGCTAGGTGACATATCAGTGGGGCCTCCGATGAAGCGATGTTGTTCTACTCCACTTGGAATTTATACTGTCTGGTCCGTTATGGTGATAGTGTCATTTCCGGTTTTACAAACCCACACAGATCAAAACCGGAAATGACACTATCACCATAATGGACCAAACAATATAAATTCCAAGCGGAGTAGAATAACCTCGCTTCATGGGAGGCTCCACTGATGATGTCACCTAGCATGGTGATGAAACGTCTGAAGAAGAATAAGCCAGCGAGCAAGTCAACAACCTCACTTCTAACTTTGCTTATTTATAAATAGCCTCATGCTGAACACAAAACGCCAGAATTTCTGTTTACACCATAGTTGGGGTTGGCTCAATACAGGATTGATTCCTTATTCTCCATCCTGCATTCCCCCAACCCCTTGGCACAAATGATCACCTACAAGATGCATTGCAGCAACTCGCCAAGGCTCCCTTGACAGCACCTTCCAAAACTTCTATCACATAGAACGACAAAGGCTGCAGAAGCATAGGAACACCACCATAAGTATCCCACCAAGTTACGCACCATCCTGACTTGGGAAATAATCATTGTTACATTACTTTTATATGTCAGAGATTGGAATCCTCTGCCAAAAAGGACAGTATCTATACCTAATGGACTGCTGCAGTTCAGGAAGACAGCTCAAGGACAGTTAGGAATGAATAATACATTTGACTTAATCAGCAATGCCCACATCCCATGAAAAAAAAGTGAAGGCTTGGAAGTAGATTGACCTTTGGTCATTTGCTAGTTACATGCTGTCCAAAGGAAAACATTGGTATATTTAAACAAAGTGAATTTTATAAATAAAGAGATTATATAAATTTGCTATGAAAAATTTCTCACTACTAAGGAACAAAGCAGCAGTCTACTGAGGCAAATTCCATTGTACTGGTATGCTTAACAGTTGGCATAGCTAGCATAAGAGTATTTACAATGTCAACATTACCTTTACCATTTATTTAATGCAAAAGACAAATACTTATAATTATTTCTCTATTTATTTCTTTTCACAAGTAAACATTTTAAATGTCCGTGTTTAAATAACAAACCACTGACAACTAAATGAAGAGACTGGAAACTTGATTACAGTATATATTATTTAAAGCTGACATTAAAAGGAACACAACAATGATGAACATCCCCCATGGCTCTCCTACCATCTTTGAGTTTATTGGTAATGACAAACTCAAAATTCAATTTGCAGTAGGAAGATTTGAGGCTCCTCTCCCTCACATTCCTTCTCAATCTGCATGTTTCAGGATAAAATTTCAAGTTCAGCTTTCAACTTAATGCAGTTTATTCCACAGAAGAGTATTAAATGCAGTCAACGCAGGATGCACAATGTCATTTCATAATCCTCACACGGACAATAGTAACCAGTAAATTACTTGACCATACATGACAATAAAATATTAAATTAAACTAAACAGATATTTACAAACACTTATCTTGATCACATTATTGCTTTGAAGTAACACAGCGTGGAGCTGGAGGAACACAGTAGGTCAAGCAGCATCAGAGGAGCTGGAGCAGGAAAGCTGACGTTTCGGGTCGGGACCCTCCTTCAGAAAGGTCCTCCAGCTCCAGACTGTGTTATCTCAGACTCCAGCATCGGCAGTTCTTACTATTTTTGATTGCTTTGAGGTAATTGTCTATTGACTACTTGGTAAAGATTTTTTTTAATAAAATGTTCTCTTACCTGAAAAAATACCTGAAGCACCCATCTCTTTGGTCGAACCAAGTATAAGATAGATCATGCTGAGAAGCACTGGTATCTGTCTCCTATGACATCCATCGAGCAGGTGCATTGTGTATTGGCAACCAGCAGTTCACATCTTTTTAAATCTTTCCCTGACCACGCATCTCCAAGTGACGTCCTTCTCAAGTGTGTAAATCACAGGCCTGGAAAGCTGGAAAAAGAGGAGTTGTCACCAAGTTGCCCCAAGTAAATAATGCACCACAAAACTTCACAAATACATTTACCTGAGGTGTGTGATAAACACGGAGACAAGTGCACAGCGCAACACCAAAGATTTATGAGGACAGCACAGACAGCCACGTGAGAGTATAAGGACAGTATAGACACCCATCTGAGCAATATGTAGAAACTATAGACCTCAAACTGAGGAATTCCAGGTCAGTCACAACCAAGGACCATAACCACAGAATGGAACCCCACCTGAGGGGCACAAAGACAGTAAAGAAACCGCATGTATGGAACATTAGGACAGCTTAGAAACCCCACCTGAAGGGAATGAGGACAGTACAGAAACCCCACCTGAGAGACATGGGGACACTACAGAAATAGAAACCTCATCTGAAGCATGAGAGGACAGTATACAAACCCCACCTGAGGGACAGGGGACAGTATAGAAACCCCACCTGATGGGTAATGAAGAGAGTATAGAACCATCTGATTCTTACGAGGACAGTATAGAAATCCCACCTGATGGGTATGAAGAGAGTATAGAAACCCCACCTGACAGACGGGGGACAGTAACGAAACCCCACCTGACAGACGGGGGACAGTATAGAAACCCCACCTGAGGGACAGGGGGACAGTATGGAAACCCCACCTGAGGTGTATGAGGACAGT
The DNA here is from genome assembly GCF_021869965.1 of Rhincodon typus. Lineage (NCBI taxonomy): Eukaryota > Metazoa > Chordata > Chondrichthyes > Orectolobiformes > Rhincodontidae > Rhincodon > Rhincodon typus. The sequence goes on from NC_063342.1 coordinate 22,696,153, forward strand.
ATAGAAACCCCACCTGAGGGACAGGGAGACAGTATAGAAACCCCACCTGAGGTGTATGAGGACAGTATAGAAACCCCACCTGAGGAAGCAAGAAACAGGACAGAACCCAATACCTGAATGGGTGCGAAGGTAAGATTCATTGAAGCCGACGCGCCCAGTTCTGGCTGTGAGCCAATACTCCTGGTTTCCGCGTTAAATTACCACCAGTTTGACTGAGCTGTTTTGCCTCCAGTTCTGGATGAATCCTGATTCTCTAACTGTTAGTGCGGATGTCTCCTGGTGTATAATGCAGGCGCTCTCTGTCCCCGCGTGTTCCCACTGCCAGCACACATCCAAAAACTGCGCTGCGAAGCGAACTGTTTTCCTCTTCGCCTCCCGTTCATTCGCCAATGTTTCTTGGCAGTGCCGTCCTGAATTGGTTTAAATTTCCAGTTCAGTTGGAGTTAGCGTTGACTTGTAAACTTGCAGTTCCAGTAAACGCTCCACACCCAAGTAAGTGTTGGCTGTGTCTTCGCCAAACTGTATCCGGAGCTCTCCGCTAGACTGTCATCCCTAACTTACCAAGGACGGCTTCTTCAAAATTAAGCGTGCAAATGTCAAATTATTTTCTTTTAAAAGCAGCTCCACATCACGCAATTCAGGTATTCCGCCTGCTTTTGTTAAATGACTGAGGTCGGGAAAATTAAGTGTATTAGTTGCTGAGATAATGTTTAAAATCTCTTGGATGTAGAAAAGTCTTCAGTTGTATCTTGCCCCCTCGTGATGAAAATCCCCCTTAGGTCCTTGTACCGGAGGAGCTGTGTCATCTATTCCCAGTTTGAGGGCTATTCTCCAATACTGCGAGTTTTTCCATCATTTATCCACCCTGCTCCTCCTCCCGGTGACCCTGGTTTTTCCCAAGTGGATGAATCCGGGAGGAGTCGGCCTTACATGGCTCTGAAACTGCTTAGCTTCTGTCCCGTCCCCATTGCTGGGCAGTGTGTCTCTCAGCCTCCTGGCCCTCCCCAGTTTGCCTACCTCTCTGACCCCACTCTATTCCGACTCAAACTCAGATGCTCTTCAAATCGGCGGCCACACGCGATAAACCGCCCCATGTCACCCCCAAATCAGAAGGTCACACCGATTCTCTTTCCCACTCCATCTGTCTCCCCGCACCGCGCTCGCCAATCGCATGTCTACATGAAAAAAAACGCGTTCGATTGACTTTCTGATCTTTAGGTGAAAATAAAGTTTACAGCCGCCAGTGTTTTGGTAGTTGAATTGACAACATGAAGCGTCACGAAGTGTGGGCGGAACGAGTTGTAAATCCTGTTCCCCTCTCCAACCCGAAATAAATGGAGGCTTCAAACTTTTCCTCTCCCAACCCCTTGTGGATCAAAGGCATGAGCGTTATCTAAGAACGTCGTTTAGAGTCTTATATATGACAGGTTAATGTGCACTAGATAGATCATATACATTCCAACAGTGCTATATCGTAACCGCTTGTCACACAAAGCTATAGGACTGCTAGGTACCTGAAAACATAGCACGCAGCAGATAAAACGCGGTGCCAAGGCAAGAAAGATGGCAAAAGGCAAAGTTAGTTCCTATTTCTTTGACTAATTCCCCACATCAACAAGGAAAACGACGCACCTGTGACGTCTACTGGGTTGCTTTGTTTCTGAGCTCAGTTGCTTTAAAGTGCAGAGTACTCGGCTTTCACTGCACCTTCTACGCTTGGATGTAAGCGCTGACCTTTTAAAAATGTTTTCAATGCAGCTTCCTCTATGACAAATGCATTCAAAAACAGGTATTCCCCGGATTTCTGCCCGACCCCGTGCGCACGGGTGCACATTGACTGGTGTAACATGTTTCAGGTTTTAAAGTAAATATAATATTAACTGTTACTGTTACTGTACATTCTGTAAAGAAATTCCATTGTAGTGCAGCGCGCTCCCTGGTGGAACTTGAATCCGAATTGACTGAAAAATACCAAATCTCAGAATCACAGGATTGCTACAGCGCGGAAGGAGGCCATTCGACCCATCGCCTCTGCTCTAACCAGTGGGAAATTTCCTTCGTCCCATTCCTCCTCCTCTTCCCCCCAATTCTCCATTCCCCCAAACTTGCACATTCTTCCTTTTCAGTGAAAAGTCTAATTCCCTTTGGGCCGCCTCCATCACCCTCTCAAGCAGTGCATTCCTGATGGTAAGGACAGTTTCTGTGAAAAAAAAATTGCTTTCTCGTTTTACTTTTGCCTCTTCTGTTAGTTAGTTTGAATTTGTGCCCTCTGGCTCAATCCTTTCATGAGTGGGGACAGTTTCTCTCTATCTATTCTGTCCACTTATTATTTTGCACACTTGTATCTAATCACTTTTCAACATTTCTTTTTTCAAAGAAAATAGTCCCAATCTCTTGAACCTATCCCAACTAGAGTTCTTCATCCCTGAAACTATACTTTTTTTGGCACTCTCCCTATGCCTTCTCAGCCTTTCTAACGTACTATGCCCTGAACTGGACAAAATGCTCCAGCAAAGGTAAAACTGGTATCTTATACAATTTCAATATAACCTCCTTGCCCTTGTACTGTATGCCCCTAATAATAAAGCTGAGGATACTGTATATTGTTTAAGCTGTTCTGTCAACCTGTCCCGTCAACTTTGATGATTTATGCACACATACACTTGGATCCCTCCGCTCCTGCACCCCCTTTATAGCTGCACATTTTGAATCTCTGCATTCTTCATAACAAAATGAATCACTTCACATTTCTCCATCTTGAACTTCATCTGGTACCCATCTAAATTCTCAAACATATCTAGGGCCCTTTGAAGGTCTACACCATCCTCTTCACGGTTACATTTTGTGCTATTCACAAATTTTGAAATTGTCCTAAGTATACCAAGATCAAGATCATTAACATATATCAGTATAAGCAAGGTCTCAGCACTGATCCCCTGGAACATCCATACAAATCTTCCTCCAGTTCAAAAAATTTCCATTAACCACTACTCTCTGTTTCCTGTCGCACAGCCAATTTTGTACCCATGTTGCTACTGTCCCTTTCTTCTATGAGCTGTAACTTTGTTCACAGGTCTGTGCTGTGGCACTGTATCAAGTATTTGTATTACATTTCTTCCAAACATCAAGTAACTGCTCGCCCCCTTGTGTTCTGTATTTTTACTGCCATTAAATAGCATGCCATCTTTTATTTTTAATGGTAATACAGTCGGTTCGGCTATAAAGTGATAGTTGTGTTCTGCACCATCACATTATAGAAAATCGCGCTATAGACCTCCAGGCCTCCACAATAATGTCAATTGCATTCTTGATGTTAAAGCTCTTCCAAAAAAAAACCCCAAAATCACGGATTACTGTACCTCTCACAGGAAACACTTCACGACAAAGTATGCAAAATGATTATGTGATGCCGGTGCATACTCTTCTGTGCACTAATGGAATTGCATTATAGCCAACACAAGTTTGCATGTTAGAAATAGCGTTCCTCTGTTCGTCAGTTGCTTTATAGCCAATTCACGCTGTCGGAACATGCGTTATAGCAGAACCGACCGTAACCAAGAGTAACTATGACGCATCCTTTGAATCCAAAATATAATGTTCTATTATTATATTTCATGAAGCTTCAGGTGAATTAGTCTTGACTACAACAATGCAGTGCAAGGCACTACAATTTTGATGTTATTCGAATGAATACTTCTTCACAATACACAGTATTGCAGTCAACAACATAAAAGTATGTATCACAAAAGCTAATGTACCCAATAGGGCCCTTTTTCTGTGGAATCTATATGAACTATTCTATTGTGAACTGAAAACAGCCTGCTTTATGGGGAAAATTTTGTCATATTACCCAAACATGAAAGTTAACAATTTTACCCTACTTCAACTATTGATGTATGCTGTGATATTTTCAATCAGGTTGTCAGGTGAGTTTGCCTGAATCATTGTAATTGCCTTACAGGAGCCTTAAAGAATCTTACTGGAGAATAAATTATGCCTTTAATCTGGTTTGTACATTTTTTAACAACCTGTTCAGTAATACTATATTATACCTCTGGCATAGGTGGGACTTGAACTAATTTTTTTGTTTTCAATTCTACCAGCTATTGTTGTGGGATTTGAACCATTTACACATAGTATTAGCTAGACCATTGGATTATTATCCAGTGACATTGCCACTAAAATGCAATTAGCCAAAAGGCATAGCCTTTGAGTCCACGTGTTTAGACATGTTATGACACATGCCTGGGGAACAGTGGGATTTGAACCTAGACCTTACGAAAGATAGAGAACAGTACCACTATTCCACAAGAGCACTAAAGCATTTGTAGTTAAACTGCTTGAACATGTTATGAGGTACCTGCAGAGCAATTGCAAAACCAATCTTTTGGTCCAGAAGTGGAAACACCACTGACGCACTACAAGAGCCTTTGATTTCAAATTTGCCATGGCGAGAGTCAAGCCCCATCATAAAAGCATTAGCTTGACTCCCTGGATTACTAATCCGATAACATTACTACCACATCACTGATTTTCCACCCTTTAATCTAGTTAGCTTTACAATTGGCATAACACATAATTATTTGAACAATCTTTTTGCTGGATTTAAATTCATACCAAAGGATTACAAGTTAAAACTAAGGGCCAGAGATTTGAAAATTTTGAATGTAGCTTTAATTAATATATTTTACATATCTGGCTTCATGTCTATCTATCTTTCTATCCATCTATTTATCTACCTACCTATCTAACTGTCTATCTTTCAATCCATCTATCTATCTGTCTGTTGATCTGGCTAACATCCAGAGTTCACTATTGAAATACGTTTTTTATATACATCTCTGTAACTCCCTTCATTTAACAACCCCGTTCCACACTCAAATCCAGCCTTCAGAATGTATTTACTTGACTTAGCTTTCCTCTGTTCACAATCCCATTTAATGGTCCACTTTCTTGAATTCTCTGCCTATTTACCTTATTCATCCACCTGTACCGTCCTTTCCTATTTCTTTGAATAAGCTTTTGACCACCAATGCTAATATCTCTTTTTGGCTTAGCATCTATTTATTTATGATTTTGCCTCTTTAAAATGCATCAATATTTTTTAGAATAAAGATGCTATAAAATTGCAAGTTGTTGTTGTAATAAGGGATGAGTAATATTATAATCTTCCCTTGTAGCCTAAAATCTTTTATTTAAAAGTGGTTTTAACAGTATCATCCTACCAGGAATTGTACACATCTATTCTCTCTTGATAGTACTTTAGAGACCCAGATAGGCCAACTCTATTAACATTATCATTGTTGCAACAGCACTGAATTGTGCAGTCATTTCTCAGTTTCATGTATTGGCACCTATAAGAGATTTGTGTTTGTCATCTTACCAGATTTGGATTGCTAACTCTGCTGAGCTACTAACTGCGACAGCTACCTTAATTCAAATCGCAACCGTGGGAATTCAAGCCCCTAGATCAAGCCACGTGGCTGGTGAGAGTTCATCAGAAAATATGGAAATTATCATCAAACTAGAAAGTCCAACAGAACAAGAACTCTATAAACAGTCACTTCCATTTGTTCAATTTCATGATGCAAAAATGCCACAACCGCAATTTATTACCCCCATATCAATGTGAGATCCCTGGTTTAATGATAAAATTTAATGATAGAATGAAGGTGAATGAAATACAGTGTACAAATCACAACTAATATTGGTTAAGGATACACAACCAAACCATTACAACATTTGAAGGTGACAGAGGTTTGGAAACTTGAAATAAATTTGTTGAAATGTTCCAGTTTGGGTTTGCTGCAGTTCAGTCATCAGTCTGGCTGAAAAGGATATTGGAGAGTAGATCTGAGCAGGATTGGAACGAAGAATGTTCCACATATCCCGTGAAAGGCAAGTATAGTTAGGACCATATGATTTCCAGCAGCAATAAGTTTTATTTGGAGAAATTGAACGGAGAAGTTGTCCAATATGAGAACAAACTTTGCCAAGTAGACAAGGTGTTGATCCTAGCACTGGTTGGATCTTTATTCAAGGAAGAAGCATAACACCTACTGCCCATCCTGGTGGGACTGGAGATCTACAGGGACTAGACATCCAATAGTAAAGATGATACAGTTAAAGCTGGAGTTGGTAATCGTAATATTGCAGAGGGTATCTGAAGAATCGCTAATCAGCGATTGGAAAAGACTGGAAAAATCAAAAAATGTTAAAAGAGAAAGAAATAGGTTTTGTGGAGCAAGAACAGGCTATAATAATGTATCTACTGGCTAATCCTATTTGTTGTTCTTGGAAAGGAGGTAGAAGAGACAGTGTGGAATAAATCCAATGAGGGGCAATTGGAATAAAATCTCCAGAGGAGATGAAGTTGATGATAATTTGGGAAACGATAGTTTGATGTTCAACGCTGGTGCTGTGGTCCGAGGAAGGTAGGAGGAAATGCAAGATGGCTTTCAGTTTCCTTAAGGAGTTGCAGTTATATTCATTGTGGAGGTCAACAGTTCATTCAACAGTTCCACCTGACGCAGTATGAATGGTTGTGATGCAGGAATGAATCACTCAGGGCAGAAGTTCAGTAAATGGACAGAAGTAAAATTCTGTGGATGCTGGAAATCTGAAAGTAAAACAGAAAGTATTTGAAAAACTCAGTACGTCAGGCAGCATCAGTGGAGAGAGAAACACTGTTAAGTGTTTCGAGTTCAGTAGGACTCGCCTTCAGAACTTTACTATATGGATGATGGTCTGACTTGGATGGTCACATATGAACCATTCCCCTTGCTCCTGGGCAACATGTGGCCGCATCACCGCTGGCTAATCTTCAAGAGGGGCTTGAGGATTATCCTGATTGACTGTAGAATGTGGAAAGCCCAGGTCCATCATAAAGTTACAGCTGTTAGAGTTAAAAAAAACTGCAGATGCCGGAATCCAAGGTAGACAAACAGGAGGCTGGGAGTACACAGCAAGCCAGGCAGCATCTAGAGGAAAGGAGAAGTCAACATTTCGGGTATTACCGTTCTTCAGGACTAAAGAGAACTGAAGAAGGGTAATACCCGAAACGTTGACTTCTCCTTTCTTCCAGATGCTGCCTGGCTTCCGGCGTTCTTCTATTCTCCTGTTTGTCTACCATAAAGTTGCAGCCATTCAGGAGGTGCACCAGGGAGAAAGTTTGGTCAAACTGTAAGGTGCAGAGCATTTTCCTGCAGAGACTAAGGACGTTTCAGAGGAGGATTTTAAATATTTTTTGTAGGGAAGCATCCTTTATGTAAATATAAAAACGAATCCCAGTAAAAACTACAAATCCCAGCAGACAGCTGGGTTACGTGCACTGATCACTCCGCCCCTCCGGTGTAATTTACGGAAACTGGAGAACCCCGCCCCTCTGGTATAGATATTTTCCTAAACGACCAGTTCCGAGATGTTATTACGGACCATCTCCGGAGTTGGTAGCTTTTGAATTCGGTCTCCTAGCTCAGAGGTAGTAGCGTTGTCACAGGGAGCTTCTTCCATGGTGTAACATTCGGAAGGTAGCGCGTGGCCATTCATAAAAGTTCCCGGGATTGGAACGTTGTGTCGCCCAGTGGATCGCGTGCCGCATTGTAACCATGTCCCAGCTGATCGCGCTGGCTCGCTGCGGAAGCTGCGCCCGGTCTGCCCTCGCCCCCGTTGCAGCGCACCAGCGAACCGGCTCCTTGCTCGTTGCCGGCGGAGCCGCCGCAAGCCGGCGCCTTTGCGGCGTGCGATGGCTCAGCCGGCACGGCGTTCGGAAGTTCGGCCTGGGAGATGCTTTTTGTACGGGCCTGCTGGTCGGCGGCGCCGTGCTGATCGGGGTCACCGCCGCCGGCGTTGGGCTCACCCGCCAGCGGGCAGTGATGGCAGCGGAACGCTGGCACGGAGGTGTCGAGCGGGATCAGCAGGCGCGGGATGAAATATTGCGAAAATGCAAACACTTCATGTCGGATCCGGTGACCGACATCAACCAGTTGCTGGAAAATAAGGAGGACATGAGGACTAAGATGGAGTTGCTGATATTGGATGTTCAGGCTGATGTTTGCAAAGCCTTGGCTGAAGTTGACGGCGGTCAGACCTTCAAAGTCGACCGATGGCACCGTAAGGAAGGTAAATATTTCCGAATGCTTGTCTACGTGCAAATGCGCATGCTTCTTGAGTGGCGGAAGTTATTGCGAAGCACCAACTGTCAGTGAAATTGAAGTTATGATGTGAAGAAGTTGGAAGAAATTGCTCTGTTGTCAAATGTATGATCAGCTTTTCAGGGCAGGGAGTATAGGTCAGATATGTTGAGTTAATTTCATTTTTTTAAACATTACCTTTCAGATTACAACTGATTTAATCTGGTGGAAGGGAGACCCCACGTCATTAAGTTGTTTGCTGCACTTGTCTTTTTAAGATCATCTCGTAGATCGCAATTTCGAAATAGATTTTCAATGAACGTGCATGTAACCACGAAGAAAGCTAACAATTACAAATAGTACCTGAGCAAAATGCTGGAAATCGGAAACGATAGCAGAAAATTTCTGTTTTTACTTCCAAAGTACTTAATTAGCTGTAAAACATTTTGGAACTTTTAGGTTGTGAAAGACACGTTTTTCTTTGCCTCAGCGCTGCCCAGGGAATCTGAGCAAACGGACATGACAATATACCGGGAAATCAAAAGAAATGTCAAGAAATTTAAGAGAAGAAAGTAGGCGATAACTGATAAACGAATCAGGTTTGGAGAGGATCGAATCCCTGGTCCAGAGGAATTGCGCATGTATATACATTTAAAAAAAGAGGCTAGGAAGATATAACAGTTCAGTATTACAACAATTATACATATTATGTATCAAAAGGAGAAGTCTAAGTGGATTGGTAGACTGCTAAGGTGATTCTTCTATTTAATGTGGGAGACAGTAAGAATGAATCTGGTTAGCCTGCCAGTGGTAGGTGGAAAAATGAAATTTTATACTCCAGGAAGTAACAGAAAACAAATCTAAAAGTTGAAAATATTATGAGAAGTAGTCAGCAAAGATTTCAAAATGGGGAATTCTGGCTTGACTGAATTTATTGCATTCTTTGAGGAAGTAACAGCGTGGATTAAGGAATGCAGTAGACACAATGCATTCTGATTTTTGGAAAGGGTTTTGCTGTGAGACTGCATAGTAGACTTGTGACTAAGGTTGGAACATTTAGAGCTTTGGATAACTCGCCATATGAAGCTGACCTTTCTGTCCTGGGCATCCTGCAGAGTTCCAATGAAGCTCAAAGCCATTTTGAGGAATAACAACTTGTCTTTTGATTAGATAGTTGAGAACCTTTTGGACTAACATTATGTTGAACAAGTTCAGATTGTTTTTTTTTTTCTGCGCCACCATTTTATTTCCTTTTCTCTGCATGTGTTGACTTTAATCTCATTTTTCTTGTCCTTGCTGTCGGATAGCAGAATCAATTTTCCTATCATTCACAACCATTTCTGGACCTATCTCAGGTTTCTTAATTTGACCCTTTGGCTGTTCCCATCAATACTTTTTTTGTAATTTGTTGTCTTTGCTTTCTACCTTTTCATCAACTTTCCTTTCTCCCCCCACTCTCCCCATTTTGCCTCCATAAAAGCAATAAAATTTGTAACTTTAATTAACTCAGATGAAAGTTCATGGTTCTCTGCTTCCCTCGACACAGATGTTGCCAGATCTGCTGAGCATTTCCAGCATTTTCTGTTTGTACTTTGGGACATTTGGAGTTGGGGCCAGGTAACAGAATAGATAGCACGATGGCTACAAAACAGAAAGCAGAGAGTTGATGATTTAATTACTCTGCCGTAGTGAAGAAGTGGAAGATGGCTGTTCACAAAGGTCAGTTTTGAGACCACTGTTGTTCATCACTACATAAATAATTTTGAATAGGAATTCAGAATTACCATATCAAAGTGTGCAAATAGCAAAGTAGAAGAAATAAGGTAATAGTGAGAATGATTGATTGTAACAAAACACAAGAATTAATTAATAAACATGGAGGAAAAAATGGGTAATTGGTAAATATATTTTAGTACAGGTAAATGTGTGGTGGTGTATTTTGTTAGGCTACCTTAGGAAGCTGGGAAATAGGAATCTACGGGAGTGGAGAGATCAGAGGTGCAAGTAGTTCATGTGTTAATCCGGCTATAAAAAAGCTAACAAAGTGTTGGACTTAATTTATATTGGAATAGAACTGAAAAACAAGTCAGTGCTTTAAAATTGGTCAAACCGCACTTGGGGTCCTGTGCACAGTTCTGGTCTACATTATGATGAAATTGCTGCAGAGGCACTAGGGAAAATGTAACAAAGTTTCACATGGATGATCCTATTCCAGAGAATGCAAACTTGTTGGGAAAGATCCAAGTGGTTGGCACCATTTTCTCTAGAACATAGAAATATAATGAGATAGAAATTTTTATGATTATGAAAATGTTTGTTAGGATAGATGTAAAAAAAAAGGTTTTGAGGCTGGTGACCGAAATAAGGGGTCATATATGCAAGGTAGTAACTAATAAATTTAATGGTTAAAGAAGTTTCTTTTGAATTCCTAGAGTGTTGGAATATGCAACTCATTGCCACAACGAGTAGTTCAGAAGAACAGCATAGATACTATACATTTAAGGGGACTCCAGATAAGCATTTAAGGAAGAAAAGGAATTGTAATTTATGTTGATAGGGTGAGAGTATGTTCATTTGGAGCCTGACTTTGTATTTTTTTATAATTCCTTTTAAGTTAAATTAGTTGACCTCGTCTAATCAAACAATTTTGCCAGTCCAAGCATGTAACAATTTAGGGTGTATTCTGCTTTCTAGTTTTTATATCAAATCTAATTTTTAAGCAGTTGGAGAATCATAGGCTAACGAGTACAGTCAGTATGGATTTTTGAAAGGTAGCTTGACTTTCACCAGTCAAGTAGAATTCTCTACAGAAATAAAAGAAAGCAGCAAAACTAGATGCAGTGGATATTGTATGTAATAAGTTTCAAAAATCATTTGATAAGGTACCTGAAAGAGATTTGCGATGAACTTAATGGATCATGGGACTAAGGAGAAATTGGCTTCAAGGCTAAAGAGTTGTTTGGAGAGTTAAATGTAAAGGTCAGCATGAAGGGACGTTTCCCAGAATGGTAAATTAGTTATGTTGAGTGATGTTCCACACAGCAATCTATATGTATATCATAAATAATCTGGATTTGGAAATTAACATCAACATTTTCTGATGGCACCTATTTGGAGACTGTACCAAATTGTGAAAGTTAACAGTACCAGCTAAAAAGGATAAGATGCCTATAGAGAGGAAATGTGGCTCAACGTGGAAAATACATTTTGAATTTTAAATGGTAAAGAGTTACTGATATGCAAATCATTAAATGTGCTAGGCCAGATAAGTAAAACAATATGCTTAGTTTTGAATCTTTTTAAAAAATGTAGTAAAAGATCATGAAGGCAATGTGGAACTTTTAAAAGATCTCAGCCTGAAATTGAAATATTCTTTACATTTTTGATCACCTTTTTATAAGAAATAACTACCGCTGGGTAGATTCACTAGGACGATACTAGAGACAATGGACTGCAGTTACACAAAGATATTTGAGAAACAAAAGGACCCAGCAGGTCAGTCAACTGTGTGGAGAAAAACAGAAGAGTGAATGATTTTGGATGTAGACTCCTTGCTAGAAATATAGAGCCTACACCTGAAATGTTGACATCTTTACTCTGTACCACTGCCATTGAATCCACATTCTTCACCATGCACTGTACGCCAACATAGGCACAATGGGGGCTCTCTATAGTTGTAGTAGAACTTCCTGTCCTTTATTTTCTATTCCTATAATTTAAAATGGTTACTATCAACTCTTTAACAAATTACAGTGGAGTAGGACGAGGAAGAGCAGGTCTGCACCTTTTTTCCCGCAGTTCATTTAAAGGAAAACAAAGTTTGAATTGTTTTGTGCTCACCTTTGCAAGGTGTGCTTGACTGACTGCTTCTATAAGTAATTTCCTCTCTAATAGGCAAAGCTGGTCTGTTTTGATTGATATTTGAATTGTACACTTATTATTTCAGGTGGTGGTGGTATAAGCTGTGTACTTCAAGATGGCAAAGTGTTTGAGAAAGCTGGGGTGAATGTTTCTGTTGTATTTGGTAACCTTTCGGAGGAAGCTGCTAAGCAGATGAGAAGCAGAGGAAAGTCATTGAAATCTAAAGACGGTAAGGAAGGAATTGCTGACTTGAAATCTGCTTGATTATAATTTCCAGAATTTGCCTTTCGTATATATTATAAAAAATTCTCTCTTTCTTTCTCTAATGTTCAAACTAGCTTGTGCTCACTCTCGTTGAGCTCTTGCACTTTTCTGAATGATTCGTCTTCGCTCTTGGTCACACCAGTTCTTTGTTTGCTTCTAATTTTCCCTGTACATCAATCTACAACAACTGGAAAAGTTGAAAAACATTGTTCAGTTTCATCATCCCAAAAACATAAACTGAAAACAGTGTAAAATAGTCTTGAATAAAAATTTGTTATCAAAACTGCTTTCATGTGATGTGAATAAATTACATTCTATTTTATTACCTCGGATTTCAAGATTTTTATTTGCATTTTGAGTGACATGCCATTAATCAGTTTGATTTTCTTTGTAAACAGATAACCCAGTAATTCAGTTCAGATTTTGACCATTTTAGTGGAGCAATTTGTTTTTGACGGTGTGAATGAAAACAACCATGATGCATTCCCAAAACCCCACGGCAGGAGATCTGATGGATCCTCAAGAGTATTATCCACGCAATTTCATTGTGGCCTAAACTTTGTCCTGCAGATGGCCATAGACAGGATTTTCCACATTCATAGGAGTTCAAGCTTTTTATCCACTTATGGATTTGTACATTGTTTGTATGTGAACTTGGACTTTAGGACCCCAGACTGCGAGCTTGTTCCTAACGTTTAAGTTTTTAAACCCGTGTTCTGCAGCCAAGTGGATCTAGGTAAAAGTAGATTTGAATCTATGTGACAATGTGAAAAGAGCTTTAGAGCAGCTATTCATTATTTCTCATCAGTTTGAACTTGGGCATTGATAAAATTGCGTGCTTTGCGTTCACCTCTTTCAGTCACATTGAGCAAGTAGGAAGGCAGTGCCACTGAACAGAGGCTGAATTAATTGTTCCTGTTTCACACTAAACTCAAAGTCAGTATTCCCCCAAAGAATTTCAAGATTCATTTAGCCTTTTGAGATAGTTTATGACTTGGGATGAATGTTATTTGGTGCTTTTCTTGTTGCTATCTTTCCCCACCACAACCATCTCCTTATTTATAGTCCATTTTATTACTCTTTTTCACTCTATCTCATTCCCATTCTTTGTCTTTTCCCTCCCTCCTTTGAGTGTTTTTAAGATGATAAAGTTAAATTGAAGTACTGGGTTTGTCTAGCAACCCCATTTCAATGCCAGAATGATAATAGGAATGGTTTGGTAGCTGAGGAGGAGGAAACCACTTTAAAGGTTGTTGATCAATTGTTATCTGTCAGTTGCAAAATGCTGCCAGTTTTTCTGATCATGATCACATATGTTAGCTGTGCAGGCTGCCAATGGGATTTTCCTATCACTGGCCTACGCATGTTCTTTCTTACAAATGAGGAAGGTCCAATGGCATGTCACACATACAACTTTCAAACAATTTACACTGTGCAGACCATTCTACAGTTTAAACAAGAATAATTTTGCAGTTCCCAGATCTGCTTCGAGTTTAAGGGGTTCTGTAATATAAAGGATTCCTTCTTAGACTCACAGTCTTAACTTTGCTGCAGGTTATGAAACAACCCTTAAACGAACACTATGAATGTCGTCCTGTCATTTCTGAGTGTGGTGTGTTATTTTGGATGCAGGGCAACTACCTTTCTGTGCCATGGGAGTGAGTTCTGTGATCCATCCCAAGAATCCTCACATTCCAACCATCCATTTCAACTATAGATACTTTGAAATTGAAGAAGCAGATGGTAAGTGTCCATTTTTAAATATTTTATACATTCACGATTAAGTTACCTTTTATGCCCTACCATATCCAGTCATGAATGGTGGTGGACAATTAACCAACTCACTGGAGGAGGAGGCTCCACAAATATTCCCAACCTCAATGATGGAACAGCCCAGCACATTAGTGTGAAGATAAGGCTGAAGCGTTTGTAGCAATCTTCAGCCAGAAGTGCCGAGTGGATGATCCATATCAGCCTTTTCCAGTGGCCCTCAGCGTCACAGATGCTGCTAGTGTCCAACCAATTTGATTCACTCCACATAACATGAAGAAACAGATGGAGGCACTGGATTCTGCAAAGGCAATAGTTCTGAAGATTTGTGCTCCAGAACTTGCTACTCTCCTTAGCCAAACTGTTTCAATACAGTTACGACTTTGGCATCTATCCAACAATGTGGAGAATTGTCCTGGTATGTCCTGTATACAGAAAGTACTGTTGTACTCAGGTACATGTAACAATAAAGTCTAATCTAATCTAATTTCAACCTGGGCAATTATTGCCCCATCAGTTTACTCTCGTGTATCTGATCATCAACAAAGAGATGGAAGGTGTCATCAACAGTACTGTTAAGCAGCACCTGCTTGACAATAACCTGCTCAGTGACGCCCACTTTGAGTTCCGCCAGGGCCACTCGGTTCCTGACCTCATTACAGCCTTGGTTCCAACATGGACAAAAGACTGAATTCCAGAGGTGAGGCGAGAGTGTTAGCCCTTGATATCATGGCCACAATCAACTGTGTGTGGCAGCAAGGAACCCTAGCCAAACTTGAATCAGTGGGTATCAAGGCCAAACTCTCTGCTGGTGGGAGTCACACCTGGCACATAGGAAGATGGTTGTGTTTGTTGGAAGTCAGTCATCTCAGCTCCAGGACATCTCTACAGGAGTTCCTCAGGGTAGTGTCCTAGGCCCAAACATCTTCAGCTGCTTCATCAATGACCTTACCTCCATCGTAAGATCAGAAGTGGGATGTTTGCTGATGATTGCATAATATTCAATGCCATTTGCAACATCTCCAATACTGAGGCAGTCCATGTTCAAATGCAACAAGATCTGGACAATATCCAGGCTTGAGGTTGGCAAGCAACATTCACATTACACAAAATCCAGGCAATGACCATCTCAAATAAGAGACCATCTAATCACCACCACTTGACATTAAATGGTTTTACCATCTTGGGGATTACCATTGTCCAGAAACTCAACTGGGCTCACCTTATAAATACATTTATAAGAGCTGGTCAGAGGCTAGGAATGTTGTGGCGAGATACTCAACTCCTGACTCCCTAAAGTCTTTCCACCATCTACAAGGCACAAGTCAGGAGTGTGATGGAATACTCCCCACTTGCAAGAAACTTGACACCATCTAGGACAAAGCAGTCCAGCACCATGTTCACAAGCACCCACTCCGTCCACCACCGACACTCAGTAGCAGCAGTGTGCGCAATTTACAAAATGCACTGCAGAAATTCACCAAAGATCCTCAGACAGCACCTTCCAAACCCACGACCATTTCCATCTAGAAGGACAAGGGCATCAGACACGTGGGAATACCACCATCTGCAATTGCCCTTCCAAACCATTCACCATCCTGACTTGGAGCTATATTGGCATTCCTTCTCTGTCGCTGGGTCAAAATTGTGGAATTCCCTCCTTAAGAGCATTGTGGGTTTACCTACAGCACATGGACTGCAGTGGTTCAAGAAGGCAGCTCACCACCACCTTCTGAAGCGCAACTAGAGACAGGCAATTAATACTGGCTAGCCAGTGACACCCATGCCCCATGAGTGAATTAACAAAAAAAGTAGGCATTCAGTGATATGGTTCTGTCAAGGCAATAATAGCAAGATGTGAAATGTAGTGTTATAAAGCGGAGGTTGATGCCCCCCCCCCCCCCCCAACCCCCTGAATAACTAAAACTTAAACACCCAGAGAGGCTCGCCTTGCCCCATAATCTGTTAAAAGAAGTGTGAAAAGTGGTATAACCTGCCTCTCACCCCCAAGCTGTTATAAAGCCGTGGTTAAATGAAATAAACTCCTGAAATTCACTCTATAATCAACAAATAACAAGTTATTTATCTAACTATAGCAGTGAACAAAATTAACTGAAGAAGACAAAATTCTAATGGTATGTTCTTCCAATAAATACAAGTCCCACTTGTATAAACCAAAATTTAAAAATTGTATAACTTAGTCTCGAAATTACAGTCAGGTTACGTCTTCCGGAATATTATTTGTCTTCTCCGTTGATCTTCTGTCAGGAACATCTTCTCCGTCGAATCCTTTCGTCAGGAATATTAACTAAGAGTGCCGCGGTACTTTTACTTAGATGGTGCTTTCTCCGAGCTGAGAGAGCGATCTCTTAGCAGATGGCGTTTGCTCTCTGCAGATTTTGCAATTGTCCCCATCTTTTATAACCTTGATGACATATCAGTTTCTTACAGAAGGATTGGTCCTATGTTGTCTGATCAATCAGATTTAAATTTAATTGATTTTTAGTGTCGAGGTGCCTGGTTTAAATTAATTGTTTAAATCAAAACTTGTTGTCTTGATAGCAAAACAAAATTGTGGCTTGGCCTGCTAACCATCCAGCCTTTTGATGCAGATGTTACAATTCAGGTGCTCTGTGCACCTGCAAACCCACAAGCTGCCCACAGACATTTTTTAAAAAATCTCCAAGCCTAGAAAAAGCACATCATATTTTAAAGGGACCACGCACTGCTTTCCTCTCTATCATTTTATAAGCATCAATATTTTACAAACACCCAAATTCTAATTTCCTGCCTTCCAATCCACGAGTACGCTACCCAACTTCGCAACAGTAGGGGGCAGAATTTAATGAGGATGTCAGGGGACCAATATCCACTACCACAGATCCCCCAAGCATCCTGTAGGAGTTAAACCTCTAATTGGCAATGGGAATCCTGCTGATGAGGCTTCCGGCTCCACAGGGGACATCAAATTGCAGGGCATCCATTCCTCAGACTGAAATACCGTCCCTGTGAACACCAGGAAGAGAATGGTGGCAGTAAATACTTCCCATAGATTATTGCTCAAGATTTTTCATAAGCACAGCCGTGAGCATTGTTAGAAACATAGAAAATGGGTGCAGGAGTAGACCATTTGGCTCTTTGAGCCTGCACCACTTGTTGGGACAGTTGCATCCCAAATGTCTCCGTATGTATGTGAAGTTCAGCAAAGCACAGAACAATATTACATATTCTATACCTGGGAACAGGGAAAAATATGGTTTGGCTCTAAAATAGTTCAGATCATGCATTGTCTATCAGGCAGGCAGATCTATCCAGTATGTCATTCATGTCCATGGGGTTAAAATAACCATCACCTCTTCGCTTTCAAGTCAAAAGCTAACTTTTAGTTCTATGTGAATTGTAAACAAGATTAGGCTCTTCAGTTATTTGAGACTGCTGTGCCGTTTGATGAGATTGGATTGTGACGTCAACTTTACTTTCCTGTCCATGTCCTATAACCTTACATTCAGCCTTAACTATTTTCAATGACCCTGTCTTCATTGCTTTGTGGTTGTCACCTGCACCCATAAGACAGAATTGCTCCCTGACCGACAACAGTGCTGCAGTGTTCTCTCTCTCCAGAGTGTATAGTGTGGGCTTAATCTTAACCTTCCAGACTGGGAGGTGGAAATATTGCACCTTCTGTCATGAAATGACTGCCCACTTGATGTCACATATCCACCAAATTCAAGTGTCTGTTTTCTGAGGCCATCTGTTGTGGACCTCGACCCTTTGATCTTTTATCTTAGTGGTACAAAGTTTACCTCAGAGTCAAAGCAATCTTTATGAATTGAATAAAGTTGTAAATATAAAATATAAATATAAAATATAAATATAAAATTATTCAATTCATATAAATATAAAATAAGTTTCTGTTGTTTAGTTAAGCATTCTTCTTTAATAGGTCAAAAATCATGGTGGTTTGGTGGGGGTACAGACCTTACCCCTACATACCTGAATAAAGATGATGCTATCCATTTTCACAAGACCCTCAAGGAGGCCTGCGACAAGCATGATAAAAGCTATTATCCAACTTTTAAAAAATGGTGAGTTGAATGGAATGCGGAAGCTGTTTTATTTATTTATTTTGTTTTCAACATCAATTTTTTTTGTGGATCTCATTCAAATTCATTAAAAATATCTAACTGCTAATGTGCAAAGTTGTCAAGAAGTGCAATGAGTTTATATGCATAATTAATCAAAACCTATGTAACGTTGCCCTTGTGGAAGAGAGTACACTTGATTCATGCACTTGCGAGATCAGCCTCAGATCTGGTTTTCACCTCCCTCCCCAAACTAATTGACAGGACTCGTTGGATTGTGCAGTCCTTCACAGTAGAAAGGCAATTTCTATTATAGTGCTATGCAGGTTTTGTTTCGTTTTCCTGGGAAGGTCTGTGCCCCTGTATTCTGCAGTTAACCAGGATTTGGTGCAACATAATGGAGTGACTGTGGGAGATTTGTATCTTGAAGAGTTTTGCTTTATGCAGTCATTTAAGAATTTTAAAAAGGCTGAAAAGACAGAAAATCATAGAATCCCTGCAGTGTGGGAGCAGGCCATTCAGTCCATCGAATCCACACTAGCCCTCTGAAGAACATCCCACCTTTTTGGCCATGCTAAATTGCCTGTTGTGTTCAGGGATGTGTAGATTAGGTGGGTTATAGTGGGGTGGGCCTGGGTGGGATGCTTTGAGGTTCGGTGTGGACTTGTTGGGCCAAAGGGCCTGTTTCCACTGTAGGGATTCATGGTTCATGATTCATGATTCAGACCTGCTCCACCCCTGTAACCCTGCATTTCCCATGGTTAATCCATCTCGCCTGTACATCCCTGGACACAATGGGCAATTTAGCTTGGCCAGTCCACCTGACCTGCACAACTTTGAACTGTGGGAGGAAACCCACGCAGACACAGGGAGAATGTGCAAATTCCACACAGACAGTCACCCGAGGGTGGAGTTGAATCTGGGTCCCTGGTGCTGTGAGGTAGCAGTGCAAACCACTGTGCCGCGCCAGCGGGACATACCAACAAACTGGCTGTTTCTACCAGTGCTAAGGGTGGAAGAATAAAAAAAAACTTAGGAGAACAAACTGGGTGGTAAAGGTGAGGGAAAATAGAAACCCATTGTGGAGGGATAAAAAGGTGCTGCAGTTATTTGGTTCAGATCTAAGTGCCTTAAGGTGTGTGTTTAATTGACAGCTTTTTGATCTTAGGACAGATGTTTAAATTTTCTTTGACATGGTCATTTTATGTTTCAAACTGAGTCGTTCCCTTTAAAGTTGAAAAGTAAAGGTTGGGGGAGGGGTAAATGGAAAAAGTTTCATTATGCGCGTCTCACAGCACTTGCAGTAAAATTGTAGTCAGATTTACAAGTTAATAACTGAGCATTGGTAGTTTTACTATTTTTTTTCCACCATTCTATCTAGCCTACCGGTTTCTGAATATTTTCACGTTGATTCCTAAAAGCGCTGCTGTTTTTCTACGATTGCACACTGGGGAAGGTTTGGTTAGCCTTCTAGCTGAAAGTTGCAGCCAGACTCATTGATAAGAGTCAGTTGAATGACTGATCATTTTTGTGACTTGTAAGATTATTGTAAGAACTTCGTATGTGAAACCAGATCACAGTGACTTTGGACTGAGGAGTTCTTATCAAGGGTACACAAAGGGATTATCGTGCAATTCCTGGCATTTTTGTCAAGTACTTGTACTTTTGTGCGGGTGGGTTCGCTCAGTTCAAACCTGGCTTATAATAAGAGGTAACAAGTCTGTTAGATGATTTCTTCTGCACCCCATTGTTTTCAAAACCTGGAGTGTAATCCAAAGTCAAAATTTTTAGATTGTGTAACCCAACTGGAAAAGTTGATGAGTTTCATACTGCTAAATCTCTGTTCTCTACTATGTTTTCTCCATATTCTATTGTCATTACTGACGGCTGCAGGGAAACACATAATGAATGTTGGGCAATTCCATGCAAATAAACAGACATAATACCATTTTCTACAATTTCCATTTTTGCAGCAGTGTTTCCTCCCCTTTTGTATAAGAAAGCCATCCAGGACTGCTAGCTGTTAAGGTGATAGTGGAAAGCAGTTTAAGAGCCTACCACAAGTATGACTTGCCACTGATTGTTACAATTGCCATAATAACTGCCTTTATGCAGTTTGCTGTTGATTGATTGATATTTTTGTCCCAAACTGTTTTAGGGGAGATTGTAGTAGATTTCCCATTGGAAACCTCTGTGTATCTTTGTATTTTTTTTTGACTCAGCGGAATAACAGTAAAAATGGGTTGAGGGTCTGGTGAGTCAGCACCGGGAATATGTGGGACTGCTGTTATACTAAGACAGGCAGAAATACACAGGTTGGCAATTTTTTTAAAGAAACTATGCTTTTGAAGTCTCTTAATTTTACAGTTATCTAACCATAAGATATAGCAGCAGAATTAGGCCATTCAGCCCATCAAGTCTGCACCACTGTTTGATTGTGGTTGCTCTGTTTCTCCCCATTCTCCTGTCTTCTCTCCATAACCGTTGATCCCCTTAGTAATCAAGAACCTATCTATCTCTCTCTTCAACACTCAGTGACTTGGCCACCATAGCCTTCTGCAGCAACAAGTTCCACAGATTCACCACCTTTTGGTTGATGAAATTCTGCCTTATCCCAGTTCTAAAGGGTCATCCTTTTATTCTGAGGCTTTGCCCTCAGGTCCTAGTCCCTCTGACCAGTGGAGATATCATTTGCATGTCACTCTTATCCAGGCCTCTCACTATTCTGTAGGTTTCAATCGGTTCTCCCTCCTGTTTCTGAACTGCAATTAGTACAGATAGCAGAGTCATCAGGTGTTCCTCATGACAAAACCTTAATTTCCAGGGTCAATGTCATGAACCACCTGTGGACCGCCTCCAAGGCCAGCACATCCTCCCTTAGATATGGGGACCAAAACTGCTCACAATATTACAAATGCTGTCTGACCAAAGCCTTATACAGCCTTAGCAGGACATCTCTGCTCTTGTATTCTTGCCCTCTTGAAATAAATTTTAACATTGCATTTGTCTTCTTAACTGCCAACTGAACCTGCATGTTAACCTTAAAAGAATCGTGAACCAGGACTCCTAAGTCCTTTTGGTACTTCAGATTTGCGAAGACTTTCCCCATTTAGAAAATAGTCTGTCTCCTTTCTTCCTAACAAAGTGTATATTCTTATACTTTTCCACATTGTATTCCATCCACCACATCTTGGTCCACTCTCCCAGCCTGTCCAAGTCCTTCTGCAGTCTCACCTCTTCCTAACTGCTACCTGTCCCTCCACCTTTCTTTGTGTCATCCACAAACTTAGCAAAGTCGATCCACTTGTAACAAAATACAAACTTTAATTTTTCAAACATAACATGTGTACAGTCGTTTCAGTGCTATAAATATAAAGTATGCCTAGTCAATAAGGAATTTAGGAGTAATTACATTACATGTAAATTGGAACACACTATCATGTGAAATGGTGGAGGCAAGCTCAATAAGTTTGAGAGGGAGTAAGGAACAGGCTGACATGAGTAATGTGAGAAGACACTGTGGAGCATTGTTCTGTTTGGATAGGAAAGGCAGTTTATCTGTGATAAAGTTCTGTGTAATTATCATTTTACCAAGAAGCAGGTTATGTTTAAGTCCACTTCCCACCATGACACCTTCCTTTTGTAGCTGTATATGAGGGATTGTAGGACTAGGCTTCCCAAAGTATCTGGTTCATGAACTGAAATTTTGGGATCCCATGCTGTAAGACAGAAATGGCACTGTGGAGCTTTGGCCAAATTGTAACAGGCCCTCGTTCTCATGTCCTGTTGTCATATTCTTCCTTAGTTTTGTCCGAGGGATTACATCAACTTTCGGGTTTCAATATGGCGTCGTAGTATGGAAACGTTTGGGAAACATTCCTGTATGACCTGTGTGCAAAAAGATGTCTTCAAATTTCAGGCTGCCAATGATGAAATGTTTAGTTCTGTACTCGGGACAAGTGTGTACCAGGGACAAGGATAGAAATTGTGACCGAATACCACACACATACCCGCCCACCCCCGATAAATCTCAATTTTGGTGCCAGACCTTAAATACTTCAGAGTTAATATAATCATCAGCAGATTCTAATCTAAAGAGATGTTGTGACGTTCTTGAGCAAGAAAGTAAAATTAGAAATTTACATTAATGCACATTTTAACATTTTATTTATATGTTCTTTCCATTCTCCCTAATCAAGGTGTGATGATTATTTTGTCATCAAACATCGTGGGGAGCGTAGAGGAGTGGGAGGCATATTTTTTGATGACTTGGATTCACCCTCAGCAGAACAGCTGTTCAAATTTGTCCGTAGCTGTGCTAAGGCTGTGGTTCCTTGCTATATTCCTATTGTGCAGAAGCATCTACATGATACATATACAGCAGAAGAAAAAGCTTGGCAGCAACTTCGGAGAGGCAGGTGAGTTGAATGAAATCCAAAAGAAAATGATCTATCTCCAGAAACTAATCGGATGTTCACCTCATGCTAATTTAAGAACGAGTTGATTCCCCACAGGTATGCAGGAAGATAAAACTAAATATTAAAATTATCCTTCCAAATTCTGTACCTTTCACAGCTGTAGAGAACCATTGTCTAAGCAATTAGTGCGTAAGAAATGGAAATGTTGTGAATATATGTTTTAAGTTCCCTTGATAATTGTTTCAGTAGTGTCTTTAGTTACAAGCCTACAGTCACCAATCATTTTTCTGATTTCTGATTTTGATTTTATTGTCACGTGTACTCAAGCATAAAAGTACAGGAGTCTGGTGAAAAATGTATAATGTCACTACAGAAGGCGCCATCTTAGGTACAAGTACCTAGATATGGAATCTTAAGAACAAAGTAGAAAGAAAGAACAAAATTAAAAGCTAAACACTGCAGTAAATATAGTATAGTGTAAAACATACAAAATAAGGTTAAAAGTTACACATTGCAGACCTTAAGTAGAAAATAAAGAAATGAAGCTGAAATTTGAAACATCACAGTCTTTCTTAAGTGCTGAGCCACAGAACCACACTTTGTGGAATTGTCTCAAGATCGGAAGTTCACACTGAGGCCACACCAGGCCAAGAGACCACCACGTGGGGCTACTGAGAGATCGCAATGCCGTCTTTTAACGGGAAAATTAAACCTCATACCTTCTATGTGAAACTAACTCCTCATGCAGTGCAGGGCACATTCCATCAAACGTTGTTTCTATGCAAGGAAGCTGATAGGTAATACTAAATTACACATTCAAGTCCAAATCCAGATAGAAAAAAGGAAGGCCTTTTAGAAAATAAAACCATTAATGTTTATTTTAATCCTTGGGTCTGAAGGTAGAGCAGAAGGAAGCAAGGTTAAAATAGAGAGAATTACTAGTTTCTTCATTCGTGCCAAACTCCTGTCAATCCCATGTCAACTTCGTCAGGTTTCAGAAGAGAATGAAAATGCTTGCTATAGGGAGCCAAGGGGCATGTCAAATATGCAGTGTGAGGTTCTACTCTACAATTAGAACCTCGGTGTATTTTTTTTTAAACGTGAGGCAGATCCCCAGGCATAAGCATTTTCCATTTTGATTCTTCTCCGGGAAGACAGACACTCACCCAAAGTTCATCACAAGTGATGTTTTACAAGAGAGGCATTGGCACAGTTGTATTGCACATTGTCATCTAATGTTTGGCCAAACAAATGTGGCACTGGCAATGTCTTCAACTCCATTCTTCTAATAACCACCATTACATTGACATTTTAGTTTAATTCTCATGTTGTTAATTTTTATTTGTTATAGCTACCTGTTTGAACATGCACACTTTTTTTTTAGTTATCTTATTTCTTATTTCAGCTTACTGAACAGAGCAATCATTTTGTGTCATGTCCAGCATTGCAGCCAGAATTCCAAGTCTTTCAGTCATGCTTTTAACACTTTCCCAGAGTTCCTAGCTCCTTGTCTGCTTGCCTGCCACTGCAGCCCTGTTTCTGCAAACCAGGCAGCCTCCATGGGGTCAATGCTATGTTTTAACAGCTCCCTCACAAACCAAAACACGTTAAATATTACCAAAATGCGTTCTAACATTGTAGCTTGTGGCGTCTTCTAGAATACTTGACAGAATGTATAACATGAGAAACAGCATTCCACTAATTATATATTGCTCCCTATCATCATTTTAAAGAATCTCATGAGAATACGCATTGCTTCTGGATGTGAAGAGAATATCCTGTTTGCGACTTCATGCATCTCCTTCATAAGGAAGTAGTGCATCAATCCTGGAAGTTGGTGTCAACTAGGGTTACTTCAGTATAAACAACCGACAGGACATGAAAACATTGGTCTCTCTAAACTTGCTTTGTAGCAAGAATCAAATTGGTCCAAGTATGTGGTACCTGAGGGAATGCTGCACTGTCAGAGGTACCATCTTTCACATGAGATGTTAAACTAAGTTCTGTCTAGTCTCTGTGGTTGATATGGAAGATTCAACAACAGTGTTTTAGACAAGTGCTGGAGTGTTATCCCCAATGTCATGGCTAATACTTAGTATTCATTGCCATCAGATTACCTGGTCATTATCACATTGCTGTTGACAGGACCTTTGATGTGTGCAAATTATCTGTCATATTTCCTGCATTGGAAAAGTAACTACACCTTCAAAATGTACTTAGGAGGGACAGAGCTTTGAGGTATCTGGTTGTGATGGAATTATGATGTTATACAAATACGAGTTATATTTTAAAAAGAACAGCCTGCATGTATCATATGATTGCTGCATGGCAGCTTAGAGAGAACATCGAAATAAAACAAAGAACTGCAGATGCTGGAGATCTGCATCAAAAACAGAAATTGCTGGAGAACCTCAGCAGGTCTGGCAGCATCTGTGGAGAGAAATCAGAGTTAACCTTTGAGTCCAGTGACTCTTCATCAGAATTCAAAATGTTAACTCTGTTTTCTTCCCACAAATGCTGCCCAACCTGCTGAGTTTCTCCAGCAATTTCTGTTTTTCTTAGAGGGGATATTGCTAGACACTGTTGCAAAGGACAGCAGATCTTAAGGAAGCTGCAAAGGCAAGGCTATCCAACAATAAGACATTATGTAGTTAGCTAAAAATTGACTATTAACCTTGGTTGAAAAGCAATTTATTGTAGACTATGGTCAGGTTGGATTGTGACAATGTATTCTGCAGTACATAACGCTCCTTTCTATCCTTTGTCTGTTTTCCTTCATAGTACTTCGTAGATTATCAAGGGGACCAAGGGTTATGGGGAGAAAGCAGGAGAATGGGATTGAGGAACTTTATCAGCCATGATTGAATGGCAGAGCAGACTCGGTGGGCCGAATGGCCTAATTTCTGTTCCTTTGTCTTACAGTCTTACTGTATACTTTTTTCTATCTTGTGTGCAATTGGTCTATTACATTCAGTCCTAAAGGGAAAGATACAGCAAGTTCCAGTAGGTGGCACTATTTGTCAATTGTTTGGGCAGAGTTTTCTCAGTGCTACTTTCCAAGATCCACACTGTTTGAATTTACTTAACTCATAACTTGGAACTCTAATAATAGGTTAAGTAGTTTCAACTCCTAGCCTCATCCATCAGCAGTGAAAGCAGAGAGGAAGAAAGAGGTGCACAAAAGATCAAACTAATGCTAGTTTATTTTCAGCATGTTAGTTATAAATTTACAATGCACTATCTAACAGCATGCAGTTTAAATTAATGCAGAAAGGTAATGCTGGCTTTATGTTTTGCTGCAATCTGGCATTACTTTGACATGCAAAAGCAAAATACTTTAGAAACTGAAAAATCTGAAATTAAAGCAAAATGCTGAAAATATTCAACAGATTAGACAGCATCTGTGGACAGAAAGAAAGTTCGTGTTTTCAGTCAGGAATCCCTCATTTGAAACATTAACTCTGTTTCTCTCTCTGCTGATGCTGCCAGACCTGCTGAGTATTTCCAGCATTTTCTGGTCTCATGACCATAATGTAAACAGTACTAGCTACTCTGCCTTCCTTGCTAACATTGTTAGCTCCTTTTTACTACTTATGATTTCTCTTTCAGATACGTAGAGTTCAATCTAGTTTATGATCGAGGAACAAAGTTTGGTCTTGCAACTCCAGGATCTAGGATAGAAAGCATTCTGATGTCTCTCCCACTGACTGCCAGGTAAGGGGTCAACACAAATAATCTCACGTTCACCATTACCTGTCAATTTACCTTTTTGCTTTTATGCTGAAATGTGGTGACATCAATTAAGCTAAGTGGTTTGAGTGAGATTGTTGGATTAAGTGAAGTTGTACAGTTTTAATTAATCATATTAGCATAATGTGTATTCTCAAATCTTTAAAGTAAATATTTTGAATTATTAGCAATGAAAACAACGTATGCCAAGATTGCTATTATTCCCTACAGTGTAACCCCTATTCTGTTTTATAGGCTGAAATCGAAAGATGATCTTAATATTTCTAACTCTGAAATCCCATTTTTCAAAATGCGTCTATAATATAGTCCAAATGGGATTTGTCAGTGAAAATATACTTTCCTTTGCTAACAATGCCACATAGCCTCTCTCTTTCTCCTTAGTACTTTCCCTAAAGTCCTCTTTGCATTGATGTCTTCTCAGTTACTTTTATCTAATGGCTAACCAGTGTTCTCTAGCTTTGCTGAGAATGACAATGATGTGCTATTTTTGTCAATGAAGAGGTCATGATAAATAAGGTCTCCAATGGATAATGTATTTCTAAGTTAAGAGTAAGCAGCAATTGAATTTTGATGTAAAACGTAAGCTAGGTGATGAAGGTTTGAAATTCGAGAAAGAGGGCAAGAAACCAGAGAAACAAACCCAGAAAGTCAGAAGAACATATTAATGTGAATGAATGATTTATTATCGCATGTAACTTGCAATGAGAAGAACAGTAAAATACAATGAAAAACTTTTTCAGTTTCACCACGACCTGGTGCCATTTTGAATAATTTAAGAGCAAGGGAAAAAAAAATCAGAAAGATAAAGATAACACAGCGTGGAGCTGGAGGAACACAGCAGGCCAGGCAGCACCAGAGGAGCAGGGAAGTTGATGTTTCAGATCAGGACCCTCCTGCTCCTCTGATGCTACCTGGTCTGCTGTGTTCCTCCAGCTCCACACTGTGTCATCTCTGACTCCAGAATCTGCAGTTGTTACTATCTTTAATAGAAAGATAAAGATTTCTCATGTCTTGATTTAGCATGTAAGCCACCATCAATGTAGAAAGATTCAGTCACAATGTAGGAGTATGAAATTTGTCACTTTTTTTTAGCAATATTGGTTTAAAAATTGCTGTTGAAAGAAGTATTTAAGTTCAAATCTACAGGAATTTCAGATAAAGCTGTGCAAATGTTGATAATGTGCAACTTTACCATTATCTGCACAAAAACAGGCTCTCCCTGTCTGGCTTTCCATACAAATGATTAAGCGGTGTGATTTTTTTTTTCACAAACATTCTTGTAGGTCATTTATGAATAAGGTATATTACAAAACAGTTAAAGTAAGTCATTTCAGAAAATGCAACAAAATAAATCACAAATGATGTGAAATTCTGTACTTGAACAATAAATACGGCATAAATTCACCAATGAAATTGTTGTTTGAAGTTTACATAATCCTTTTAACGCTGTAGAAGTGTTAATTATTATCAGATAACCCCGCGCACTGGAAATGTTTTTATTACAAAAGTGAAATCAAATCTTCTGGTGCTAATTGCTTTCTAATTTGTCTTTTTTTTTTCTTTTTCAGTCTTTTACTTCTGACTTAATCACATTTTATACCCCATCCATTAATTTTTCTTTAATGTACCTGATTTGGCATTCATTTCATCCATTTCCTTGTTCATACTCGATGCAGTCAATTTCATGATCCTTCAATCTGATTGGTTAAATAGGCACACCTACAGGGGTGTTTCTATCTCTCGCTTTCAGTGTCTTGTCATGCGGAACGACGTTGACTAGTTATATGAATTCTAGGCTGTGAATGATTGCTGGTTCAAACTTACCTGTATACAGTGAAGGCACAAAGTTTGATAATATTGCTGAGATTCTTTTCAGTATTAGGTTTGCACTTCATTCATGTTCCATGTTTGCTTTGTTCACAGATGGGAATACATGCATAATCCAGCCAAGGGCACAAGAGAGGCAGAAATTATGGAGATATTGAGAAATCCCAAAGACTGGGTCCATTAATTCAGATAAACAAGACTGCCCCATGTTTAACCTAAAAGCAGAAGATTATTCATTTTCGTTTGTAAAATATTATAAAATGAAGTTATGTGCAACATTGAGCTTAACACAGTGACTATATAATCTTTTTTTTGTTGTATCAAGATAAAGTGTTCGAACTGTTTCCAGCAAAATTGGATCACTTTTAAACAGCGTATACAATTGAGCTCCGTATAAGTTAGTATTATCTTTTGGTTAACTACCTTTCAACTGCCATTGGAGTTGTACAAAACTCATTTTTAATGACACAGTAAGCAAAGAATGAGCAATAGATTTTGAGCTGTTTTCATTGAAAGGGTAAGGAAAGTCATAGCATAGCCCGTCATTAACAATCATTGATCGTGGTGTACATTCTGCCTTAACGCAGACTTTAGTCACAATCAAGTATGCCACCCGAATAGAAATCTTTTATATATTGTACGTTTTGTGTCATTTTTTTTTTAAAAGCATGTGAATTACCTTTTCATAACAATAACATGAAGGTCAGTTTTTGACTAAAATGCTAATGTGTTTTTCAAAGAATGTTTCCTTTACATTTAGATGTGATATCCTTTTTTCCCAGCAACATTAGAGCTACAGTTTGTATTTATAAAAAATTAGCAATTGTAAAGGAGAAAGTGAAAGATATTTATTTTCAGTATGTGATAAATGGAGATTTGAAGTTTTCATATTCTGGAATCAGTGAAATAAAATCACAGTAGAACTTGAAAGTGCCATTATTTCAGAAACATCGTCGTGTGCATTTTTTTTCACTTTGGATTTATTGATATATTGACTGTTATGTTACTGAAATATTAATTATTTCACTGTTCCTAATAACTTTTGCTACTTGGATATCAAGCTGTGTTACTCACTGAATGTAATAAACTTTGTCATTCTGGTTTCTTCCTTTTTTGTGTCTTGTGATTTCATCAGTCTTGTGAAATTTTGTTTTGCAAATAACGTGCTATTATACTCGATCAGATTCATGGCTTAAATTGAAAAAGCTCAGCAGGTCGGGCAGCATCTGTGGAGAGAAATCAGAGTTAATGTTTCCGGTCAAGTGACCCTTCCTCAGAACAGAAAGGGTCACTCGACCTGAAATGTTAACTCTGATTTCTCTCCACAGATGCTGTCAGACCTGCTGAGCTTTTCCAGCAATTTCTGGTTTTTGTTTCTGATTTACAGCATTCACAGTTCTTTCGGTTTTTATTGAGGCTTAAATTATTAGCCTAAGATCATTACTTGTGCAGGTTTGTTCTGCTTTCATATGTTTTGGTTATATATTATTTTGTTTTCTGATCTTCTTGCCCTGAATATTATGGAAGACTAATATTTTGTCCATCTGAAGTGGTCAATAAAACATCACTGTGAATTAAATAATTCTTGTGTAATACTGCCATCTCTCATGTTGAGGAAAAATATGTCTGAAAGAATCAAAATCAGAATTACATTTTATCCATTACTACAAATTGCATTAAAAGGCAAGTTTATTCTTAGAATTATCCTGAAGTGCTAAACATATATTTGCACATTTGTTTTACCTATTGCTCCTTGTAGCCATATTTGTTTTGTGCCCTTGTTTAATGAAGGAAACAATTGTTAGGAATAGTGTTTTTTTTATTCATTCACGGGATGAGGGCATTGCTGGCTAGGCAGCATTTATTGCCCATCCCTAAGTGCCCTGAGGGCAGGTAAGAGTCAACCATGTTGCTGTTTGGTAAGGATGGCAGTTTCCTTCCCTAAAGGACATTAGTGAACCAGAAGGGTTTTTCAGACAATCGACAATGGATTTGTTAATTCCAGGTATTTATTGAATTAAAATTCCACCATCTGCCACGGTGGGATTTGAACCCAGATCCCCAGAATATTATCTGGGTCTCTGGATTAACAGTCCAGCGATAATACCACTAGGCCATCACTTTCCCCTGAGATGTATGATTTGAAGTTTACTTTATATGTTGTGTGTCAAGGAGATGGAGGCATGGTTTAGGTTTCAGTTTAGAGTTGTTCTTGTGACTTGGTACAGGGAAGTCTGGAGACTCCTTTGTGTATAGGCACTTTTAATGGGGTTTTACAAACTTGAATTAAAGATATGAACGTTAATAGTTTAGTGCATTTCAAAAAAGTTACAGAAAAAAATCCTCTGCTGCTTAATTAGAGGGATTTAGGGGCATACGCTAACAGACTCCATTCTGGGTTTTTGGTTTATGTTTGTTCCAAAACGTGGAACGTGGAGGCAGGAATTTTCTGGTTTTAAACAAAAATCCTGCAAGAATGCTGGAAACCGAGTTTAGGAAACTCGTGTTCCCACTACCATTAAAGAAATGGCGAATTTAGTTTGCAGTTTCATTTAGGTGTCTTCAGAAGGAAAAACAGCTGAAAAAATTAGTGAATGCACAGAAATTCATCCAAAAGGAAACTGGTTGCAACATATTGCCATTCTTGGACTTGGAGTACTAATTGTTGACTCTGTTGTTTAAAACTGTCCACTTTGCCTTTCACCAGTCTGAGCAAGAACACTTGGTATAGAGATATGGGTAAATCTTCACTAGGGTCTGATGTTTGTAAGGATATTGCTGGAATGAAAGGAACAATGCGAGTCTGAATCCTTTTCTGACATTAATAATGAAATTTTCCATCCTTTTATGTCTAATGGAATGCAGTTAATGTTTTAAAAATCGAAAGAACTGCAGATGCCGTAAATCAGAAGCAAAAACAAAGTTGCTGGAAAAGCTCAGCAGGTCTGGCGGCAACTGTGAAGGAGAAAACAGAGTTAACGTTTCAGGTCTGGTGTTCTGAGGAAGGGTCACCGGACCCAAAACTTTAACTCTGTTTTCTCCTTCACAGTTAATGTTTTTCTTGTTTAGTAAATGTTTTATTCTTTTTGTGTCATAAATACACTGGCAGATTCATGAATACTTTCAGTAATTGACCTCCACAACTTTTTGAAAAAAAGGCCTTCAGGTCTATCAAGGTGAGTTTCACTCTAGGATCTGTCTTGTCAGTATTACATCAGCTGCGATCATAACAATTATTATGCTTCAAAAGAGCTTTATTGACAATAAAAGCACTTTGGGGCATATTAAGATTATGAAAAGCGTAATCAACATTTTTCATTGCAACAATGCCATTAATGAGAATTTCAGGAGATTGCATAAAGGCTATTGTTTTTTCAGAGTGTTCGACACAATCAGTTTATCCTTCCTACTCAATGTGAACAGTGCAGAGAGAAGTTAAAACAGCTGTTGCATTTTTTGCCCTGTTCCTGGTTTTAACTCTTGCCCATTTGGAAGGCAGTTTAGGTTCCTGCCACGTTCCAATTATTAAACATTATTCAGCATTCTGTGATGCACTGTAGGACCGTAGTGGTATCTAAACTGACATTCTGACCCTTGCACCCATGCTTGCCTGTCAAATGAATAGCTATTTCGTTTTTGTGGGTGAGGGTGGAAGAAAGAGATGGGCAAGTGTAGCAGTGAGTACTGCAAAAATAACTTAAAACAAATTTTCCAAGTGGGTTTGAGGACCAGAATTGTCCCAACACCACCTCTCCCACCCCCACCCAACGTGACCTTGCTGCTGACCACGTATCTCGTGCTAAAAGGTGCTCAAGGTCATCTCATTGTACTGTCAACCAGCACCTGATTTCTGAACGTCTATATTCAACTGAGGCCCATTAATAAAATCTGCCAGGCTTCTGACTCCCTCTTCAGCAGGGCTTCTGTTTACTTCCAACAGCTCCCTTTTCTGTCCAACCACTGCACAACCCCATTTCCTCAGCTGAGTTAAAATATGGCGTTATGAATAGACTTTCAATTTTTAAAACCCAAAATATGGTTATGAGAAGTACCATTTTTTGTGTCATAAAGTATAACTTTTTTTTAAAAAATGGATTTTAAAAATCCAATCCTGAATTGGGAGCGTCATTGAAATGGCCAGTATTTATTGCTCTTGAGCAGTTGCCTTCTTGAACAGCTGCAGTCCTTGTGGTTTAGATATACCATTATACTACTGGGGAGGGATTTCCAGGATTTTCATCCAGGGAGGATGAAGGAATTACAAAATAGTTCCAAGTCAGGAAGTTTACATGACTTTAAGTGGAATTTGTAGGTGGTGGTGTTCCTGTGTACTTGGAACATAAGAACTAGAAGCAAGAATAGGCAATTCAGCTCCTTGAGTACGCTCTCCCATTTAGTATGATCATGGCTGATCTCAATTCCACTTTCCTGCTCACTCTCTTCAACACATTACTAACTAAAAATTTATCTCCTCCTTAAATTTACTCAGTGTCCTGGCATCATGAATTCCACAGATTCATGACCCTTTGAGAAGTAATTCCTCCTAATCTCTGTTTTAAACCTGCCATCTCTTATTCCTAAAACTATGCCCTGCCATTCTTAATTGCTCCGCAATGGCAAACATTGGCTCTGCATCTGCATTGTCAATCCCCTTTAACAGCTTAAATATCTCAGTTAGGTCTCTTTTTTTTTTCTAAAACTCCAGAAACATTATAGGCCTAAACTACTCATCTCTCTTCCTGAGACAAGCCCCTCATCTCTGGAATCAATCTTGTGAACCTCATCTGAACTTCCTCCAATGCAACTACATTCTTCCTCCAGTCAGGGGACCAAAACGATATGCAATACTCTACTACTCTATTACTTTAGCAATAAATGCCAAATATCCATTTGCCTTCCTTATTACCTGCTGTACCTGCATACTAGTTTTCTGCAATTCATGCACAGGGTCACCTCTGTATCGAACCACTCTCAAGTTTCTCTCCACTTAGCTAATAAGCTGTCTTTCTAGTCTTCTGACCAAAATGGATAACTTCACAGTTATCCGTGTTAAACTTCACTCTGCCAAATTTTGACCCATTCCCCTTTAGCTAATCGTATCTACCTGTAATTTTCTTATTTCATTGCAACTTACTTTCCCAGCTGTTTTAGTGTCATCTGTAAATTTGGCTGCCTTTGTACTTGCTGCCCTTGTTCTTCTGGGTGCTGAAGTTATAGGTTCAGAAGGTGTTGGAGGAACCTCGGAGAGTTGCTGCAGTTCATTTTCTGGATGGTGCATGCTGCTGCCATTGTGTGTCAGTTATGGATGGTGTGCCAATCAGGCAGGCTGCCTTTGTCTTCAACAGGAAGCTTCTTGAGGGTTGTTGGTACTGCATTCATCCAAGCAGAATATTCCATTATTTCAGTGCACTCCTCATTTGTGCCTGTAGGTGGTGGACAAGCTTTGTGGAGTTGTGAAGTGAATTACTTGCCTTAAAAGTCTCAACTTTGTACCTCCTCTCGATCTATTACATAAATACTGAGGCTAGTCCAGTTAAATTTTTGATTTATGATAACCCCCAGAATGTTGGTAGGAAGGGATTCAGTGATATTAATGCTGTTGAATGATTGTTCGTTTGTTTGTTAGTTATTCATTCATGGGATGTCGGTTTTGCAGGCTGTGCCTGCATTTATTGTCCATCCCTAATTGTCCTTGACAACTTGGTGGTGAGGTACCTTCTTGAACTGCTGCAGATGTGGGTAGACTCATAATACTGTTAGAAAAGTTGGATCTGCACTTGTTGGAAATATTGCCTTTATCAGCCTAAGTCTGAACACAGTCCAGATCTTACTGCATGCAGACATTGACTGGTTCAGAGTCTGTGAGGTTGTTAGTGATGTTAAGAGCAGTGCAGTGCAGTCATTTGCAATCATCGCAACTTCTGACCTTGTGTTGGAGGGAAGATCATTAATTAAATAGCTGAAGATTGTTGGGTCTAGGACATTATCCAAAAGAGGTCCTGGAAAGTCTCAAGATATTTTGGTCTATAATGTCTTGTCATGATTACATTAATGAAATACATTATAATTTACACACTTGGAGACAGTGTGTTTAGGTTGCCTTGCAACTGACTATGTTTTTATGAATAGCAATTCCCCATAGCAGTAGGTAAAACAGTACCGTAAGTAGTGACCCTGTTGACACTAGTTCCACATTAGATATCTTGGTGAGATCAGTTGGAGGCAAGATTGGGAATATAACTTGCAGATATTTATCAACCTATCCAAACAAATTGATTCTGGAGAAAGCAGCCAAAGCCGCAGCACAACATCAGGACCGAAATTCTTGATAACAGTAATTTAGTGAGAAGGTAACTGACCTGATATATATTTCCAGCAATTTGTAAAATGTGGTAAAATACCACATTTTATTAATCTTTGCTAAAATTGCTGAACAGGAACTCCAGCTAGCATATCCCTATTAAATTAAGAAACTCGTATTCTTTAGACTCATGGAGATAAAGCAATCTATCCTGGTGATAATTTGATAAAACTGGGTAGAACTATGTGGTGAAGAACTATGATTGCCTACCCTCCTTGTTTTGTTTCCCTGTCTGCTTCTTATGTGCGAATTGAGAAGATTGTCAGCTAATGCATCTTTTATTTTATAGGTAATACATTTTTATCTGGTTTGCACTCATAAAATAGATCAATTAACACTATGTGCCTTCACTTAATGGTGAATTCTGTAGAAGCTCTTAGGCAGTCAGAATTTGACCACCACACAATCATAGACCATCTCCACCCTAGGCTTACAGGAGGATCTAGAATGTTAAATCTGAAAATGCCAGGGAATGCGAGAAGTCTGTCAGTGTGTGGATGAGAAAGAGAGTAATGCTGAAGCCTCCAATGGACCTGAAATGTGCCCAAAAGTCTTTGACTATCGTGGCATACTCTGTGTTTGTTTGGGGCCATTCAGCAGCGGAGTTTAACGCAAGACTGGTTACTTGCCAGTCTTCATCCTGTTGGCAGAACTGGAAGGATAATGTCACAACCTGCAAGAATTTATGCCAGTCCAGTCTCCAGGTACCATAAATATACGTCTATAGAAAACAAATGTGAGAGGTAAAGCTAGTGATCTCAAAAACACTATTGCTAATGTGACATTGTACTGTGACTTCATTGCCTTTTGTTCACTCATTACAGTTGTTTAATTCCTTTGATTCAAGAATAATATGAAACAGATACAAGATTAACTTTGAGAAATTTAGGACAGAATAACATTTTGTGAAACATTTGTATAAATTTCACTCAAACCGTTCATAGAAAATGACATATCCCAGCCAAATGAGAGATTACAGCATCTATTAAATACCTCCTAAAATTTAATTTGCTTCACTCTACATCACGACCTTATAAAACCTAGGCAAATATTGTTCTGCCGTTTTGTCTAAATGATTTCATTTTAATGTTGGAGTTGAAAGTAGTGCAACATTTGTTTCTTTTCATGTAATTATCTTTGTGCTTTTGTCTCCCGGTTTCTGTTGCCTTCAATTTTACTGTTAATCAGCCTGCACCATTTTTTGAGTGCAGGAGTCACCGTTTGTTACCCACACAGATATGGAATTTAGAAGAGTCAGAGGTGACTTTTTTGAAATAAATAAGATCCTGACGGGACTTGACCGGGTGAAAGTTGAAAGGGTGCTTTCTCTTGTGGGCAAATCTAGAACTAGGGATCATAGTTTAAAAATAACATGTCGCCCATTTAAGACAGAGATGAGGAAACATTTTCTTTCTCTCGGAGGGCTGTAAGTCTTTGGAATTTCCTTCCTCAAAAGGCAGTGGATGCAGAATCTTTAAATATCTTTAAGGCAGATGTAGATAGATTAATGATTAGCAAGGGTTTGAAAGATTATCAGGGATACGCAGTAATGTAGAGTTGAAGTTAAAATCAGATCAGCCATGATCTTATTGAGCCTGCTCCACCACTCAAAAGGCTGAGTGGCCTACTTTTGTTCCTTGTTTGTTTGTTTTAATATTCTGGTTGAGGCTGCCAGCACTTTGTGCACTTTGCAGAATCAGCAAATAAGGAAGGGCAAAGCAAGCAGTCTGGGCCCCAAGGAACTGGAAGCAATACTCCAAGGTGTTTAATGACCTTGCATAGATGGTCAAAGCCAGTAAAAATATCTTCACATAAATTACCATAAATAGGACACCATTAGGTTTATGTGAGACTCAATGCACTACACACTATCACATGGGACCTATGTCTCAAATTCATATACTCCACCTTTGTACATCTTCCAAAGATGTCAGCCTCATACTTATCTTTCACTGTCGCTTCCAAAAATATCTAACTCTTAGCTACGAAAGGCAAAGCATACAATCACAAACAATAACACTATTCCGACTCTCTTTCAGAAGACTCCCAATAGAAGGGAGGGGCGTCCATGAAATTGTCTCCATGGACGGAGAAGGAGATGAAGTGGGTTAAGTAATTGGCTGGATAGTAGTATTCCCGATGGTGTGAGCTCCCTTCATGAATAGGGAGAAAAATAGAAATTGCAAGAGCTACCATTCTAGCCATGCAATCAGGCTACAGAGAAAGGTTAGAGAATAGAATATATGTCCACTGGAGGGTAAAGTCAAATATGATAGCAGAGACTCAGATAAGGACTTCCATGGTGTACCTCGCTAAGAGTGAATTAGAGAATATGGATGTTTTGGGTTGAGTGATAAGAGATTAAGTAAATTAAGTAGTCTGAGAGATGGTTGGTAACAATTCCTTAGAAGATTCATTCATTGATCTTTGTGGTATTTTGTGTAAAAAGATGTTGCCACCTTCCCTTGATTGGGTATATTTTATTTATAATCAAGCCTATTGAGTCTTAACAAGACGAGGCTCATCTTTTAGGCTATTGCATGACAGCAATTAGGTAAAAGCTATATTAGTTAGCTAGATGCCTTTTTACTGAGGCTATGCAAAATAGCTGCGGGCTGTTGTGTTGCAGTTGGCACGTACCCATCTCTGGGTCAGATGTCTTGAATTCAAGTCCCACCTTGCCCCAAAAATGTATCATGACACATTTGAACAGATTGATTCAAATGTCTACGAGAATAGCTGTGGATATAGGTCTTCACTGCATGAAATCCTAAGATGTTCTGCCTTATCCAAACCTAAGCCTGTACAATATCATTAGATTGGGTGGAGCTTAGTGCAATCTCCAATGTTAACACTTTCAGAATGATTAGCTTACGCAACATCTCCCACCAAGCTTTCTTTCACATAGGTAACATTTATGCATTCCCGTATATAATTACATTTATCAGCAGGTCATCTCCCACCAAGACACTGACTTCACAAATTCAGGCAGTTTCACAATTCTCCCAAAACACTTCATTCAGACCTAAGTGGTTGGTAGGTTTTTGGCTTCTCAACCTTTTGTGGGTTGTAAAATCTCTCTCCACTGGAGGACCATTTTTTTTTTCACTGAGGATGTTGTTCCTGCTGAACCAGATAGTCAGTCCACGATATTATCTGGAAGACCCTTGATCTTCTCATGAATTTCCTTTGTGGAATGTAGCTGCTTGTTGAAACAAGTGATTTGGTTTTGCATTATTCTAGTTTTCTAATCCAGGCAAATTCTTCTTGACAGTATCCTGGATATGTGGACATTAGTTGGACCCAGTTCAGCACTGGGAGCAGTATGCAGCACATTTTCAATCTTTAAGCAAGTATTTATTTTCAATCTGTTGATAAGATTTCCATTGAAGTAAGTAAACACTTTACTTCATTTTGTTTATTTGGTTGAACAATTTGCCCTCTGTGATCATCTTACTGGTGAATTCAACACATTCACATATCAGGCATGATATAGAGGGATGTAAAAGAGCTGGGGAGTTTAATTACTGATGGAGAATGCACTAAGAGAGGACATCTTGGAGGGCTCATCCAGTGAGGCCATATGGGTAGAACTCGGGAATAAGAAAGGTGCAGTCACTATGAACAGGTTATATTATAGGCCTTCCAATAGCCATGGAATATTGAGGAACAGATGTTTAAGTAGATCATGGAAATATGTGAAAACAACAAGGTTGTCATAGTGGGTGATTTTATCTTCCCCAATATTGACTGGGACTCCCATAGTGCCAGGGGTGTAGATAGGGCAGAATTTATTAGGGACATCCAGGAGGATTTATTGAAATAATATGTAGATAGTCCAACTAGGGAAAGGGCTGTACTTGACCTTGTGTTGGTGAATGAGTCTGGCCAGGTGGTTGAAGTTTCACTGTGGGACCATTTTGGGACCAGTGATCATAATTCCATAACTTTTAAGATAGTTATGGATAAGAATAAGTCTGGTCCTCAGGTGAAAATGCTAAACTGGGGGAAGGCCAATTATAACAGTATTATTCAGAACTGGAGAAGTTAGGCAGGGGTTGGCTTTTTGAGGGTAAATCCACATCTGACATATGGGAGTCTTTTAAAGGCCAGTTGATCAGAGTTCAGGACCAGCATGTTCCTGTGAGGATGAAAAACAAAGATAGCAAGATTTTGGAACCTTGGGTGACACCAGATATTGAAAGTTTAGTTGATAAGAAAAAGGAAGAAAGTAAGAAAGAACTTAAATAACGGATTATGAGGCCTAACAGGGGCTATGAAATATCTTGCTATCTCTATGAAATATCCCTGGCAAGTTGGATTAAGAAGAATCCTAAGACATTTTATGAGTATATTAGGACCAAGCAGGTAACTAGGGAAAAGGTAGGTCCACTTGAGGACAAAGGAGAGAATTTATGCATGGTGCTAAGGGAAATCGGTAAGGTCCCTAATGAGTGCTTTGCATCAGTATTCACCAAGGAGAAGGACACAGATGATGGTAAGATCAGGGAGGGGTATATTGGTAATCTACAGCATTTTGTTATGCAGAAGGAGGAACTGTTGGGTGTCTTGAAAAAGATTAAGTTAGATAAGTCCTCAAGGCCTATTGGGATCTGTTGCAGGATACTGAGGGCAGCAAGGGAGGTGATTGTTGGGGCCTTAACAGGGATCTTTGTATCCTTTTCAGCCACAAGTAAGGTCCCAGAAGACTGGAAAATAACCAAGTTGTTCCTTTGTTCAAGAAGGGCAAAGGGAATAATCCAAGAAATTATATGCTGATGGGCCTATCAGCAGTGGTTGGGATATTATTGGAAAAGATTCTTGGGAACAGGATTTTGTCATATTTTGAAAAGAATGGACTTATCAGGAATAATCAGCGTGGCTTTGTGCAGGGGAGGTCTTGTCTCACAAATTTGATTGAGATTTTTGAAGAAGAGATCAAGATGATTGATGAGGATAGGGCAGAGATGTTGTCTACATGGATTTCTACCAAAGCATTTGACAAGGTCCCTCATAGTAAGCTGGTCCATATGATTAGTTAACATGGGATCCACCGTGAGTTGGTAAGTTGGATACAAAATTGGCTTGGTCATAGAATACCGATGGTAGTCATGGGGGACTGCTTTTCTGACTGGACATCTGTGACCAGTGGTGTTCCATAATGATCAGTGCTATACATATATAGAAAATTATTTGGATGAAAATATAGGTGGTCTATTCAGTAAGTTTACAGGCAACATGAAAATTGGTGGAATTATGCACAGTGAAGAAGGTTGTCAAAGGAGGATATAGCTTAGTTAGAAAGTTGAGTGGAGAAATTACAGATGGAATTTATTCTGGATAAGGGTTTGCTAATGCATTTTGGGAGGTCAAATGGAAGAGGGAAGTACACTGTAAATGGCCAGACCTTTAGAAGCACTGATGTACAGAGGGATCGGGGACTCCAAATCCATAGCTCCCTTGAAAGTAGCAACACAAGTGGATAAGGTGGTAAAGAAGGCATTTTGCATGATTGCTTTCATCGGTCAGGACATTTGGTATAAAAGTTGGCAAGTCATGTTGCAGCTGTATAAAACTTCAGTTAGGCTACATTTGGAGTACTGTATGCAGGTCTGGTCTCCACACTGTAGGAGTGGGTGCTGAATAGGTTTACCAGAATGTTGCCTGGATTGGAATGCATTAGCAATAAGGGGAGGTTTGACAAACTTGCATTGTTTTTGCTAGAGCAGCAGGGGCTGAGGGGTGATCTGACAGAAGTATATAAAATTATGAGAGGCACAGATAGTCAGAGTCTGAGTCAGCGTTCCCAGGGTGGAAATATCAAATGATACGGGACGTGGGTTTAATGTGAGAGGGGGAAAGCTTAAAGGAGATGTGCAAGGCAGGTTTCTTACACAGAAGGTGGTAGGTGCCTGGAATGTGTTACCGAGGGAAGTAGAAGAATCCAGGCACGATAGCAACATTGAAGTGGCATTTATACAGGCACATGAACAGGTAGGCCATACAGGAATGTGGACCATGTGCAGGCAGATGAAATTAGTTTGGAATCGTATCACAGACATGGTGGGCCAACAGGCCTATTCCTGTGATGTACTTTTCTATGTTCTATGTTTACTCATGCTACTTGAGGATTGCTGATGATTTGGCTCTGTCACTGTTAACGATTATACTTCCTTGGGAAATGAAAAGTTGAAATGTCTTTTTCATGCTGGTGTCATCATATCATCTGATTTCACCTTTGAGTCTATGATAGCTAATTGTTCTGCAGATGGCTTTGCTGTATGAAAGACTTCACTTAAAGAGTTCTCAATGAGATCAAGTGGGTTTTGCCACACATTCTTGTTTGCAGCTTCTTCTTGCAAACCTTGCTAACTTTTGTCTTCTGTGTTCAGTGCTGATAGGACTGTTTTCTAGACCTGAAAATCTGGGACAATCGCTGATTTCACAATGACTTATGGGATCTTCAAGCTCTTTAGTGATCTTTGGCCACCACATTGCTGATTGAGCCTCCAGTGTACAACCAACAGGAAGTAGTGTATTTGCCAATATATTATTTTTCGAACATGTTTCCACAATGAAGCTGGAATAATTAGTCTCCTACACACTAATAAGTTATCAATACTTTGTATGCAATCATTGCTCAAAAATGTGCTCTTGGCAAATTCATTGGACTTTTGGTCTGGCCAACTTTCAACACAATACTAGTGAAAGGTAGCACTATTCTTGATCACACTTTTATTCTTGTCAAACTTAACTTGAGGCTCTTTTGGCCTCTCCATTGGTTCTTCGTGACCTTATGAAACTCTTTGTATTTGCTATCATGAGTAATCTCAATAGATGCTTCTGTTTTGCATTCTATTATGAGTTTAGGAAACTGACTGAAATCTTCCATGGTTGTCACTTAGACATTTTAATATAATTTTGTTTCTCTTGACCTGTTTACTTTCCCTTGGAATGAACTGAACTCCTTCAGTGACTTCAAGGATGTTGAGATCATAACATGCATGTGGGCTTGAGGTGAGAAGAGTTGATTGCAAATCTCATATACATTCTGTACTCTTTTAAACTCTTTTGTTGCAGCATTGTTTGTAGTATGCCTTTAATCTTGAGAGTTATGCCACCTAGAGAATGTATTTTAATTTCTGTATACTGTAATTTCTGCTGTGGTATTCAATATAATAGGACAGTGACACTTGTACCTGTATCAAACTTGAAATTAATTTTAAAATTGCTTGTGCCTGAGAGGCTTTTTCTTTCATTCCAGTGCATTGATACTGTCTGTTCATATTTGCTGTTTAACTCTTTGCATTACCTTGTCATGGTAAGTTCTATTGCTCTCCTGTGATAAAGTTATCCTTTCTGCTTTCTGCTGTGATTCTTCCAGATCAATGCTTCTGGCACACTGTGAATAGTTTTCTCCAAAGTCAAGTCTTCTTCAGGTAGTAACAAATCTGCCAAATATTCACCAAAATCAGTTCCGTTCCTTTTAAATTCTAATTTCAAAGGTCCATAGTCACAGTCTTTCACCAATCTGTTCCTGAATTAGATTATCTAAATTCCCCTGTAGCTGACATCTTCTGTTAACTCCTGCTCTTGCAATATTTTATTTGTTGTATTTAAAGTAGTCAAAAGTTTTTAGAACAACTTCAAAAATATCTGTGCCTTGTTTTATGATCCAGCAATTTGCAGCATCATCAGTTCTAGGTCCTATTGAATTCAATAATCTATTTACCTGTTCAGCTTGTGAGTTAATATTTAAATTTGAAACAATTCTGTACCTCATGAACCGTACTGGTCCACCTTCGATATACAATCTTGCCGATGGTATTATGGGTGGCACAGTGTCTCAGTAGTTAGCGCTGCTGCCTCACAGCGCCAGGGACCCAGGTTCAATTCCACCCTCAGTCGACTATCTTTATGGAGTTTGCACATTCTCCCCATGTCTGCATGGGTTTCTTCCGGGTGCTCCAGTTTCCTCCCACAGTCCAAAGATGTGCAGGCTAGATGGATTGGCCATGCTAAATTGCCCATAGTGTTCTGGGATCTGTAGATTAGATGTGTTAGCCGTGGGAAATGTAGGGTTACTGGGAAAGGGTACGGGGATGTCTGGGTGGGATGTTCCTCAGAGGGTCAGTGTGGCCTTGTTGGGCTGAAGGGCCTGTTTCCACCCTGTAGGGAATCTATGAATCTTTGTCCTGTTATGTCTTCCTGGTGCAATTATTTACTTGCCTTACTTTCAAGTTTTTGAATTCTGCAGTATCTTAACAATGCTATAACGTCTTTCTCTTGAAGGTTTTTATTTCTGCAAATAGAATTGCATTTTTACTTTCCTTATGCTAAAACTTCTAAACTTTGCAGTATGGCATAGTATAATATTTACCCTCTTTTAAATTATTTAATTCTGTTAAATCGCTATATTGTATATCTGTACAATTTACTGGATGTTTTGCCCATGTTCTCACTGTAAAAATGGAGGTTTCCCACATTCTAAGGCCAAAACAGAGCTTTCCTGCTTTCTTGTGCACAATATGGACAATTTGTCACCTTCCATAGCCTAATAAATAATGTTCACTCTTTTCTGACTTTCCAAGTCAGTAGTGACACAACACCAGGTTATAGTCCGAGATAGTAGGAACTGCAGATGCTGGAGAATCCGAGACAACAAGGTGCAGGGCTGGATGAACACAGCAGGCCAAGCAGCATCATAGGAGCAGAGAGGCTGACGTTTCGGGCCTAGACCCTTCATCAGAAAAGGGGGAGGGGAAGGGGGTTTTGAAATAAATAGGGAGAGAGTGGGAGGCGGATAGAAGAGGGATAGAAGAGAGGATAGGTGGAGAGGAAACAAACAGATCGAAGAGGCGGGGATGGAGCCAGTAAAGGTGAGTGTAGGTAGGGAGTTAGGAAGGGGATAGGTCAGTCCAGGGAGGACGGACAGGTCAAGGGGGCGGGATGAGGTTAGT